>NC_083577.1:76225615-76825615 GCF_027579695.1 Neoarius graeffei
AGAGAACTCCAATTAGAAAGGACCCCCATCAGCCATGAGGTTCAAACCTGGAACCCTCTTGCTGCAAGGTGACAGTGCTAGCCACTACACTACTGTGCCATGTCAGGTGGCTGCAATTGTGTGCATTATTAAAAGTAGTGGGGTGGCACGGTGGTATCGTGGTTAGCACTGGTGCCTCACAGCAAGAAGGTCCTGGGTTCAAGCCCAGCAGCTGGCGAGGGCCTTTCTGTATGGAGTTTGTATGTTCTCCCCTTGTGTTTCCTCCAGGTGCTCTGGTTTAGAAGAAGAAACCTTTATTTGTCACATGCACACTTCAAGCACAGTGAAATTCATCCTCTGCATTTAACCCATCTGAAGCAGTGAGCGCACACACACACACACACACACACTCAGAGCAGTGGGCAGCCACACCAGCGCGCCCGGGGAGCAGTCAGGGGTCAGGTACCTTGCTCAAGGGCACCTCAGCCCAAGGCCGCCCCATATCAACCTAACTGCATGTCTTTGGACTGTGGGGGAAACCGGAGCACCCGGAGGAAACCCACGCAGACACGGGGAGAACACGCAAACTCCACATAGAAAGGCCCTCGCCGGCTGCTGGGTTCGAACCCGGAACCTTCTTGCTGTGAGGCGACCATGCTAACCACTACACTACCATGCTGCCCCACAGTCCAAAGACATGCAGTTTAGGCTAATTGGTGGCTCTAAATTGACCGCAAGTGTGAATGTGAGTGTGAATGGTTGTTTGTCTTTGTGTCAGCCCTGCGATAACCTGGCGATTTGTCCAGGTGTACCCCGCCTCTCACCCGTAGTCAGCTGGGATAGGCTCCAGCTTGTCTGCGACCCTGTAGGACAGGATAAGCAGCTACAGATAATAGATGGATTAAAAGTAGGGCTTGTACTATTGATCTAGATCATGTTTAAATGCTGTACCAGTACTCTTTCACCCAGTGTACCTTAATTTATATGTATACAGTACCTTGGCTTGTATTCAAGGTTACTGATATGCCATAGCCAGTGAGTTATACATGTGTACGGTATGCATGTTAGAGGAAAAAATTAGCGAGCACAAGTAGTTTGCAGCTGTTTGGTCACAGAGGAATGTTTCTTAATAACACATTTTACCTAAAGACTACATATCAACTATGTGTTGAACAATGTTTTGGGATTGGGATGTTAGTCTGAAATCTTGGACTAAATCTCTCAAGCATCTAAACTGGCAGTAGGACATGGGCTGAAGTAAAATAACAATATCATGCAAAAATATATTTAATGTAATGTTCAATTCCACTATCGCTTTTTTAACAATTGACATTTTCACAAAACAGTTTTATAGAACTCAGGATGTAGATGATTTAGATCCCTAATGAACAAGCCAGAGTGAACAGTGGCAAGAAAACATCCCTGAGATGATATGAAGAGAAACCATGAGAGCAACCAGACTCAAAAGGGAATACCTCTTCTGGGTGACCAGATAATGGGATTATAAATCATTACTCTTCCACATTTGTATAGCCTTACCTTAAAATCAAACAATATGAAAAAAATTGTGCCTCAGATTTTTGTTTACGGTTGTAAAGAGTGCTTATTTGAGTTACAATAGACTTCCTGTCAGCTTGGGCTACATCCACACGACAACGGCAACGAGATGTTATTTAAAAAAATATCGCGTCCACATGGGCAACGATCAGTAAAATATCAGGTACATATGGCAACGCAACGCTTGCTGAAAACGATGCAATACACATGCCACACCTCTAGGGGCGCTGTAAGATGGTCCCTTCGGAGACACCAGAACAATAGAAGAAGTAAGGACGCATGCGCATAAACTATTATGCTCGAGACTTCATATTAGCCACAAAGTCAGAAAAATCTGTTCGTAAAATTACATTATAATGACCAAATACAATGAAAAGTATTTTTCCAGTCTCACCTGTGAAAGGTAATCCCATGTGATCTCGTTTGGACGGCAAACCTGTTGGTACAGTTAAACGCAGCACATGAATGAGGCATCTTTATTCTCCGCTTTGACCTATCCAATATGGCGGCGAGGATGACGTATGATTCTACGCGGAAGGCGGCGTCTTTAATGGTCCGGAATAAATTGAATGCTACACGTTGATGGATTAATTTGTTCTTCTACGCCCTTTTTGAGGAATGTGTAGGACTTAAACCAACATCTGAAGAGGTGAGATCGCTCCTTTTTTTTCCCTATTTTTGCTGGCGGGATTGACTCTGCCCTAAGGGCTACTCCAGGGGCGTCAGAAGCATTTTTAATGTGTGTGTGTGTGTGTGGGGGGGGCACACTGGTGGGGGGTTCTCTGCCAGAAAATTTTTAATTAATTAGATGCCATTTCCTGCATTCTGGTGTATTTTTAACAGGTTGTTAAACACCTAATTTTAGCTACAAAAGTCACTTAATTCAATGACTATTTTAGAGACTCAACAATAAGTCCTCATTCAACTAGTCCATGTATTCATCAGCCTGTTTTTAAACCCACCGCTACGCCTAAGATAATGAGATGAATGTGACACAATTTATCACCAACAATGACTTTATGGGTGCATTTTACTTTTTATTTTGTGTTTTCTATTTAGTTTTAGATGTAACAAAACATGCCACTGGGCTAAGCAATAGTGACACTCAACTGTATGTTTAAAAATAAGAATATTCATAATCTCACACAATGAACACACATGACATGGCATCATGCAAACTTCATAACACAAAATCACACTCAGTACGTTTACATGCACGTCCAAATCGAGCAAAGGGTCCCAGCAGGGGTGCCAGAGAAATCCAATCCTACATGCACAAGTGAAATCGGGCTATTGTGCAAGGTGCATTGTGCACCCGAGCCACACGTGGCGCTACACGCCCCATCGTGTTGGTACACTTCCGGTTGTCGTCATGAAGAAGAGCTATAGTGTTGCCAGATACTGCTGACGCATTCCAGCCCAAAACATGTTCAAATCTGCTAAAATGCACTTAAAACCCCCAATCTGGCAACACTGGCAGTTCCGTGTTCAAGCTGTTCGGCTTGCTCTAACAGACTGTATGGCTACAAACTGTCGGGCGCAGACTACTGTTTTGTAAGACAACTTATTTTGCACAATAATATTTTTCTAAAGTCCATTTTTTGCTTACAAAATATTTTTTTTGCTTACAATTTAACTTATGTCTTAATAAACACAAAAAGTTCAATTGTTTTGCTTTTATTGACATTCTTCAGATGTTGGACATATATTTGTGTGTGTATATACACACACACACACACACACAAATACAGTGACTTGTTTATGTACACAATTCACAGCTATGCAACAGCTGTACAGATGTATTTGGTGATACAGTAAGTGAGCTAAATTTTAACAGTGCAAACAATGCCACAAAAAGAAAAGATTCATGCCGTTGTCATGCCGACCGAGGCTGTTGTGTTTCCCTTGTGGTCTCGTCACTTCCGGAAGGGGCAGTGCTGAAGTAAGTAGCTCGAATACGTAGCTCAATAGGGTATACATGCACTAAGTAGCTCGGCAGAAATCGCATAATCTAGGTCGTGTAGCTCGATTCCGAGAAATCAAGTTCGGTTCAATTTCAGCCGAATTAAGGTGTATACATGGCATTTTGAACTTCGATTTCAGTCGAGCAACGGCAGAAATTCGATTCTCTCTATGTGCATGTAAACGCACTGACTGTGTCAAGCAACGGTGACACATAAAAAATAACTTCACACAATGAACAGGTGCAATTTTGTTCACCACCAACAGTGACTTTAGTGGGTGCATTTGGCTTTTTTCCGATTTAGCGATACTCATAACAAAAATGGCATGGCATCATGCAGTCTTCATAACACAAAATTACACTGGGTCAAGCAACGACACATAAAAGATAACTTCACACAATGAACAAGTGCAGTTTTGTCAACCTACATGCAATGGTGGTACTACAGTAGCATTTACAGATTACTATAACAAATAGATTTATAGATATAACTCCTTCTTATATTGGTGCCACCACAATTTCTACCACTTCATAACTTTTATCCCCCTTTCCTTCACAATCCACCTGGAATAACATCCATCTCTCTCCATTACTTTCCTTTCTACTATTCCTTCCCCATACACTGATTTCCCATCTTACTTTCCAGAAAACTGCCAAAGACCAGACAAAACAAGGAATCAATAAATATCATCAGAGCAGACTTGACCTCATTCTTGGCATTACAGTAAGGCAGGCCTACTGGGTTTGAATTAAATGATAGCTAACGTTAAGCTAGCTGATACATCTCCTAACATTGACTAGCCAGCTAACTGCACTAACATTTCCATTGGGACAAAAAAACCCTGTCCTGTGGGGAAATTTTGACTGACTTTCCGCTTCTTTGTAAAGAATGTCCTTATGTCCATTGTGTCTGGGGAGGAGCAAATACTGCAAACAATTCATCATCAACCAAGAATACCCCATTAGGCTCAGCTTATTTCACTGTTTAGTTGAATATTAATTTAACATGTCCTAGGGTTAATTTTGAGGGCACATAACAAAAGAATAAAGTTTTAGCAAAAGCTAGACATTGTGAGGTTGCAATGGGGCTGACGTCACCTCCTCCATTTTCCAGCAGCTGCACCAACATTTCTGTGCTCGCGCTGAGATTCACTTCACTCGCGCGCGGTGAGCTATTGTAGGGAACGCCCGGAAAACCCGGAGTGGATTTTCAGTGGTATGTGTATTCTCTTATCGATCAAGTGGAATGGATTCTTTCATGAAGCAATAGAAACGGCGCTGGGTGAACTCATATTTTATGTTAAATGTGGGGGGTCCAAACGAAGAATTATGAAATGTGAGGGGGACATGTCCCCTTCACATTCAATGGTGGTGACGCCCATGGCCTTCTCTCTCTCTCTCTCTCTCTCTCTCTCTCTCTCACTTTGCACCATTACACAATAAATATTCACAGTGAAAATATTTTGTAAGCGCATTTCATGAACCAAGTTATAGGATTTGTTGACAACTCGCTTCGAGTTCGTTACACTTCTACCCGGCGTGAAGCACTGACAGTCATGTGGTTGTGTCGTCATCATAAACAAATCCGTTCTACTCATCCAGACGACTTCGCAACGGCAACATTGCCAGATCTTTCCACTCTGGAACCCGTTCTCAGAAGATTGCGTTTTGGGGCACCCAAAATGCCGGTGCCGTGTGGACGCCAGGCCGAAACGATAAACAATTGTATCGGATTCACCTGAATCCGTTGCCGTGTGGACAGGGCCTCAAGTCTGGTCATTCTCTTCTGATCTCTCTCATCAACAAAGTGTTTTAGCCTGCAGACCCTCTGCACACATGATGATTTTTGTTTTTTGCACCATTCTGTGTAAACTCAAGAGACTGTTGGGTGTGAAATTCTCAGGAATATCTGAGGAATATTTCCAGGAATATTCCCAGCTGTATCTGAAATATTCAAATCAATCTGGCACCAACAACCATCTGACAGGTAAAGTCAGCAAGATCACATTTTTCTTCATTCTGATGTTTGATGTGAACATTAACTGAAGCTTTTGACCTATATCTGCAGGTTTTTTGCATGTTAAAGATTTTTTTTATATTGCGCTGCTGCCCCATGATTGGATGGCTCATGGCTGATTGAATAACTGCATAAATGTTCAGCATAAATGGCTACTCTACTACTAGGCTATCAGCTCATATACCATGAGTAGAGAAAAACAAAATGGTGGTGTGTGTTGCTGAACCAACCAAAAATGAAATAAAACTTTACTCAAAAACAAAACCCCCAAAAGTACCAAAAAAGCACAACAAAATATGGAATAAAAGTATTTGATAGGAAGAACGTATTTTTTTCATCCAAGAATTATTATTATTATTATTATTATAGCATTTTTTTTCGCAAATTGCTACTGTTATTTCACTGGTTTGTTTACATTCTAAGAGGAAATGATTTTGTCATAGCCTAGTAAACTAGACCCACCCGCCTGGCGGCCAAAAATATTTTTGCCTAGCGAGTGGGTCTAGCCTCGCACCATATAAACAAAAACACCCCGGGCATCAAATCGTGCCCGCCAATCACAACACAAGGTTTTTGTTTGGATTCTTTGGGCGGGCTTTTGCAGGAGTGACGACAAAGCTGCGCGACGCTGGAGAAAGCACAGCAGGAAAGATGGCTACGGCTAGTGAACAGCGCGCGTTTGACTCCGCTTTGGAATCAGTTTTAGAAGAATTAGACTTGGAGTTTTCGTTGAAACATGAGCAGGAAGAGGCTCTCCGCTCATTCCTTTTGAAGAAGGACGTTTTCGCTGTTTTGCTGACCGGCTATGGCAAAAGTCTGATCTACCAGCTGGCTCCGCTCGTAGCCAAAAGGATGGGGCTAGTTTGTGCAGTACGAAGAATTAATAAACAGCTTTGAAACATTACTTTTTGATTGTTTCTTATTTTCCCGTTATTTTAAATTTAAGGGAAATTATTTCACCAAACACCACTAAATAAAAACTCTCAAAAACAGTTTAAGCAAACCCTTGAAAAACACTTGGAAAAAAAGAGTGTATGTGGTACAGACTCCAAACTTGTGGTCATTATCTCCAAACTTCTTAATATCTAGAACCTGTTTATTAATTAATACGCATTTTGAAAAATTATTTACTTCAAGGCCTCCCCCACTGCTTTCTGTCGCTTTGACTACGTCACAGTCACTGTTGCGCTGATTGGTCAGAGCGTTGGCCTATACGCACAGAGACAGTTTGAAAGACAGCGGTTTGTTCCTCCCACCCCCTTCGGAAATGTCTACAGATCGAGGCCAGACTAAATATTCACATTTAGTCTGGCTTGCCAGGCTAATTTTGCCAGACATTTTGTATAAAAATTTTATTTATCAAATTTTCAAAAAAAATTAAAATGCTCTATTTCTTAAAATCCAGTGAATGTGTATAGAATAAAACAGCTATTCCACTCAGTCTCGTCATACATGACTTATTGCCAACTCAGCACTACACACCTTGTCGGCTATCAGCTCATGTACAACTCGAGTTATTGGAATAACTGTTTATATATATATATATATATATATATATATATATATATATATATATATATATATATTATAAACGGTTATTCAATGAACTCCTTGAGCAGGGCGTGGTCTGAACAGATTGCAAAGACCCATCCTAAAGAATAATATCAGAGAGTGAGGACCACCCACCTGATGGCCAGACACACACACACACACACACATTATATATATTAGGGTGGTCCCAAAATTTATTTTTAGGATTTTGTTACGACCACCTTACCTTTTTTTTTTTTTACATTGCCTAAAAGAAGTTATTGTGTGAAATTTGGTTAAGATTGAACAATGTTTAGAGGTGCCACAAAGCCATTAAAGTTTTCACTCAAGACACAATATAAAATAATGTGGCTTATTAACTGTTTCATATTAATACAAACAATACAGTAATATAACTTCCTGTGTTCAAAGTAACAATAGCTATTACTTGTCTGTGATTTTCTAAACCCTTCGGTATTATGGTATCTTGTGGAGATAAAAGAACACACTAAGCACTTCCCAAGCAGAAGGAAGCTTTCTCCCAGACAGTTCCTTGGAAGTGGGACCAATTAACCAAACATAATTGTCCTTTCTGGTTTTGTGCGTTGCACCACCAGTACTACTTGTATTACTGTTGCTAGCCATCTGAAAAACATAGAAAGAAAAACATTCACAACTTCATGAGCATATTACGATCAGTGCTCATTGTTTAAGAACCCCTTAGTGCATGAAAGTTAACCTTCTATCAGTCTATAAACTCTTCCTGCCTCTTCTTTTTCATAGAAGTGGCATATTCCCTCGAGAACTGTGACTTTTTGGGGGTTTGAGATCTTCTCTGCAACAGTCTACGCACCAACTAATGTTAATGGCTTAACCCGATTTGCAACCTCGTGTGGCACCTCTAAATATTAACCAATTTTTCTGAAATTTTGCTTGTTGCCTTCTTTTAGCCTATGTAAAAAAATGGTAGGGTGGTCGGAATGTTTTGGTAAAAAAAAATTTTCCCATACATTTTGGGACCACCCTTATATATATACATAAAACCCCAATTCCAAAAAAGTTGGGACAAAGTACAAATTGTAAATAAAAATGGAATGCAATGATGTGGAAGTTTCAAAATTCCATATTTTATTCAGAATAGAATATCGATGACATATCAAATGTTTAAACTGAGAAAATGTATCATTTAAAGAGAAAAATTAGGTGATTTTAAATTTCATGACAACAACACATCTCAAAAAAGTTGGGACAAGGCCATGTTTACCACTGTGAGACGTCCTCTTTTCTCTTTACAACAGTCTGTAAACATCTGGGGACTGAGGAGACAAGTTGCTCAAGTTTAGGGATAGGAATGTTAACCCATTCTTGTCTAATGTAGGATTCTAGTTGCTCAACTGTCTTAGGTCTTTTTTGTCGTATCTTCCGTTTTATGATGTGCCAAATGTTTTCTATGGGTGAAAGATCTGGAATGCAGGCTGGCCAGTTCAGTACCCGGACCCTTCTGCTGCACAGCCATGATGCTGTAATTGATGCAGTATGTGGTTTGGCATTGTCATTTTGGAAAATGCAAGGTCTTCCCTGAAAGAGACGTCGTCTGGATGGGAGCATATGTTGCTCTAGAACCTGGATATACCTTTCAGCATTGATGGTGTCTTTCCAGATGTGTAAGCTGCCCATGCCACATGCACTAATGCAACCCCACACCATCAGAGATGCAGGCTTCTGAACTGAGCGCTGATAACAACTTGGGTCGTCCTTCTCCTCTTTAGTCCGAATGACACAGCGTCCCTGATTTCCATAAAGAACTTCAAATTTTGATTCATCTGACCACAGAACATTTTTTCACTTTGCCACAGTCCATTTTAAATGAGCCTTGGCCCAGAGAAGACATCTGCGCTTCTGGATCATGTTTAGATACGGCTTCTTCTTTGAACTATAGAGTTTTAGCTGGCAACGGCGGATGGCACGGTGAATTGTGTTCACAGATAATGTTCTCTGGAAATATTCCTGAGCCCATTTTGTGATTTTCAATACAGAAGAATGCCTGTATGTGACGCAGTGCCATCTAAGGGCCCGAAGATCACGGGCACCCAGTATGGTTTTCCGGCCTTGACCCTTACGCACAGAGATTCTTCCAGATTCTCTGAATCTTTTGATGATATTATGCACTGTAGATGATGATATGTTCAAACTCTTTGCAATTTTACACTGTCGAACTCCTTTCTGATATTGCTCCACTATTTGTTGGCGCAGAATTAGGGGGATTGGTGATCCTCTTCCCATCTTTACTTCTGAGAGCCGCTGCCACTCCAAGATGCTCTTTTTATACCCAGTCATGTTAATGACCTATTGCCAATTGACCTAATGAGTTGCAATTTGGTCCTCCAGCTGTTCCTTTTTTGTACCTTTAACTTTTCCAGCCTCTTATTGCCCCTGTCCCAACTTTTTTGAGAAGTGTTGCTGTCATGAAATTTCAAATGAGCCAATATTTGGCATGAAATTTCAAAATGTCTCACTTTTGATATTTGATATGTTGTCTATGTTCTATTGTGAATACAATATCAGTTTTTGAGATTTGTAAATTATTGTAATCCGTTTTTATTTACAATTTGTACTTTGTCCCAACTTTTTTGGAATCGGGGTTGTGTATATATATATATATATATATATATATATATATATATATATATATATAAATAAACTCTGAATATATCATTAAACTCTGAATTAAAACTCTGTATATATCAGAGTTTTAATTCAGGTAAAAATCTGCACTTTGTGATGGACCACTCATGCATGCATTCTCTGAAGTTTTTTCTCCCCTTTGTTTTGCAGACTGATGCAATGGACAGAGAGCTAGGCACCCTTATCCCAGGCAGCCCTCTGCTGTACATCAGCCACAAGTTCTCAGTGTGAGACAGTACAGCACAATCAATAAAGAGTGTCTGGCCATCAAGTGGGTGGTCCTCACCCTCTGATATTATTTTTTAGGATGGGTCTTTGCAATGTGTTCAGACCACGCCCTGCTCCAGTGGCTCCACTGCATTAAGGATGCCAATGTGTGGATTACTTGTTGGTGTCTGGTACTCCAGTCAATTAAGTTTAAGATAGTCCACAGGCCTGGGGCCCAGATGGCTGTAGTGGAGTTCCTCTCTCAGCATGGGGGTTGGGGAGTCGACGTCAGGCCAGATGGCTCCCCAGCCTGAGTTGGGTAGTAAGGGTTTATCGAAGCAGGAGTGTCGTCGAGCGCTGTTCATGAGCACCGTTATTTATGAATCAAAACTCAGGATGCTGGTAAAGCTTATTATGGGTTAGTGTTTTTCATATTCTATTTCTCCTTAGTCTGTCTCTCTCTTCTATCTCTCTGTCTCTTGCTGTCTGAAAACTCAATCTGTCAGTGCTTAAAATTTACATTACAAAAATTTAACCAGGTTAGCAAGGGTGTGATTTTATCCATTATGTGTTCTGAGAACTTTACTAGGTGTCCCCAGTTGCTCAGTGCAGTATTGTTTGGTTTGTCCTAACTGTTACACTGCTTCCCATTATACTTGTGCATAAAATCTATTCAGGCTTATTATCCTGTTCCAACAAAGAGGGAATCAGTCTTTCAGCCACTTTTTATGGTGCATAAAACAATTTCCTGGCATAGTTTTGATTTTGGTTATGCAAGAAAGTTCTGGGTTCGAGCCCAGTGGCTGACGGAGGCCTTTCTGTGTAGAGTTTGCATGTTCTTCCTGTGTCTGCGTGGATTTCCTCCAGGTGCTCCGGTTTCCCCTACAGTTCAAAGACATGCAGTTAGGTTAACATGGGGCAGCCTTGAGCTGAAATGCCCTCGAGCAAGGCACCTAACCCCCAACTGCTCCCTGGGCGCTGTAGTATAGCTGCCCACTGCTCTGGGTATGTGTGTGTGCTCATTGCTCACTTGTGTATGTGCATGCGTGCATTCACTGTTTCAGATGGATTAAATGCAGTGGACAAATTTCACTGTGTTTGAGTGTGCATATGACAAATAAAAGATTCTTCTTCTATCAGACCAAATTGTAAAATTCTTTTTAGCATATATCAGGCGACATGGTGGTGTAGTGGTTAGTGCTGTCACCTCACAGCAAGAAGGTCCAGGTTCGAGCCCCGTGGCTGGCGAGGGCCTTTCTGTGCGGAGTTTGCATGTTCTCCCCATGTCCGCATGGGTTTCCTCCGGGTGCTCCGGTTTCCCCCACAGTCCAAAGACATGCAGGTTAGGTTAACTGGTGACTCTAAATTGACCATAGGTGTAAGTGTGAATGGTTGTCTGTGTCTATGTGTCAGCCCTGTGATGACCTGGCAACTTGTCCAGGGTGTACCCCGCCTTTTGCCCGTAGTCAGCTGGGATAGGCTCCAGCTTGCCTGCGACCCTGTAGAACAGGATAAAGCGGCTAGAGATAATGAGATGAGATATATTATATCCTAGATTTCACTGTCTTTCAATAGATTTTGTTTGTTGTTCTGACAAGGAAATGTTTATTAAACAAACAAATAAACAAACAAACCGCACTGATTACAATAACTGCTAGGTAGGTAAGCTCAAAGATGGCTAAAAGATGGTTACACGGGTCTGATTTTCTGACATGCTCTGGGGATAATATGATCAGAGTGCCCCATTCATCTACTCTCACAGAATGGATAAACGACATGAAGGTGTTGCCCAACAGCTACGTTGAGATTGTCAGTTATTTTATTCTTAGTGAGGGCGTTGATGGCAAGGAGCTAAGGAACTATCAAAGCACAGAGATGTACAATTATCACATGGCTATTATTATTATTATTATTATTTGCCAGTTTTATTACACAGTAATAAAATTGGCAAAATTACGTGTAAAAGAGAGGGTGAGTTTGTTTGCGTAAAGGCTGAGGTTGAGCTGAGCCAGAGCAAAAAAAAGTGAAATCCTGCAGTTATGCGGCAGCTATCATTTGGAAGGTAGGCTGTGTCAGAATAGAGTGATTGTATTATTGTATTGGTTTACTAATAATGTCGTGTTTATATATTGAAAGTCGCTTTGGAGGGCGGCACGGTGGTGTAGTAGTTAGCGCTGTCGTCTCACAGCAAGAAGGTTCGAGCCCTGTGGCCGGCGAGGGCCTTTCTGTGCGGAGTTTGCATGTTCTCCCCGTGTCCGCGAGGGTTTCCTCCGGGTGCTCCGGTTTCCCCCACAGTCCAAAGACATGCAGATTAGGTTAACTGGTGACTCTTAATTGACCGTAGGTATGAATGTGAGTGTGAATGGTTGTCTGTGTCTATGTATCAGCCCTGTGATGACCTGGCGACTTGTCCAGGGTGTACCCCGCCTTTTGCCCGTAGTCAGCTGGGATAGGCTCCAGCTTGCCTGCGACCCTGTAGAACAGGATAAAGTGGCTAGAGATAATGGGATGAGATATATAGGTGATGTTGCACAGCAGTGACTCCTAACTTTATTTTGAAAGGTGCTCTTTTATTTTGAAACTCCTTGGCTTTCGATTGGTTAACAGAGTCACATGGGCAAGGTCACAGTTCAGACCAGCGATCTTGGATGTTATTGCACATAGAAATGTGCTCCTGAGCATCCCTCCTTTAAATCTGGTGCATCCATCGCTGTTGAGCTCTGGAGAAGCTTTGTTTGTGAGTTCATTATGCATTATATTTGTACAGTTTATATTTTGTGAATATTGATTGCTTATTTCATACACTTTTAGCTAATACTAGAAGTCCTATTTTGTTGTATGTTGCATGTAGCTCTATGTTTAAGCTTACAGTGCTAAGTATTCAAAAACATTTTTTCTGTATTTATTTTCAGTTTCACAAAAAGAAAGTGTGTCCGGCTTGTAAGGCGCGACAAAGATAAACAGTAAAGCTTCAACTTATTTCTACGTCTGTGCCATCCTTTCACCTTTCAACACCAAACCAAGTGTTTAGTTTTCTGTTACTGAGTGCAGAGTCATGCACGGGCAGCGAACAGAATAGTGAAAAAACAGCATCACAGCGAGCTCAACGGCGCTGTTACAGCGGAAAAAGACTCCGGCTCCCCATCTATTACCTTGCTTCACCTGCTCCTCATAACAAGTCAGCGGTATACAGTAAATACAAGATGGACAACAAGGGAAACACAGAGGATCAGCAGAATGTCCCATCTCAGCCAGCATCTGTTAAATTGCATGCGACCAGGTCAGTTGTTACTTCATCTACGACTTCCAGCAAATCTTCAGCTAGTTTAGTAGCAGCTAAAGCACGTGCCAAAGCAGAGGCAGTGCATGCTCGCTCCACCTTTGTTAAAAGAGAAACAGAGCTCATGATTGAAAAGGCACAGCTGAAAGTAGAGGAAGTGTGCATGGAGGCAGCTTTAACTGCATTGAGGCAAGAAGGAGAGGTTGCAGCTGCTGAAGCAGATATTTTGGAAGCAGCAGTAGCAGAAATTGAGTCTAAAGTAGGCTTGCTGGACATTGCAGGTATTCCACATGACTCCAGAGAGAAAAGAACAAGTGACTACGTTGAATGGCACTCTAAAACACATTCTAGTCACCAGTCATTGCTTCATCCCGAAGGTAACACTGCATCTGATCAGCTTCATGGAGCTCCTCCAGCTCTGCCGCTCCAAGACAGCATGCTTAATTCCACTTACATGGCTGGGGATGGTCTGAACATCATTCCTTCTTCTGTCAAGCACCAAATTAACTACTCTGAGGCACGGAACAAGAAGCAGCCAGCTGTCCGACATCCAATCGAGACACAGTCACACAATTTATCTCCCATAAAGGGACCTCAAACACACACAACCACATTCAAGATGCAGATGCCACAGCCATACGTGCCTGATCATACAGGTACGAATGACTTTGCTATTTATATGGCTCGACGTGAGCTTGTGACCTCTGGGATGATCAGGTTTGACGACCGACCAGACAATTACTGGGGATGGAAATCAACCTTCACGAATGCCATACATGGACTGAGACTTACCTGCAATGAAGAGCTCGACCTTCTAGCCAAGTGGTTGGGTCCTCAGTCATCAGAACAAGTCAGGAGAATCAGAGCTGTTCATGTCAGTGACCCTGAGGCTGGGCTCAGGATGGCCTGGATGCATCTGGAGGAGTGCTATGGTTCCCCTGAAAGGATTGAGAAGGCTCTTTTGGACAAGCTCGAGAGGTTCCCTAGGATTGGAAACAAAGATCCCTTGAAATTGAGAGAACTTGGAGATCTGCTAAAGGAGTTGGAGTCAGCAAAACTAGAGGGTTACTTTCCTGGACTTGCTTATTTGGATACATCTCGGGGTGTTAACCCAATAGTGGAGAAATTGCCATATACACTTCAAGAGAAGTGGATATCACATGGTAGCTTGTACAAGATGCAGAATCAAGTGCAGTTTCTGCCATTCTCATTTTTTGTGGACTTTGTCTTCAGAGAGGCTCAGATCCGCAACGATCCAAGTTTCACTCTCAGCTCATCTAGCACTGCAGCAGTGAAGTCAGACAACCCTGTGAAGAGGTATGTTACAGCTAGAGGCCAAGTGTCATCACACAAAACAGAGATTACACCAATACCTACCATCAAATCTGTAGAGACCCCCAGCAGCAATCTGGATGTCAACAGACAGTGTCCGATTCACAAGAAGCCTCATCCTCTCGAACGCTGCAGAGGCTTCTGAGCCAAGACAATAGATGAACACAAAGCGTTTCTCAAGGAGAATGGAGTATGTTTCAGATGCTGTGCATCAACTGATCACATGGCTAAGGACTGCAAAATGATCATTGAATGCAATGAGTGTGACAGTAATAAACATGTGGCAGCACTTCATCCAGGACTGGCTCCATGGACCGCTAAAAAGCCAGACTCAGAGGATGGCGGGGAGCAAAGGCAAGAAGGATCTCCTGACATAATCTCCAAATGCACAGAAGTGTGTGGCAAAACCAACATGTTTCGCTCTTGCTCAAAAATCTGTCTCATAAAGGTGCATTCAAAGGAACAACCAAACAGATCAATTAAGGTCTATGCTGTACTCGATGACCAGAGTAGCAGGTCTCTTGCATGGTCTGAGTTTTTTGAATTGTTCAACCTTGCAGGTTCAAATTCTCCTTACACTCTTCCCACATGTGCTGGAGTCACAGAGATGTCAGGAAGAAGAGGAACTGGCTTCATCGCTCAGCCCTTGGATGGAAGTCTCAGCATACCTCTTCCCACTCTATAAGAGTGCAATAACATGCCCGATGATAGGTCGGAAATACCTACCCCCGCGGCTGCAGAACACCACTCCCACCTTAAGCCTATTGCTCACCTGATCCCTGAGCTTGATCCTGACACGCAGATTCTCTTGCTCCTTGGCTGGGACTTCTTACAGGTGCATAAGGCAAGAGAACAGTGTAATGGGCCAAACAACGCCCCTTATGCCCAAAAACTTGACCTTGGCTGGGTTGTAGTTGGAGATGTCTGTTTAGGTGCAGCACACAGGCCTAAGGGAGCTAGCGTATACCGCACTTATGTTTTGGAGAATGGACGCCACTCTCATTTCTATCCGTGTCCCAACCACCTGGTCTTGAAAGAAACATTCACAGTGGGTCCAAGCAACAAATGTTGTCAAATGTTTTTTGAAATGTTTTTTACTGAAAGCAGCCCGAGATATGCTTGCCATCTCCAATCTGAGACTCCATAAAATAGCGTCAAACTGTTCGACTGTTATGCAGGCATTTCCATCAACAGACTATGCAAAGGATTTGAAAGACCTTGATTTGGACACCAACTCACCTCCTGTGCAATGCAGTCTTGGATTAAGTTGGGACTTGGCGAAGGATATCTTCATATTCCGTGTTGGGAACAGTGAAAACATTTTTTTTTTGTTTTGACAACAAATGTTGTCAAAACCATGGTCAGTTTCATTCCACTGACACCCCAGTTCAGAGTACTGGAGATCATTCACTGGGAAGCAAGATCTTCGTAAGAACAGAGGATGATAACGAAGTTGCTCTATCCATTGAGGACAGATGGTTTATTTAGCTGATGGACAGAGAGATGTTTATAAACAATGCTAACAGTTGGGTGGCTCCACTTCCCTTTCGCACACCAAGGCCACGGCTCCCCAACAACAAAGAAGCAGCTCTCACTCGCTTCACCAGCCTTTGCCGCACTCTTGAAAGGAAGCCTGACATGAAGAGTCATTTTCTGGCTTTCATGCAGAACATTCTGGACCAAGATCATGCTGAATTAGCGCCACCTCTGCATGATGGAAAAGAATGCTGGTACCTTCCTAGTTTTGGTGTGTATCACCCACGCAAACCTGATCAAATCCGAGTCGTGTTTGACTCCAGCACTTCACACCAAGGCATCTCACTCAACGATGTACTGCTGACAGGCCCAGACTTAAACAATAGCTTGCTGGGAGTGCTGATACGGTTTAGGTGCGAGCAGATAGCCATTATGGCAGATATTGAACAAATGTTCCACAGTTTCATTGTCAGGGAGGATCATTGGAATTTCCTCAGATTCCTGTGGTTCAAAGACAACGATACCACTAAAGAAGTTGTGGTATATAGAATGAGAGTCCACATGTTCGGCAATCGTCCTTCTCCAGCTGTAGCTATCTATGGGCTACGCTGAGCGGCTCTACATGGGGAAGATGAGCTTGGTGAGGATGCGAAGCAGTTCATACACAGAAGCTTTTACGTTGACGACGGACTCAAGTCACTGCCATCCGCAAGTGCAGCCATCGATTTACTGAAAGCAGTCCGAGATATGCTTGCCATCTCCAATCTGAGACTCCATAAAATAGCGTCAAACTGTTCGACTGTTACGCAGGCATTTCCATCAACAGACTATGCAAAGGATTTGAAAGACCTTGATTTGAACACCAACTCACCTCCTGTGCAACGCAGTCTTGGATTAAGTTGGGACTTGGCGAAGGATATCTTCATATTCCGTGTTGGGAACAGTGAAAAGCCATTCACGCGCAGAGGAGTGCTTGCAACCATTAACAGCCTTTTCGATCTGCTTGGTCTTGTTGCTCCTGTTATCATTCAAGGAAAGCACTTACTACGACAGCTCACAAGTGATGTCAGTGACTGGGATGCTCCTCTCTCAGGGGACAGAGAGATGGAATGGATTGTTTGGAGAGACTCGCTGCAAAGTCTAGAGCACCTTGAAATTCCTTGAGCCTACACCTCTGCCTGTCTCTCTACTGATCTACATACAGAAGTCCATGTCTTTTCAGATGCCTCTGTTAAGGCCATTGCAGCAGTGGCATATCTCAAGGTGACTGATGGTGAAGGAAAGTGCCATGTAGGTTTCATCATAGGGAAAGCCAAGTTGGCCCCGACATCGGCCCATTCTGTTCCCAGGCTTGAGTTAGGTGCTGCTGTCCTGGCAGTGGAGATCGCTGAGCTGATTGTGAGGGAGCTGGACATCGACCCCAAGAATCTTCACCTCTATACTGACAGCAAGGTAGTGTTGGGATATATCTACAATGAAACCAGAAGGTTCTATGTGTATGTCAGCAACAGAGTGGAATGAATAATGAAATCCACACGTCCAGAGCAGTGGCATTATGTCCCGACCATCCAGAACCCTGCAGATGTTGCCACCAGGTCAGTGCCTGCAGCTTGACTCACAGACACCATCTGGCTCACAGGTCCAGCGCTTCTGACATGTTCTGTAGAGACCAACACTACTGAGGACACCTATGACCTTATGGACCCAGACACAGATGTGGAGGTTTGATGCCACGGCACCACAGCGACAGAATCTCGCAGAGGCCTTGGTTCACGTCGCTTTGAAGATTTTCCACATGGAAATCTCTTCTCAGAGGTATGGCCTCTCTCATCCATGTCGTTCAGTCCTTTGGGTCAGGGAAAGACAGCACTAAACAAGAATGTAGAGGTTGGCATCGTTGTACCAACTCTCATACAGCTGATGCATTGGCACAAGCAAAGGCCGTCATCATTGGATGTGTGCAAAAAGAAGCATACCAAGCTGAAGTGTGTTGTTTGGAGAAAGAAGTCATTCCCCAAAACAGCCCCCTGAGAAAACTCAACCCTATCCTTGACGAAAAGCAACTCCTACGAATAGGGGGTCGACTCCAACATGCTCCTCTTGACATGGGTGAGAAACATCCGCTTGTCATTCCTGGCTGCAGCCATGTTGCTACTTTACTCATAAACTACTACCATGAAAGAGTCAAACATCAAGGTAGAATCTTCACTGAGGGAGCAATTCGCACAGCAAGAAAACGCATCATTAGTATTCTGCGCAAGTGTGTCACATGCAACAAACTTCGTGGCAAGCAAGCAACCAGAAAAACAGATGTCAGATCTACCATCTGATCGTCTTAGCATGGAACCCCCATTTACAAATGTAGGCCTGGACGTGTTCGGCCCTTGGACCATCTCCACTCATCTTACCTGAGGAGGGGCGGCGAACAGTAAAAGGTGGGCGGTACTCTTTACATGCCTTAGCATACGTGCTGTGCATATTGAGCTTATAGAGCCAATGGACTCCTCAAGCTTTATCAATGCTCTACGGCGCTTCTTCGCTGTGCGTGGTCCTGTAAAGGTGATTCGGTCTGACTGTGGCACAAACTTTAAAGGAATCTGCAAAGAGCTGCAAATCCTCCTACAAGATGAGAGTGACACATCAAAGTATCTTAGTGAGGAAGGATGCACATGGTTGTTTAACCAACCTCACTCTTCACACATGGGAGGCGTATGGGAGAGGATGATTGGAGTTTCAAGACGGATCCTCGACTCTATGCTATCTCAAGTCAGCTCTTCACGTCTCACTCACAAAGTGCTTTCAACCTTCATGGCTGAGGTTTCTGCAATAATGAATGCAAGACCTCTCACACCCATCTCAACGGATGCAGACTCGCCTTGTCTTCTGACTCTAACGATGATTATGACGCAGAAAGTCTGCACCCCTCTTCCTCATTCAGGATCCTTTGAACATGCAGATCTTCATCAGCAGTGGAAATGTGTTCAGCACTTGGCAAATGCCTTTTGGGAAAGATGGAGGTGAGAATATCTCTCCACTCTTCAGACCCGAAGCAAGTGGCAGGATGTGCATCCCAATGTCAAAGAAGGAGATCTGGTGCTACTCCAGGACACTCAAGTAAAAAGGAACCTTTGGCCCATGGCTCTTGTCACCAAGACTCACCCTGGCAGTGATGGAAAGGTCAGAAAGCTTGAACTAAAGGTTACCAAAGGCGGGACTGTGAAGACCTTCCTCAGGCCAGTAACTGAAGTAGTTGTACTTATGTCTTCCTAGGCTTCTACCATAGACAGTTCCTTGCATTATTTTTTGTGTCTGTTAGACTTTGTTTAGAAAATAATAGTGGTATCGCATTCAATACCAGCCGGGGAATGTGATGTTGCACAGCAGTGACTCCTAACTTTATTTTGAAAGGTGCTCTTTTTATTTTGAAACTCCTTGGCTTTCTATTGGTTAACAGAGTCACATGGGCAAGGTCACAGTTCAGACCAGCCATCTTGGATGTTATTGCACATAGAAATGTGCTCCTGATCATCCCTCCTTTAAATCTGGTACATCCATCGCTGTTGAGCTCTGGAGAAGCTTTGTTTGTGAGTTCATTATGCATTATATTTGTATAGTTTATATTTTGTGAATATTGATTGCTTATTTCATACACTTTTAGCTAATACTAGAAGTCCTATTTTGTTGTATGTAGCTCTATGTTGAAGCTTACAGTGCAATTTACCCCTTTAAGTATTCAAAAACATTTTTTCTGTATTTATTTTCAGTTTCACAAAAAGAAAGTGTGTCCGGCTTGTAAGGCGTGACAAAGATAAACAGTAAAGCTTCAACTTACTTCTATGTCTGTGTCATCCTTTCACCTTTCAATGCCAAACCAAGTGTTTAGCTATCTGTTACTGAGTGCAGAGTCAGGCACGGGCAGCGGACAGAATAATATACACACACATTTTTTATATATCTCACACACACATTATATAGTTGTACATATAAATCGGAGCAAAGGGGCATAAAAATAAACAGTCAAGGGTACTTGAGGGATAGCAGGTAAACATGAAATAAACAGTATAAACAGTAAACTAATAGCTGTTAAGGTGAGGTAGTGCGGAATAGTGCAAATGAGTGAGGTAAAGTGAAATGTGCAGTCCCTGAGTTCAGTGTGCGAATGAACACTGAGTGTGTGTGTTGGGGGGGGGACTGTGAGGGTGACATGATGTCAGATGCTGAAGGGGGGGCAGGGGGGTGTGCAGGCAGAATCTGTGGCAGGGGGAGGAGGGGCAGAATAGGGAGGGAGTTGAGCCTCTGACCGCCTGGTGAAAGAAACTGTCCTTGAGCCTGCTGGTTTTGGCTCGGAGACTCCACAGTCTCCTCCTCGATGGCAGCAGGCTGAAGAGGCTGCGAGATGGGTGGGTAGGGTCACCTGCAATCCTGATGGCTTTTCGGGTGAGGCGGGAGTTATAGATTTCCATAAGAGAAGGGAGAGAGACACCAATGATCCTCTCAGCTGCTCTCACGATCTGCTGCAGAGTCTTGCAGCAGGACATGGTGCAGGCGCCATACCACACGGTGATGCAGCTGGTCAGGATATTCTCGATGGTGCCTCTGTAGAATGTGTGCAAGATGGGGGCCGGGGCTCTTGCTCTCCTCAGTTTGCAGAGGAAGTACAGACACTGTTGGGCTTTTTTGGCCAGTGATGCGGTGTTGTTGCTCCAGGACAGGTCTTCAGAGATGTGCACACCCAGAAACTTGGTGCTGCTCACCCTCTCCACTGCAGCACCGTCGATAGTTAGTGGAGCATGCTGGGTGCGTGCTCTCCTGAAGTCCACAACAATCTCCTTCGTCTTCTCCACGTTCAGGCGGAGATTGTTGTCCTTGCACCACATGGCCAGGCGGCTCACCTCACTCCTGTAGATTGTCTCATTGCCATTGTTGATGAGACCCACCACAGTTGTGTTGTCCGCAAACTTAATGAAGAGGTTGGAGCTGGATGTTGGTGTGCAGTCATGGGTCAGCAGAGTGAAGAAGAGGGGGCTCAGCACACATCCTTGGGGGGGCCCGTGTTCAATGTGATGGTGCTGGAGGAGTTGCTGCCGACCTGTACAGCCTGTGGTCTCCCCGTCAGGAAGTCCAGCAGCCAGTTGCACAGGGAGGTGTTGAGTCCCAGCTGGTCCAGTTTATGAATGAGCTGCTGAGGGATGATTGTGTTGAATGCTGAGCTGAAGTCTATGAACAGCATTCTGACATACGAGTCTTTTGTCTCCAGGTGGGTGAGGGCTAAGTGGAGGGCAGTGGAAATGGCGTCATCGGTCGAACAGTTGGACTGATATGCAAACTGAAAAGGGTCCAGGGCGGGGGGGGGAGAGCAGACTTGATATGCTGCATGACTAGCCGCTTGAAGCACTTCATGAGGATGGGAGTGACTGCGACCGGGCAGTAGTCATTGAAGCAGGAGGGAGACGGCTTCTTCGGGACCGGGATGATGGTGGTGGCTTTGAGGAACGTGGGGACAACAGCCTGGCTCAACGAGATGTTGAAGATGTCTGTAAAGACATCTGTGAGCTCCTCGGCACAGTCTCTCAGGACACGACCAGGAATGTTATCAGGACCCAGGGCTTTCTGTGCATTTGTCGTCTTGAGAGCTCTCCTCACTCTGTCTGGGGACGGCGTCAACACCTGGTCGCCGGGAGGTGGTGGGGTCTTCTGTGCCGTGGTGCTGTTGTCTGCCTCAAAGTGAGCGAAGAAGTCATTCAACTGATTCTGCGGCAAGGGCTTGTAGTCTGCGATGGTCTGAATCCCTCGCCACAGGTTCCTGGTGTCTCTGCTGTCGTTGAAGTAATCAGCAATGTTCCTGGAATACTGTCTCTTGGCCACCCTGATGCCTTGTGACAGGTTGGCCCTAGCTGTCCTCAGGCCCACCTCGTCCCCAGCTCTGAAGGCGGTGTTCTGAGTCCTCAGGAGCCTGTGGACTTCCCCTGTCAGCCATGGCTTCTGATTTGCCCGAATGGAGATGGTTCTGGTGACTGTAACATCGTCCATGCACTTCCTCATGTAGGCAGTGACGGTCTCCGTGTACTCCTGGAGGTCTGTGGTGTTGTTGTAGGTGGCTGCCTGTCTGAACATGCTCCAGTCAGTGGTGGAAAAACAGTCCTGGAGTGCCTCTGAGGACCCCTCTGGCCACACACATACCTACTTTGTAGCTGGTTTGGTGACTTTAACCAGCGGCCTGTATGCTGGCATTAGCATAACAGTGGAGTGATCTGAGGCCCCAAGGTAGGGGAGGGGTAGGGCTTTGTAGGCACCTTTATGCATGGTGTAAACATTGTCCAGAGTATTGTTTACTTAGTAAGTTGATATGTCCATAGAGTTTTGGAAACACGCTCTTGGGGTTTGCATGGTTGAAATCCCCAGCCAGGATGAGGAAAGCATCTGGGTGGGCTGTCTGCTGCTCACTGATGTGCTGATAGAGTTCATTCAGTGCTTCACTCCTGTTGTTATTGGAGCCGGGAGGGATGTATATTGCTACCAGCAATATGGCTGTAAATTCCCTCGGCAGGTAGAATGGCCGGCACTTAATAATTATAAACTCCACCAGTGGTGAGCAGTGTTTGCAGACCACGACGGCATCGCGGCACCAGGCATCACTGATGTAAACACAGAGTCCTCCGCCGCGAGTCCCCCCCCCCGACTAGCGCTCTGTCTGACCGGTAGCATGTTAGCTGGGGTAGCTGAATGGCACTGTCCAGGACGCTGTCATTAAGCTATGTTTCCACAAACACAAGGACACAACACTCACAGACTTAGAAGATGAGCGGAGTAGGCGGACATAATCCAGCTTGTTGTCCAGTGAGCGTACGTTGGCCAGAGTGATGGTAGGGATAGCCGGCCGGTGAGGGCTAGCCTAGCCCGGATACCTCCACACTTGCCCCTCTTCTGCTTCCGCATGTTCCGCCTGTGGCGCCTCCACTGTGGGCTGGATGCAGGAGTGGGGGTCGGTGGTTGAGCAGGCCTCCGGAGCAAACCATAGTCCCATAGCACTTCTGTGTCCGCTGGTTTTATATCAGTGAATATGGTTCTGCAGATGTCGAGCAGAAACTCACGGGAGTATGTGCGCCTTAAGACTGATGGACGTGACAAAGACGAACAGATACATGCTGTTTTAAAACACAAACACGAAAACGCCGTTCTGTCGGGACAGAGAGGAGCCGCTGTGTGTGTACGTGCCGCCATTGTCATACCAAAGACCATCATAAAAATGGTAGCTACTACTGTCTGGCGAGTGGGGAAGTCAAACTCTTGCAGTTACCAGAGGACTAGCACCCCAGTGTAACCTTAGCTGTATAGGGAAGAGGCCGAGGGCTATCGCAACAGAGGTTGTCACCACACCCATACGACTAAAGAGTTGGTTAGTACTGGGACAGGAGACTGCCTGGGAAGACCAGATTCTGGCATGAGAGGGACATTGAAATGCTGTCAAACTTTGGAAACAATAAATATACCATATTTAAATGGGTCATTCTACGAAAACGTGCCATTTTGTGTCTCTCACACAAAATCTACCCATATAATGGGTGGGCAATTATTTTTTCCATGGGGCCACATGAGAAACAGAAAATTTTGTGGAGGGCCGGACCAAAAGGCTGAACTAAATTCTGCATAATATTAATTGTATTTCTTTATATAAAGCAGTAAATAATATTGTTTTTACAAGCTGCTAAGACTGGTAAGAGTATGGAAGAAACGAGGTTGCCTTACAAAAAATGCCATTTATTAAATCAAATTTCCCAAAACAATGGTTAACAAAATATGAACGTTTGTACCTTTTTTTTCAGTCACATTCACCCCAAAACACAATAAAGACATCACAATATTGTCTTTCTACTCCAAATATCAAGCAAGATACATCATATTATAATAATGATGCCCACATTTGTAGTCTAATCACCTCATTTGGTGTTTTTCAGTTTATTTGTTCAGTGAGAGAAATCTAGTCTCTGTTGGTCTTTAACGAGTGCATCAAAGTCAGATTGAATGTCTGAGGTGGAGATGCAAAGCACAGCTGACAGATGATCATCAGTCCATTCGGTGTAGGAATCAGATCTACAGATCGGCTCGGGCTCCAGTGCCTGCTGGTGACGTCACACTATGTGATTGGCTGGACCGTTTGGAGGATGACGTACAAGTTTGTGGTTGGTCTGGACAAATTACGGAAGTAGTTATTGCAGGATTAGGGTTCGTGGGATTTCATATCATGTTCATGTCACGCGCATTGCGTTTTTGTTGAACACAACTTCAAAATAAAAGCAATGCACATTCAGTCCATGCATGAGGTAAAATTAGGAAATACGTTTATTTTGTAATTTCTAATTAACCTTACGCGGGCCGGTCAGAATGAACCAAACGGCCGGATGCGGCCCGCGGGCCGTAAAATGCCCAGGTCTGCCATATAAGCTGTATTAACAACAAAATATTTTAAAATGTAGTTGGTATGATATGGTAAACAAATCTTCATTTTAAATATTCATTAAATATTCATACATTGAATATTTTGTTAAATTTTAAAGATTTTGTATTGTATATCTGTTAAATATGGTAAAAATGGCTGTCCCTCGGTAACATTTCTTATATTGCAACAGGCTTTTAGAGAGGATAAAATCAAATTATCTGAAAAAAACTTTCATGTATGAAAAGCCTCAATTGTTAGTTAACATATGACGCTTTTTTTTAAATTCTTGACCTTTTTGGAATATTGAAAAAAAAACATTTTAGTACTGTCCCTATGTGTTACGTCAAATGCGTTACTTTGGATAAACGCCCCCAGGAACAATGCACTATCCCAGAAGTGACATAATTTTCAGGATGTGACATCATCTGCCTTTTATCAGGAAGCTGCCAAACAGAGAAGTGTTCCTCTCTTTTAATGAATTTTTATTGAGTTGTGTTTAGTTTGATTGAAGGGGATGGTCATAGTGTGTCAAAATGCGTTACCATAATATCATGTTTTAAAAAGTTAAACATTTTAAATTAAAATGTACATATAAACAATCATTTTAGCATGTCTAGAATGCACACCATGTGGTGTCATGGTGTGAACCACATAGCTAGTAATGGCTGCCAAAAGCATATTTTGTCAAACCTGTTACTGTCAAACCTGTTACTATTAACCCTTTCCCTGCCATGTCCCCATGTTTATTGTGTCCAAACTAGAATTAATTATACAATACATTATTATTAATCTTATTTATATTAAGAATAGCATGTTTTGTCCATAAATATGTTTGTAAGCTTATTGTAATGATATGTATATAGCAAATTAATACCGATGTGTATAGACCTGATATAGTACCGTCTTCTTCAAATCATTCAAACATACGTCAAAATATGAAATAACCTAATGTAAACAAGAGAGGTGATTTAATATGCATTTGTATTTTACATGTCTGATAACAAAATCAAGATTTCCCATTCATAAAATCCATGTTTGGGTATGTCATTTGTCATTGTAATTACTTTGGAGATCCACTAGTGTTAATAAAATAACTGTTTTACATGTATTAAAGTGTCAGTGTTAATTTCCATAATTTTCTATGCCAAATCCACTTACATACAGTCTAAAAACAAACATGTCTCCTGAGCACGTATTCTATTGTCAATTGCGTTACTTTTAGAATACTCTCATATATAAAAGGCAAGTGTAAATCACCTATTTTAATGTTAAGTAAAATATAACAATACCCCCTTGAGTATATAGGATATGATTTTAAACATATTACTTTTTTCATGATTTTTTCCTAAAAACTAACATACAGTGGCTTGGCTGATATGCATTTGAGCATATCCATCCATATAAAACAAATGTATTCCTTGTTATTTTCATTTCTAAACACTCTCAATGTAAACAGGGATGATATATCTTTCATAATATACCAGATTTATTCTGAAGTGTCACTTCAAATACTTATTTAATACAAGTTGGTGTTGGTAACGCGATTGACAAAACACATGTGCATGTTGATTATTTTAGGGAAATAAATTAATAAATAAGAGAGCCTGAGATGGCACGACATATTTTTCTAACAGGTAAGGGTCTACTTAAACCAAATAAGTCCTTAAACACAATAAAAATAATACTTTGAAAATCTGATATTCAGAATGGAAAATGGCATGTTTTCGTAGAATGACCCAAATAATTCCTTGTCTATGCATTTGTTCAACTTGTTAACTACCCTGATCAGTCCAGATATTGGATGGCATTTGTAGGCTATTTGTTTCCACTAGTACTTCAGCACCTTCAGCTCTTGGATTCACTTGGCTACCAAGGCTACATGCACTTATTGTTCGTAACTTTGAATAAAAACGTCAGCTAAATGACTGTAATGCAGTATCTCTAAACAACAATCACATGTTGTTGATTCAGGTCCAAAATGCAGTAGTTAGTGGAAAGACAGGAATCACATGTACAGATGAGCAGTGCATGGTGCTGGACAACACGTCTTGCGAGTCCGTTTGTGCTCAAAATAGATTCCTTTCATAAAATTTTTATGCTTTCGCGAGTTGTTTGTGCACCCGACGACTGCACACGTTGAACCAGAAAAAGGCATAATTTAAAAAGACGTTATCCTCTGATTAAAACATGACTGTTGTAGCTAGCTCTGCTCAGGTATGTTTGGCTCCCTGAGCCTCAGCTGCCTGGATAAACCGGAAATCAAAGACCGGCATCTGGGAGAGGTGGGTGTCATGGCGACCCCCATTGTCTCTCGCAGGAAGGTCGTGGATAATAGGGCTAGAAAAACACAAACTGGAGATTCTAAAGGCTGTAGTTAATTCTTTATTTAATTGAAATAAAAATTCCCATTATTTAACAAAACAAATCAGTTAATGCAGATGCCTGAAATGTACACAATATATTTTATACACATTAAATGAGTACTGGATTTTAACTTCTTGGCTAGTGATGGTCATATAGAGACATTTCTGTGGCTGATGTCCTTAACGGTTGCAAAAGTTGTAACTGCAGCAGGTAGCAGTAGTACCGGGAGCACGCTGTTGGTCCTGACAGGTGGATGCACTTACACAGCCTTTCACATAAAACGTGGCTGTTGGAAGATAGATAAAATTGTTGTCAATAAAAAGGTGGTGTTTTTATTTCCAAAATTGAATTAGCAAAGTTCCCATGCATCTTAGGACATGCTCATGAGAGAGTTGGTTGATTATAAAGATTTCATCTCATCTCATTATCTCTAGCCACTTTACCCTGTTCTACAGGGTCGCAGGCAAGCTGGAGCCTATCCCAGCTGACTACAGGCGAAAGGTGGGGTACACCCTGGACAAGTCGCCAGGTCATCACAGGGCTGACACATAGACACAGACAACCATTCACACTCACATTCACACCTACGGTCAATTTAGAGTCACCAGTTAACTTAACCTGCATGTCTTTGGACTGTGGGGGGAAACCGGAGCACCCGGAGGAAACCCATGCAGACACGGGGAGAACATGCAAACTCCACACAGAAAGGCCCTCGCTGGCCACGGGGCTCGAACCCGGACCTTCTTGCTGGGAGGCGACAGTGCTAACCACTACACCACCGTGCCGCCCATTATAAAGATTTGGTTGTTTTAAAATATTGATATATACAATGTATATTTACAGGTTCATATTTTGTGTCATATGCTTCATTGATTGATTGATTGTAAATAAAGTTCTTATGTGCATCTATGGTGGCACAGACAGGATTTCTCAAAAGAGAGCCACATTCCTCTCGTCTACCTGAACAGCCTTTTCTAGCACATCCATAACACCACAAAGCGTCACCTAAAGCAGTCCAAATATAAGAGCAGCTGGAGGATTTATGCATTTCAGCACTTAATAATACAAAAGTATTGAATTAGAAAAATATTTCATATATTATGGGTTTAAAACCTACTGTAATTTATGAAGAGTAAAGCAACCAGACAAAGGAAAAGCACCTTCATTTTCATGAAACCTAAAAAAATAAATAAATAAAAACTCAAAACTTTAAATCCGTAAACTCATCTCTCACATGAATCATCAAAGTATCTCAAACTTTAACGTTAACAAAGTATCATATTTCTAACAAGAATGGTTGTACATAAGCGACAACACATCATTATTATTCATTATTATCAGTTATTAGAAGTTGTTTCGAAATGACCAGACATCTTAACAGATTTATTCATGTGTTTTGACTCACCTGCTGGCTGTTCCACCTTTCTCTTAATCCAGTGTCCCCCTGAATTTATACCTGCAATTTGACCTTTACCCAAAGTTACTGATGTGTCCCAGTCAATGACTTGTATGTTTGTTATGGAGGGAAAAAAGTAGCTGGCACTGGAATCTGGTAGCTGTTTTGCAATAAAGGAAAGTTTCTTCCTGACACACTGGTGCCAGGAACAAGAGAGAAACACACACAAAGGGACAGGCAGATTGTGGGTGCAGGTGGGGTTTCAAAGCTTTACTGAGGACCGGAGGTTTATTTCACACTCTGGGGGAAAAAAAGGCTCAAAAGTTAAACTTTCACAAAACTGTTTGTTGAAGGCCAAAGTAAAGAAGAAACAAGCTTAACAGCAGTGTTGTAGTCAAGTCACTAAACCTCGAGTCTGAGTCCAGTCTCGAGTCCCCAGTGTTCAAGTCTGAGTCAAGTCCAAGTCATTAAAAAAATTCTGAGTCGAGTCCGAGTCGAGAACAAGACTCCAACCGCACCATTTGATGTTGGTTGTTTTAGCGCCATTAACATTAGTTTGTTCCTGAAAATGATGTATGAACAGTTGAATGTGCTTCTCTTTATCAGGGAGTGTGAAGTATTATTCTATCAGAGATGGTTGGGAGACGGATGTAAGTGCAGAAGGTTTGTTTTTATTAATACAAGTGAAGACACGTGAACAATCCAGAATGGCAGGCAAAATTGTAAAACGGTGAAACAGGCAATAGGTCACACGAGGCACAAACAGGCTATCGTAGACTCGGCAGAATCAAAGACAAGGAACAGGAAATCAGGGATCAGGAAACCAAACAAGGAAATAAGGCTTGGTAATGTGTCAGCAATGCAGCTCAATACTTCGCAAAGTAAATGTGTTTTCACAGTTTTTATATCGGCGAGCTGATTGCACCTTAATCCTGTGCAGGTGCGAGTCATTTATGGCAGGTGTGTGGGAGTCCGCTTGGTGTGCACGCTCTCCGGAGCGCCCGAGAGTCTATCTGATGCGCGTGCCAAGGCGTGCAGGTGTGACACTCTTGCACGAAATTAGTACAAAAATTAATGTAGATATAAATATCTTATGCCAAATTATTATGGCATGTTACAAAAAATAAAGAAAAAATCTGAGTCCTCATCTCCAATTTATGAGTCTGAATGCAGTTAATGCACGAGTCCAAGTCCGTGTCGAGTCACGAGTCCTTAAAATCAGGCCATGAGTCGGACTCGAGTCCAAGTCTTGGACTCGAGTACTACAAACCTGCTTATCAGGCTATTTAGGCAAAAAACAAACCAAAAACTGGGGTGAATCAGCTAAAGCCTGCACAGAGTGCATGTCAAGAGTGTCTTTTACTTTACTAAGAGTCGTTCCTTGTTAATGAGGTGCAGGTAGACACAATGCTTGCAGTGATGATCCTATGATCGGTGCTGCAGGCACTGTGAGCAGCCAGACCACAAGAAACACTGGGAAGCTAAATCTCTGCAGAATCCAGAAATGCGGGGGGGGGGGTGCTTTGGAAACTGGAAAACATCACCTTGGACTTTTTTTCCCCCCAATTTACAACCGAGTCTGTGTTTACTGTAACGCCATATTCCTGTTGTTGAGTTTACTGGAACTGACTAACTGAGTAACCCCAGTTTACTGGAATTTCACTGTGCTTGAGTATACATGTGATAAGTGTTTTTCTACTTCCTCTTGTTGGTTGACAGGACTGGAACTAACTGTGGTCATCTGCTGTGGTAGCTTTTCCGGCTCAAACTTTAACATTTTTTTTTTTTAGCATACTTAGATGCTTTTCTGCTTACCACATTTGTAAAGAGTGGCTATTTGACTTACTGTAACATTCCTTTTCCTCTTTTTATAACATCCTTCATCAAAAAAGCTGTTTCTGCCTGCTAAACCGCTTCTAACTAGATGTTAGTCACTGAGATCACATTTTCCCCCCATTCAAGCTCTTGACCTGTATGCATGGTGTTGCTACCACATGATTGGCTGATTAGATAATTGCATGAATGCACAGGGGTACTGGTGTTTTGTCAGTTAGTGTACTGGTGGTTGGTCAGTGAGGGCTGTTATATACACATCTACACTTTTATTTCAGGACATAACATATACTTAACAGAAGCATATTCAGATACTGTAAATGTATACAGATGTACTGCATTGTCATTGTCCCAATTTTCTCCTAATTAAATATTTTCTTAATACATACAATATAGCTAAAACTTTTGCGTATTTTTCTTAATTAATGCTTGGTTTCTTTTGAAATTGAAATGTTTGCATGTAAAGTGATTTAATTAGACTTAATAGATTATTTCATTTATCATTTACTTTTATTTCTTCTAGATTTAATCAGAATCACAATCAGAAATACTTTAAAGCTGTATGACCTTTCAATTTAATAAAATCGGTGAAATTTACTTCCCTCTGAAATTCGGTCATTGTGATATGTTTATTTCTGCAATACCAAAAAAAAAAAAAAAAAATCCAGGCCATTCTGTGGCTGGGAAATTATTTAATTTTAGGGGATTCCCGAGCAAATAATGTGCATGAAATCACTCGCTTTGCGCAGTCAAGCAGACAGAGGAAGTCTGTGTGTGTGGGGGCACATGCGCAGGTTTACTTGCTTCTTCTTCTTTAACTTTTTTTTTTGGGTTTTACAGCAGCTGGCATCCAGTGTTGCATTACTGCCATCTACAGGTTTACCTTTGACCGTGCACTGAGAGTTACATCATTCTGTTGCTAAATGAGTAACTGATCACACCGAGGTGCTCGCTGACCGCCAATATTATTAGTTTGGTCCTGCGTTTCTTTTCCTTCGCAACATAATGTCTTTTCTTCTCGCTTTCCGTTACTGTAGTCAGTCTTTCACGTTTCATTCGCACACTCACATCCTCCATTTTTCTCTCCTGTTTCAAATTTGTATCCCACAATGCCTTGTGCAAACAGGGAAAGCCCCACCATGTGATGCATGATGTAGTATGTTGAATTGGGTCATGGTGAAGCAGGAAAAAATAGTGGAGAATTTAGGGCCATATGGCCCTAAATTCATTAATTTTTCTATTTAAAAAAAACTAATAAAATTGGAAGTCTGTGATTCGAATTCAGTAGCTTTTGGTCCACAAAACAAAAATAATCGGGTGTCAGGGAAAATTCTTTTTATGATCTAAACTTGAAAAATCTGAAAGGCAGTCTAGCTTTAATAATCCCGAGGGGAAATTGAGTACATCTGCAGTTGCTTAGACTCAAGTAGAGACAAGAAATTACAAAATTAAACAGATATGTAAAACCTATGTAAAACGTATGAAATATATAAAAATAATGTATGCCAAAAATGTATAAAAACACGTAAAATGTAAACCATATACATTGCACATAACTATCTTTGTGGAAGGAAAATGTGAATACATACAGCCTTGGGGAAATAAATGTTCTAAAAAGAAAAAAAAAATCATAAAAAGAATTTTCCCTGACACCTGATTCTTTTTGTTTAGTGGACCAAAAGCTACTGAATTCGAATCACAGACTTCCAATTTTATTAGGTTTTTTTTTTTAATAGAACAATTTATGATTTGAGCATATGTATATCTCAAAACAGATTCCAGCAGACCCAGTCCCACAATGCAGACAGAACTTTTTTTTTATGGCATTGAAAGAATTTGTCTCTGTGAACGACTTTCAGTTCTGTGGTGAATGTCCTCAGCAATGGACACAGCTGTCATCTGTGTAAAGTGATAATCTGTAAAGGTCAATATGCCTATGAAAGGTTTACAGCATTCTTCACAGATCCTTCCCATGGTTTTAGTTCATTGTCTCAAATAGGAGCGCCTCTCAAGCAAGGCCCTTGAACACATTGTAAAATGGCAGATGGACACAGTTCGCTGAAGCTAATGAGTGTTTGAGCCTCTCTTATATGGGAACTGTCTGCAACATATTCTGCAAAACAAAAAAAGGGTAAAAAAAAATATAAGTAGTAAAATTGCTGTCCATATTTGCTTTCCGACATGAATATCAAAAGGCTTTCAGAGAAGGCAAAACAAACCCCCAAAAATGAACTCCTTTATACTGTCAGATAATATTCATACAAGACATGCTCGAGTGTTCACTTGTTCATATTTATTCATATTTCATACTGCGTCCAGATTGTTTTTCTTTTAAAATAAAATGTCCCTTCTCTCCGAAGTTCAAATATCATGCTCTGAGAACAAATTACGCGAGAGAATCCAAGATTGTGGCATAATGTACGTGCCACATGACTTACTGAGGCTGAGATCTAGTGGATAAATTGTTGTAAACAACCCTGAAGATGCCCAAGTGTCAAGCATTTGGCTGTAGAAATAAGCCTCATTGAAGCAGTGAACCCACACACACGTGTAAACAGACACATACCCGACCTTTGGGAGGTGGTTTGCTGTCTATAAATGCTCCATCGCTGGCTTAGTGGGTTTTTTTTCTTTCAAAAAAATTATATTTTCCTTATATTTTTATGGTTTGTTTTTATTCACTGAGAAAAGTGATCTTTTTAGATGGCAAGAATCGCATTGCTATGACGACTATTGATTACTAGTATCTATGTCAGTACTGTGTATGCGTTATCTCGCCGAGTGAGATAATGCATAAAGTCTGTTGCTTTGTGTATTTTGTTGCCAGTAAAAATCACATGGTTACAGAAAATTTCTGATTAGAATCAGAAGCCTTTATTTGTCACGTATACATTACAGCAGAGTGTCATTCTTAACACGCACAAGAGCAGTGCTAGGAACTGCACTCATTTTTTTTAGAATTAGATGCCTTTGTGTTACTAAGGGAAACAGCATACCAGTGTGCTGGTTACGTCACTAGCTGACACATAGACAAACAACCATTCACACTCAGTCAATTTAGAGCCAACAATTCACATAACCTACATGTCTTTGGGGGAAGGCCCTCACCGGCTGCTGGGCTCGAACCCAGGACCTTCTTGCTGTGAGGCGACAGTGCTAACCACTACACCACCATGCCACCCCCCAGGTAACCATACTTTTAGTAATATCATCACTTCTGAAATGGATAAATTGTTGTTATAAAGTTTTATTTTAATTTAAATGTGTGTGTGTGTGTGTGTGTGTGTGTGTGTGTGTCACATCAGTGCACATGCCAAAGCAAAGAGTGTTTATTTTGGGGTTTGTTTGACTTTAAAGTTTGTAGGGCAAGAAAACCTATTCCTTAGTTCTAAATGCACCTTTTAGAGATGCAGTAACTCTGGCTGTATGCTTAACCTGAAACTTAGTGCTAGTTTAATTATTTGGGTGAGAAACAGAGTTTGTTCAGCGGATTGTGGATTTCATTAATTTAGTCCGCATATATTCATATATATTCGAAACAAAAGTTAAATGGCTTGCACATTTTTTTTTCTTAATGGCAAGTGGAAATGCTTTCGCCATATGATTTGGCCAGTTGACTCACTTTAACCACACTCCAAGTCTGACGAAATGAATGATCTATTTATGTTGGCTATAGTTGACTAAATACTGGAAGCACACTGATTCACATTGTCATGTCTCCTAGAGCCAGTACTTACTTACTTGCTTACCTCAAAGCATTTTACCTGCCCCCTTTAAGCAAAGATAAGATAAACTTTCAACTTAAATTCATGTTACAGCAGCTGCAAAGTAGAAAAAGAGAGTAAAAGAGTGCATATAATGGCCCTTTTCCACTACCCTTTTTCAGCTCACTTCAGCTCGCTTCAGCTCACTTCAGCCCGACACGGCTCGCGTTTCGACTACCAAAAACCAGCACGACTCAGCTCGCTTCAGCCCTGCTTAGCCCCTAAAACTCGCACCGTTTTGGAGTGGGGCTGAAGCGAGCCAAACCGTGCCGAGTGAGGTTGGGGGCGTGAGCAGACACTCCCCTGTGCACTGATTGGTGAGGAGGAGTGTCCTCACATGCCCACACACGCCCCGCGAGCACGCTGGGATCTGTAAACACTGCAAACCCGGAAGGAGAAGAATTACGAATTACGAGAATTTCTGAAGCCTTATGCGCCTCGCCTCATCTATACGCTCTTGCCAGTATCTGTTGGCGTTGTCGGTGACAACAAGCCACAGCACCAAGACCAGCAACACTAACGACTCCATGTCCTCCATGTTCATTGTTTACTATTCGGGTCGTGAGACTACCGCTTAAAAGCTCACTGAATCAGTGACATACAGAGCATCGTGGACGAGTTCGCGGAGCGCAAGGCTCGTCGTATGTCCTTCAAATAATGCGCGCAGTAGGCTATTGATGTTTTATTATGAGCCATGTACAGTATGTCGCCTAATGTTTTTTTGTTTCTGAGTTACATGTTCGTTTGAAGGACTTAATGTACAAAATAACATAGTTGCACCCCGTAGTGTTGAAATTGGTAAACACAGTGCATTCAGTGAGGTTTGCACCGCCCTCCTTTTATTTCTGACTCTTCCTGTCACCGTTGCAACCTCTGAGCGCTCATTCGTATGCCCTTCAAATAATGTGCGCAGTATAGGCTATTGATGTTTTATTATGAGCCATGTACAGTATCCTAATGTTTTTTGTTTCTGAGTTACATGTTCGTTTGAAGGACTTGATGTACTAAATAACATAGTTGCACCCGGTAGTGTTGAAATTGGTAAACACCGCAGTTGCGGACATTTTGTAGCCTAAAATGATGTTATGATAAGCTTTAATAAAGGGCCCGGTCATTTGCCCCGCCCCCGGCCCGGCTCTGACTTGTTCCGCCACTGTCACTGATGTCACTGTTTGCGCTGCTTAACGACATCACATGACGTCCACCCACTTTCGCTAACTCCACCCAATGTGTCCACCCACTTCCAGCCAGCACGGTTCAGCGCGGTTGTAGTCGAAATGCAACTCCAACAGCCCCGCTCAGCTCGACTCAGCTCGACTCGGCACGGCACGGCTCAGCCGCGTTTGTAGTGGAAAAGCGGCATTAGACATTAGAGAGTGTGTAATAGAAATGAGAAAAACAGTGCTTAATGGAAATGATGGATAATTAGACATTACACACACTATTTACAAAAAAAAAGTCAGAGGAAGTTAATATAACAGACTTTTCCTTCTGTATACAGACATGAGGGAAAAAACAAGGAGAAAATGACATTAGGACAGCGCTGCCTGTTTACTTAGTTCGTGACCTCACTGCATAGTACTTTAGTTTTTATGTCTGGCTTTTTGTGTGTTTACTGGCAAAAATCAAAGGAAATTGTGGTTAGCTGACTGAAAATAATTTAAAAAAACACCCAAAACCTCAGTTACATGCTTATTTCAGGGCGCTATGATTTCTGACCAAAACAGAAGGAAAAGTGCTGAAATGTAGTATGACCACATACCTTAACCACATGGTCATTGAGAACAATCCCATTTGAAGCTTTTCAGATTAGATGAGAGCAAAACAAATGAGTTTTTGGTTTTGGTTGAGGATAATGCACAAGGAATGTGGTATGTGGCTATATGTTGGTAGATGTGGGGCTGTGACATGTCTGCTGCTTCTGGTAATTACTGTTGCCCAAAATGATTCACCAGTTATTTTAAAGAAGGATCGGAAACAGCCTTTAAAAGGTCCGTGAGTTTGCAAACTTATTGACAAACACATTTGGCTGAAATGAAATGCCTCTAGAACAATAGTGATAATACTTAGAATTGAACTAATAGTTCATTTTCAGACTGTTGATGATGCGTATTAAATGTTCAGGGACCAATCTCTGGTTTTAGGAAGCTCTTGAGTAACTCTTGCCACATTGGCATGCTTTTGTTCAAAGTAAAGTTAGGCAGCTACTGCCTGCTCTTCACACCAAATGCCTCTTTGTCTGGGCCTCCTCTATCACTGTAGCCTGGGACAACAGGATCCACTGTGAGTCTGGAGAGAGTAGTTTGTTTGGAAAGAGAGGAAGTGTCAGTATGGGTACAGCTCCAGATTGGCCCAGACGACATGATATTTCATTTTGGCGGTGAACAGCCATGAACATTCCTTGACCTGTAAATTACAGAAAAGGAAATTATGGGGTGTACTAAACACTGGGGCTATTGAACAGTAGCCTGCAAGCCGTTTTTAAATGATCTATGTGAAGCTGCCAGTGATAAAACTGATTAATAGGTTCACTTTACAAAGAAATCCTACATACTCTTAGCCTGGCAAGCCAGACTAAATGTGAACATTTAGTCTGGTCTCGGTCGTAGACATTTCCGAAGGGTGTGGGAAGGAACAACCCGCTGTCTTTCAAACTGTCTCTGTGCGTATAGGCCAACGCTCTGACCAATCAGCGCAACAGTGACTGTGACTTAGTCAGAGCGACAGAAAGCAGTGGGGGAGGCCTTGAAATAAATAATTTTTCAAAATGCGTATTAATTAATAAACAGGTTCTAGATATTAAGAAGTTTGGAGATAATGACCACAAGTTTGGAGTCTGTACCACATACTTAACATGCACTCTTTTTTTTCCAAGTGTTTTTCAAGGGTTTGCTTAAACTGTTTTTGAGAGTTTTTATTTTTATTTAGTGGTGTTTGGTGAAATAATTTCCCTTAAATTTAAAATAACGGGAAAATAAGAAATAATCAAAAAATAATGTTTCAAAGCTGTTTATTAATTCTTCGTACTGCACAAACTAGTCCCATCCTTTTGGCTACCAGCGGAGCCAGCTGGTAGATCAGACTTTTGCCATAGCTGGTCGGCAAAACAGCGAAAACGTCCTTCTTGAAAAGGAATGAGCGGAGAGCCTCTTCCTGCTCATGTTTCAATGAAAACTCCAAGTCTAATTCTTCTAAAACTGATTCCAAAGTGGAGTCAAACTAGCGCTGTTCAATAGCCGTAGCCATCTTTCCTGTTGTGCTTTCTCCAGCATCGCACAGCCTTGTCGTCACTCCTGCAAAAGCCCGCCCAAAGAATTCAAACAAAAACCCTGCGTTGTGATTGGCGGGCACGATTTGATGCCCGGGGTGTTTTGTTGATATGGTGCGAGGCTAGACCCACTCGTAGGCAAAAATATTTTTGGCCGCTAGGCGGGTGGGTCTAGTTTACTAGGCTAACATACTCTAGGGCTAATCATTTTTACTTTGCAAACACATTTACTTTTTAATTTTATTTTTAGAATGCAAAATTGAAGCACCCCTCCTAGAACTGCCACCTTATTGTGGTGGAGGGGTTTGTGTGCTTGAATGATCCTAGGAGCTATGTTGTCCGGGGCATTATGCCCCTGTTAGGGTTTCCCAAGGCAGACAGGTCCTAGGTGACAGGCCAGACCAAGAGCAGTTCACCAAAAAACCCCTATGGAGAAAAAATCCAGGACCGTGACGTCGCCCGGTACGACGCAGCCGGGGACCCACCCTGGAGCCAGGCCCGGGGTTGGGGCTCGTATTCGAGCGCTTGGTGGCCGGGCCTTTGCCCATGGGGCCCGGCCAGGCTCAGCCCGAAGAGGTGACGTGGGCCCGACCTCCTGTGGGTTCACCACCCACAGAGGTAGCAGTAGGGGTTTGGTGCAGTGTGGATTGGGTGGCAGTCGAAGGCAGGGGCCTCGACGACCTGATCCCCGGACACAGCTGCTGGCTGTTGGGACATGGAATGTCACTTCGCTGGGGGGAAAAGAGCCTGAGCTTCTGCGGGAGGTTGAGAGGTACCGGCTAGAGATAGTCGGGCTCACCTCCACGCACAGCTTGGGCTCTGGAACCCAGCTCCTCGAGAGGGGCTGGACTTTCCACTTCTCTGGAGTCGCCCGTGGTGAGCGGCGGCGGGCTGGTGTGGGCTTGCTTATAGCTCCCCAGCTCAGCCGCCATGTGTTGGAGTTTACCCCAGTGAACGAGAGGGTCGCCTCTCTGTGCCTTCGGATTGGGGAGAGGGCTCTTGCTGTTGTTTGTGCCTACGGGCCAAATAGCAGTATAGAGTATCCGGCCTTCTTGGAGTCCCTGGGAGAGGTACTGAGGGGTGCTCAGACTGGGGACTCCATTGTGCTACTGGGGGACTTCAATGCTCACGTGGGCGATGACAGTGACACCTGGAGGGGCGTGGTTGGGAGGAACAGCCTCCCCGATCTGAACCCGAGTGGTGTTTTGTTATTGGACTTCTGTGCTAGTCACGGTTTGTCCATAACGAACACCATGTTTGAGCATAGGGGTGTCCATAAGTGCACGTGGCACCAGGACACCTTAGGTCGGAGGTCGATGATCGACTTTGTAGTCGTTTCATCTGATCTCCGGCCCTATGTCTTGGACACTCGGGTGAAGAGAGGGGCTGAGCTGTCAACTGATCACCACCTGGTGGTGAGTTGGATCCGCTGGCGGAGGAGGAAGCTGGACAGACCTGGCAGGCCCAAACGTATGGTGAGGGTCTGCTGGGAACGTCTGGCCGAACACTCTGTTGGGGAGGTCTTTAACTCCCACCTCCAGGAGAGCTTTTCCTAGCTTCCGAGGGAGGTGGGGGACATTGAGTCTGAGTGGACCATGTTCTCTACCTCCATTGTGGACGCAGCTGTTCGGAGCTGTGGCCGCAAGGTCTCCGGTGCCTGTCGTGGCGGCAATCCCCGAACCCGGTGGTGGACACCGGAAGTAAGGGATGCCGTCAAGCTGAAGAAGGAGTCCTATCGGGCCATGTTGACCTCCGGGACTCCTGAGGCAGCCGACGGGTATCGGCAGGCCAGGCGTGCTGCAGCTCGGGCAGTTGTGGAGGCAAAAACTCGGAACTGGGAGGAGTTCGGGGAGGCCATGGAGAAGGACTATCGGTCAGCCTCGAAGAAATTCTGGCAAACTGTCCGGCGCCTCAGGAGGGGGAAGCAGTACTCTGCCAACACTGTTTACAGTGTGGGTGGGGAGCTGTTGACCTCGACTGGGGACATTGTCGGGCGGTGGAAGGAATACTTTGAGGATCTCCTCAATCCCACCGTCATGTCTTCCACTGAGGAGACTGAGGCTGATGACTCAGAGGTGGACTCGTCCATTACCCAAGCCGAAGTCACTGAGGTGGTTTGCAAGCTCCTCGGTGGCAAGGCGAGATCCGCCCTATCTCAAGTCTCTGGATGTTGTGGGGCTGTCTTGATTGACATGCCTCTGCAACATCGCGTGGCGGTTGGGGACAGTGCCTCTGGAGTGGCAGACTGGGGTGGTGGTCCCTCTTTTTAAGAAAGGGGACCGGAGAGTGTGCTCCAATTATAGGGGAATCACACTTCTCAGCCTCCCAGGGAAAGTTTACTCCAGGGTACTGGAGAGGAGAATTCGACCAATAGTCGAACCTCGGATCCAGGAGGAACAATGCAGTTTTCGTCCTGGTCGCGGAACACTGGACCAGCTCTATACCCTTCATAGGGTGCTCGAGGGTTCATGGGAGTTTGCCCAACCAGTCCACATGTGCTTTGTGGATCTGGAGAAGGCATTCGACCGTGTCCCCCGTGGTATTCTGTGGGGGGTGCTTCGGGAGTATGGGGTTCGGGGCTCTTTGCTAAGGGCTGTCCAGTCCCTGTACGAACGGAGCAGGAGTCTGGTTCGCATTGCCGGCAGTAAGTCAGACCTGTTCCCAGTGCATGTTGGACTCCGGCAGGGCTGCCCTTTGTCACCGGTTCTGTTCATAATTTTTATGGACAGAATTTCTAGGCGCAGCCAGGGGCCGGAAGGAATCCTGTTTGGGAACCACAGGATTTCATCTCTGCTTTTTGCGGATGATGTTGTCCTGTTGGCTTCTTCAAACCAGGACCTTCAGCATGCACTGGGGTGGTTTGCAGTCGAGTGTGAAGCGGCTGGGATGAGAATCAGCACCTCCAAGTCCGAGGCCATGGTTCTCGACCGGAAAAGGGTGGCTTGCGCTCTCCAGGTTGGTGGAGAAGTCCTGCCTCAAGTGGAGGAGTTTAAGTATCTCAGGATCTTGTTCACGAGTGAGGGAAGGATGGAGCGTGAGATCGACAGGCGGATCGGTGCAGCCTCCACAGTGATGCGGTCGCTTTACCGGTCCGTCGTGGTGAAGGAGCTGAGCCAAAAGGCGAAGCTCTCAATTTACCGGTCGATCTACGTTCCGACTCTCACCTATGGTCATGAGCTTTGGGTAATGACCGAAAGAACAAGATCGCGGATACAAGCGGCTGAAATGAGTTTCCTTCGCAGGGTGGCTGGGCGCTCCCTTAGAGATAGGGTGAGAAGCACAGTCACTCGGGAGGAGCTCGGAGTAGAGCCACTGCTCCTCCACATCGAGAGGAACCAGCTGAGGTGTCTCGGGCATCTTTTTCGGATGCCTCCTGGACGCCTCCCTGGGGAGGTGTTCCAGGCATGTCCCCCTGGGAGGAGGCCCCGGGGAAGACCCAGGACACGCTGGAGGGACTATGTCTCTCGGCTGGCCTGGGAATGCCTCGGTGTTCTTCCCGAGGAGCTGGCCGAGGTGTCTGGGGAAAGGGAAGTTTGGGCTTCCATGCTTAGACTGCTGCCTCCGCGACCCGGTCCCGGATAAGTGGAAGAAGACGAGACGAGACGAAAATTGAAGCATTTTCACAAGTGAATTCAGAATTTTGGACCCCACTGTATCCATCCAGCCCTGCGATGACCTGGCGACTTGTCCAGGGTGTACCCCACCTCTTGCCCATAGTCAGCTGGGATAGGCTCCAGCTTGCCTGTGACCCTGTAGAACAGGATAAGCAGTTACAGATGATGGGTGGACGGATGGATGGATCCATCCATTTTGGCATATCACTACAGGGATGTGGCCACTCTGACAGCTTCAGCCATCAAAGTTTCTCAAGAAGAATTACAGTAGTGGTTTCCTGTTGCCTTCTACTGGATTATTATAGAGGTTTTCTCCTCTCAATCATTCACACACACCTATGGACAAGTTAGAGTAGAAAATTAGCCTAACCTGCATGTCTTTGGACTGTGGGGGAAACCGGAGCACCCAGAGGAAACCCACGCAGACACCGGGAGAACATGCAAACTCCACACAGAAAGGCCCTCGCTGGCCACTGGACTCAAACCCCGGACCTTCTTGCTGTGAGGCAACAGTGCTAACCACTACACTACTGTACTGCCCCCCCCACTGTATATGCTTGTTAATATTTTTATTTTTCTGTCAGTATTTTCTAAGATGTAGTGGTTAGCGCTGTCGCCTCACAGCAAGAAAGTCCGGGTTCGAGCCCCGTGGCCGGCAAGGGCCTTTCTGTGCGGAGTTTGCATGTTCTCCCCGTGTCCACGTGGGTTTCCTCCGGGTGCTCTGGTTTCCCCCACAGTCCAAAGACATGCAGGTTAGGTTAACTGGTGAATCTAAATTGACTGGAGGTGTGAATGTGAGTGTGAATGGTTGTCTGTGTCTATGTGTCAGCCCTGTGATGACCTGGTGACTTGTCCAGGGTGTACCCCGTCTCTCGTCCATAGTCAGCTGGGATAGGCTCCAGCTTGCCTGCGACCCTGTAGAACAGGATAAAGCGGCTACAGATAATGAGATGAGATGAGATTTGTCAATAATATTTCCTTCTTCTTCTGGGTTTTACAGCAGCTGGCATTCACAGTATTGAATTACTGCCATCTACAGGTTTACCTTTGACGGTGCACTGACAGTTACATCATTCTGTTGCTAAACAAACAGCTGATCACACCGAGGTGCTCGCTGACCACTGATATTTATTAGTTTGAGCCTGCATTTCCTTTCCTTCGCAACATAACGTCTTTTTCACTGTAGTCGGGCTTTCACGTTTCATTTGTGTCCTCCATTTTCCTCTCCTGTTTCAAATTTGTCTTCCACAATGCCTTGTGTGAACGGTGAAAGCCCACCACGTGATGCATGACGTAGTATCTTGAATTGGGTCATGGTGAAGCAGGAAAAAATAGCAGAGAATTTAGGGCCACATAGCCCTAAATTTATTTATTGTTCTATTAAAAAAAAAAAAACTAATAAAATTGGAAGTCTGTGATTCGAATTCTGTAGCTTTTGGTCCACTACACAAAAGTAATTGGGTGTCGGGGAAAAATTTTTTATGACCTACACTTGAAAAATCTGAAAGGCAGTCAACCTTTAAAATGTAATTGTAAAACTTTTAAGAATAAAAAATAGATGAGAACATCCAATATGTTTCTTTCCAAGCACACAAACAAGTCACCCAGCTCAGCCTCAGTACCAGATTACACTGGAAAATTCTATTTATTAAGCACATTGCACATAGCTAGCTAAAATCAGTAATATTTAATGTTAACTTTATATTAATGTTAACCACTTTATTAGCTTCCATCTGTGCTGAAGACATTTTAATGTGCCAGAATGTGTATACATTGTAAAACCAGTGGGTATAACTGTTATATACACTTACTTTTGATTATTCTCATGAAGCTTATGTTGAAAATCTGCAGCAAAAATTAAATTTTGTTCCCCATTTACAACCCCGATTCCAAAAAAAGTTGGGACAAAGTACAAATTGTAAATAAAAACAGAATGCAATGATGTGGAAGTTTCAAAATTCCATATTTTATTCAGAATAGAACATAGATGACATATCAAATGTTTAAACTGAGAAAATGTATCATTTAAAGAGAAAAATTAGGTGATTTTTAAATTTCATGACAACAACACATCTCAAAAACGTTGGGACAAGGCCATGTTTCCCACTGTGAGACATCCGCTTTTCTCTTTACAACAGTCTGTAAACATCTGGGGACTGAGGAGACAAGTTGCTCAAGTTTAGGGATAGGAATGTTAACCCATTCTTGTCTAATGTAGGATTCTAGTTGCTCAACTGTCTTAGGTCTTTTTTGTCGTATCTTCCATTTTATGATGTTCCAAATGTTTTCTATGGGTGAAAGATCTGGACTGCAGGCTGGCCAGTTCAGTACCCGGACCCTTCTTTTACGCAGCCATGATGCTGTAATTGATGCAGTATGTGGTTTGGCATTGTCATGTTGGAAAATGCAAGGTCTTCCCTGAAAGCGACATCGTCTGGATGGCAGCACATGTTGCTCTAGAACCTGGATATACCTTTCAGCATTGATGGTGTCTTTCCAGATGTGTAAGCTGCCCATGCCACACGCACTAATGCAACCCCATACCATCAGAGATGCAGGCTTCTGAACTGAGCGCTGATAACAACTTAGGTCGTCCTTCTCCTCTTTAGTCCGAAAGACACGGCGTCCCTGATTTCCATAAAGTACTTCAAATTTTGATTCGTCTGGCCACAGAACAGTTTTCCACTTTGCCACAGTCCATTTTAAATGAGCCTTGGCCCAGAGAAGACGTCTGCGCTTCTGGATCATGTTTAGATACGGCTTCTTCTTTGAACTATAGAGTTTTAGCTGGCAACGGCGGATGGCACGGTGAATTGTGTTCACAGATAATGTTCTCTGGAAATATTCCTGAGCCCATTTTGTGATTTCCAATACAGAAGCATGCCTGTATGTGATGCAGTGCCGTCTAAGCACCTGAAGATCACGGGCACCCAGTATGGTTTTCCGGCCTTGACCCTTGCGCACAGAGATTCTTCCAGATTCTCTGAATCTTTTGATGATATTATACACTGTAGATGATGATCTGTTCAAACTCTTTGCAATTTTACACTGTCAAACTCCTTTCTGATATTGCTCCACTATTTGTCGGCGCAGAATTAGGGGGATTGGTGATCCTCTTCCCACCTTTACTTCTGAGAGCCGCTGCCACTCCAAGATGCTCTTTTTATACCCAGTCATGTTAATGACCTATTGCCAATTGACCTAATGAGTTGCAATTTGGTCCTCCAGCTGTTCCTTTTTTGTACCTTTAACTTTTCCAGCCTCTTATTGCCCCTGTCCCAACTTTTTTGAGATGTGTTGCTGTCATGAAATTTCAAATGAGCCAATATTTGGCATGAAATTTCAAAATGTCTCACTTTCGACATTTGATATGTTGTCTATGTTCTATTGTGAATACAATATCAGTTTTTGAGATTTGTAAATTATTGCATTCCGTTTTTATTTGCAATTTGTACTTTGTCCCAACTTTTTTGGAATCGGGGTTGTACTATACTGAAGCTTCAAAACTGCTTTTTGATGTTTGAGCATAAATAGAGGGTTGTTGATATTGTTATGCCAAACCTTATATCCTATATTATATTATTATATATTATATGGAAATGAGTGTTTTAGTGAGAAATACATTGCTCATATTTTTCATACGAGCTACATCTGAGACATGGAGATCCAAAACTTTGACATAGATCTCTGTTTTTTGGGACTTTTTTTTGTGAATGTGTGTATATATATATATATATATATATATATATATATATATATATATATATATATATATATAAAAGAAAATCACACATTGGCTTGAAGATCTGAAGTTTATCTCTCTTGTTGAAAAACTTGCATTTTTCATACAAAATACATTGCGTATCTGAGTGACACATTTTCTGACATTTCACTCCTATGACGTCACTCCCAATGTTTTCCCACTGACTAGACGTGCATTGTCAACATAGCGAACCGGTTCAAAACAAATTCTTTTGCTTAACTTGCGTGGCTTTTAATTTTTTTTCCCATTTATTTATTTATTTGGTGGTGTGAAAATATGAAGTTTATCTTATGTTGAAAATATTTTCACTTGTTCATTTCACTCACTAGTGAATATGTTCACTACTTGAAGATAAACTTCATATCTTCACACAACCATGTGTAATATCCTCTGTCTCGAAAGACAGAGAGAGGATATTAAATGGTTGCGTGAAAATAATGTTTATCTTCAAGTGGTGAACATATTCAGAAGTGAGTGAAGTGCACAAGTGAAAAACTCTGGATAAGCCTGTCTGCTAAATGCCTGCAATGTTTATATATACAGTGCTGACCGTAAATAAGTACACCCCCTTTGAAAAGTATCATTTTAAACAATATCTCATGAACACAAACAATTTCCAAAATGTTGAAAAGACAAAGTTTAATATAACATCTGTCTAACTTATAACGTGAAAGTAAGGTTAATAATATAACTTAGATTACACATTTTTCAGTTTTACTCAAATTAGGGTGGTGCAAAAATGAGTACACCCCACAACAAAAACTACTACATCTAGTACTTTGTATGGCCTCCATGATTTTTAATGACGGCACCAAGTCTTCTAGGCATGGAATGAACAAGTTGGCGACATTTTGCAACATCAATCTTTTTCCATTCTTCAACAATGACCTCTTTTAGTGACTGGATGCTGGATGGAGAGTGATGCTCAACTTGTCTCTTCAGAATTCCCCAGAGAAAATAATTTCTTTACACCACAAAGCTGAAGGCTACAAGATGATCAGCAAAGCTTTACTTATCAGTCAGAATACTGTAGCAAAAGTGATACAGAAATTTAAGAAAGATGGAACTGCAACCATCTCACAGAGATGTCCAGGTCATTCACATTTATAAGTTAAACAGATGTTATGTTAAACTTTGTCGTTTCAACATTTTGGAAATTGTATGTGTTCATTGAGATATTGTTTAAAATGTTACTTTTCAAAGGGGGTGTACTCATTTATGCTGAGCACTGTATATAAACATTGCAGGCATATCCAGAGTGACATACAACAAACACACACACTCAGCACCTGGGGGTTAGGTGCCTTGCTCAAGGACACTTCAGCCATGGATTTTCCTGCTGGGTCAGGGAATCAAACCAGCATCATTTTGGGCCCCAGGCTGCTTCTGTAACCTTTAGGCCATAGCTGCCCCCAGTGTTCATCCTTGAATATTATTAGTTGCTAAGTAGAATCTTTTAAAGCCAAGTTTTATGTGAGTCTGACATAGAACATCCCCCCCCCCCCCATATCTTACAACGGAGATGTTTGCTATTAGTGTGTGACTTTTTTTTTTTGTTAACATGGATCACTATTTCCTGTTTAACAACAGGAAGAGGGTGAGAGTAAGACAGGATGACATAACAGCTGAATACCATAGCAGGGTTTTCCAGGTGCTCCTACATTTGAATCACCCAATTAAAATAGAATTCACCCAAAGAAAATTATTTCTGCATATACAACCCCGATTCCAAAAACGTTGGGACAAAGTCTCATCTCATCATCTCTAGCCGCTTTCTCCTTCTACAGGGTCGCAGGCAAGCTGGAGCCTATCCCAGCTGACTACGGGCGAAAGGCGGGGTACACCCTGGACAAGTCGCCAGGTCATCACAGGGCTGACACATAGACACAGACAACCATTCACACTCACATTCACACCTACGGTCAATTTAGAGTCACCAGTTAACCTAACCTGCATGTCTTTGGACTGTGGGGGAAACCGGAGCACCCAGAGGAAACCCACGCGGACACGGGGAGAACATGCAAACTCCACACAGAAAGGCCCTCGCCGGCCCCGGGGCTCGAACCCAGGACCTTCTTGCTGTGAGGCGACAGCGCTAACCACTACACCACCGTGCCGCCACGTTGGATCAAAGTACAAATTGTAAATAAAAACGGAATGCAATAATTTACAAATCTCAAAAACTGATTGTGGCAGCGGGGGCGTGGTCAAGCGCCGGTCTGTGACAGGAGGGCGGAGTCAGGGAAGGTGAGTGGCAGAATCACTACACCTGACGGCAATTAACCTGTGTTTGTGTGTCTTCCCAGTAACCGCGCCCTATTTAAGGAGGCAGAGGGAGAGCAGAGAGAGAGCTTCCCCGGACGAGACTACAGTGTGTGTGTGTGTGTGTGTTTGTCTCTGTCTCGGATTGCTGTTTGAAATTGTCTACTGAAAAGTGTGGCAATAAAGCCTCAGTTGAATCCTGATCTCTGTCCTGCCGTCCTCTGTGCTCCACCCACCCATAGGGAACTTACTACACTGATATTGTATTCACAATAGAACATAGACAACATATCAAATGTCGAAAGTGAGACATTTTGAAATTTCATGCCAAATATTGGCTCATTTGAAATTTCATGACAGCAACACATCTCAAAAAAGTTGGGACAGGGGCAGTAAGCGGCTGGAAAAGTTAAAGGTACAAAAAAGGAACAGCTGGAGGACCAAATTGCAACTCATTAGGTCAACTGGCAATAGGTCATTAACATGACTGGGTATAAAAAGAGCATCTTGGAGTGGCAGCGGCTCTCAGAAGTAAAGATGGGAAGAGGATCACCAATCCCCCTAATTCTGCGCCGACAAATAGTGGAGCAATATCAGAAAGGAGTTCGACAGTGTAAAATTGCAAAGAGTTTGAACAGATCATCACCTACAGTGCATAATATCATCAAAAGATTCGGAGAATCTGGAAGAATCTCTGTGCGTAAGGGTCAAGGCCAGAAAACCATACTGGGTGCCAGTGATCTTCGGGCCCTTAGACGGCACTGCATCACATACAGGCATGCTTCTGTATTGGAAATCACAAAATGGGCTCAGGAATATTTCCAGAGAACATTATCTGTGAACACAATTCACCGTGCCATCCGCCGTTGCCAGCTAAAACTCTATAGTTCAAAGAAGAAGCCGTATCTAAACATGATCCAGAAGCGCAGATGTCTTCTCTGGGCCAAGGCTCATTTAAAATGGACTGTGGCAAAGTGGAAAACTGTTCTGTGGTCAGACGAATCAGAATTTGAAGTTCTTTATGGAAATCAGGGATGCCGTGTCATTCGGACTAAAGAGGAGAAGGATGACCCAAGTTGTTATCAGCGCTCAGTTCAGAAGCCTGCATCTCTGATGGTAGGGGTTGCATTAGTGTGTGTGGTAATTGCAGCTTAAACATCTGGAAAGACACTGTGGGTGCAATCAGTTAATTATTGATATTAAGTGATCAATCTCGTTAAATCAGTCTCATTAAATTTTGAAGGTTAATAATTAAAATGAATCAATCCCATTGAATCGTTTAATTTGACTCGTTTGAATTGAATCATACCATAGAATCAGTCTCATTCAGTGAATCATTTAGTGAATCGTTCAATGAATCGTTTAGTGAATCATTTGGTGAATCATTCAATGAATCGTTTAGTGAATCATTTGGTGAATCGTTCAATGAATCGTTTAGTGAATCATTTGGTGAATCGTTCAATGAATCATTTAGTGAATCATACCATTAATCCTGGTGCTTAATAATAAGTTACCAAACAGCTAAATTATGGTACATTTCCAAATTATTAAGATCACTTACCATATAACATTTGCACCCTTTTGAATTCTTCGAGAAGATTGGGGATTTCAGATATTGTTGTTCACACAAATAAACAGTTTGTTTAATAAATGAATTTATTATACAAAGATAAAAAGGTAAAATAATAAATCAATATATACAAGCAGTGAGGTGTGTGTGTGTGTGTGAGAGAGAGAGAGTGACCATGTGTTTAGCCTCGTGTAGCTAACTACACGTGGTGGAGGCCTAGCTTGTTGGTAGCTAAACAAAAGAATGTTATCTAAACAGAACAAAGGATTAGCTCTGTGTTTAGCCTTGTGTTGCTAGTGTGAGTTTGCTAAAGGCCCTATGGCCTAGCTAAAGTGTGTTTGTTAGGCCTGGTGAGGCCTACTGAGCACGTGTTGCTAAAGACAAGGGTATTAGCCGTAGCTAACTAAAAGCTAGCTTGTGGATTTCTAGCTGAGGTGTGGTTTATCAGGCCTGATGGCCTGCTGAGCACATGGTAGGCCTTGATTAGCTTTGTGTTGCTAAGCAGACAAAAGGGAAGCTGTAGCTAACCCACTAGCTCATAACCATACTGAATCCACTGAAATCTTAATGACATCAAGATGTATAATAATGAAATTATATTGTTAGTAAGAATAAAAGAGAGAAGCATGCGCAACCTATCTATTAAACAATTGAGAGAACATAGAACCAAAATAAATCAACACGCTGCGTGTCTAACAGTGTAACAGATAAACCTGGGTTTAAATTCACACTATTTCAAATAAAAGCAAATTCCTAAGACTATCCTAATTATGCCCAAATGCCAAAATCTTACTTAATCCTGCCTTTAGCAAGATATGAAGAACTATTCGCCGGTGTAGCTTCAGGCCTCGCCGTGGGAGCACGTGAGCTGCTCGTGATGGAGGCGTAGAAAACTCTCGGGTCCAGCGGAGCACTTGGGTGGTTCCCGTGGAAAGCAGAGGATTCTTGGTCCGAACCTCAGCGTTCGTGAGGAAAAGTCTCTGATCAGAATAAGATGCACAGCGCTTTGAGTTAAAAAGGATTCAATCGCTTCTTAACTTTTGACTGCCTGGGCTGCAGTCGTGACGTCACTTCTAATGCAAGTAAACCGGTTGTAACTCAGGTTGAGTTTAAAGATCGCGCGACTTGCCAAGGGTAAGAAGATCGCGCTGAGTGATGGATCTTGCAAGAAAGAAGACGTCTTTTTGGGTGGAGAGCGCGCCTCTTTATACATCCAGATTCATCGGAAGCCAGACGTGAGAGACCAAGATGGAAGCGTTGTCCCATTGTTTTATGTTTCCTTGAATGATGACGTAGATGATCCCGCCCACGCGTGACGTAGGTCACACGGAAGTGGACTGGGAATTGTAGTTCTGACACAAGATGGCGGCATGATACCTACAACACCATCAGTGCTGAAAGGTATATCCAGGTTCTAGAGCAGCATATGCTCCCATCCAGACGACGTCTCTTTCAGGGAAGACCTTGCATTTTCCAACATGACAATGCCAAACCACATACTGCATCAATTACAGCATCATGGCTGCGTAGAAGAAGGGTCCGGGTACTGAACTGGCCAGCCTGCAGTCCAGATCTTTCACCCATAGAAAACATTTGGCGCATCATAAAACGGAAGATACGACAAAAAAGACCTAAGACAGTTGAGCAACTAGAATCCTACATTAGACAAGAATGGGTTAACATTCCTATCCCTAAACTTGAGCAACTTGTCTCCTCAGTCCCCAGACATTTACAGACTGTTGTAAAGAGAAAAGGGGATGTCTCACAGTGGTAAACATGGCCTTGTCCCAAGTTCTTTGAGATGTGTTGTTGTCATGAAATTTAAAATCACCTAATTTTTCTCTTTAAATGATACATTTTCTCAGTTTAAACATTTGATATGTCATCTATGTTCTATTCTGAATAAAATATGGAATTTTGAAACTTCCACATCATTGCATTCCGTTTTTATTTACAATTTGTACTTTGTCCCAACTTTTTTGGAATTGGGGTTGTATGTCACTTATTTTTATCATATCTTTTAAGAAAATGGAATAAGGTTCAGGAATACACATCATAACCAGGGAATAGCATGTACCTCCACATTGACTCTCTTCATGCTGAAATATACTTCAGTGCAATTTATTTATAAAAATAAATCAAAATTAATTTTATGAAAAAAGATGAATTAACTTCTTATTTTGGTGTTTTAAAAAACTAAAAAAATTTGAAATAAAAATTGAACGAATACACCATACTTGGACCATGTATAAATAACTCAAACAAAATGCCTAATAGAACCTCGTACTGAGGTCACAAAATGATCCAATCTGACCATTGTTCTTTTGCGATATCTGTTTACCTTTTCTATCAGCTTCTGGTAAACAGCTTTCAGCTTTCAGGTATCAGATATCATGTAAAAACAGGTTTCTCTGTTTACTGACTCAGATCTTTGTATCACAAAAAGCCAAAGTGAAAATGGTCAGTTTATAGGTGTTGTGCTTAGTGTTTACGATGACTTATTTTTCGGGACAAAATGTTTTTGTGAAGTTGAACAACCCTCTTCGACTTGAGTTTCACAATGTAAGCAATTAGTCATGAGCTACAACACCAGTGCATTATACTGATATGCGAATGCTGAGATTTAATGACAGGCGGGGATGCTGGGTTCTTAGAAACCTTTGGTAACTTTAACCATGTGTTTAAGTTTCTAATGTTTCATGGAGTGAAAAACAAACAGATAAATCAAGTTTGTCTTATTCTTGAGTTCACAGATCATTTTACTTACTGACTGTGCACTATGAAACCAAAATCCTGAAACAATTTGAAAAAAGATCATTTTCACTCTGCTTTAGGTTGAATAGATTACACAGTTATGGTACTGTTTCATAAATGTTAAGACACAGTAAAAAGGTTTTGTGTAGCTACTGACATATTAAAATATTCCATGTGAATGTGATGGTTTATTTTATTAAGAAGAAACCTTTATTTGTCACATGCACACTGAAATTCATCCTCTGCATTTAACCCATCTGAAGCAGTGAACACACACACACCCAGTGGGCAGCCACACTACAGCACCTGGGGAGCAGTCAGGGGTTAGGTACCTTGCTCAAGGGCACTTCAGCCCAAGGCCACCCCACGTTAACCTAACTGCATGTCTTTGGACTGTGGGGGAAACCGCAGCACCCAGAGCAAACCCACAAGGAGAACATGCAAACTCCACACAGAAAGGCCCTCGGCAGCTGCTGGGATCAAACCCGGAACCTTCTTGCTGTGAGGCAACAGTGCTAACCACTACACCACTGTGCCATGTGTATGTGTGTGTGTGTGTGTGTGTGTGAAACCTTTTATCCCTTCACAGGTTTATAAGAGAAGCCTCACTAGACTTGTTATTGTCCAGACATCAGACAGGCTGCAAACTATCCGGTGGAGTTAAAGCGCTGGTAAGCATAAATACCCTGTCATTTAAAGTAGTGACTCTAGCAGCCCTCCTATATTGCACTGTACATTTGTATGTATGTGTGTTTTTCTAGCAGCTATAGAGTCTAACTTACAGGCAGCATGAAGCTTTTGGTAAGTCTAATTTTCTCACCTCCACATTAATACATTGCGTATGTTTTTTTTCCCCTCTTCTATAGCTTATTATATAGATTAAAATTTATTGATTTCTTTTTTAAGTTCTTTAGGTACTAAAATTTATTTATTCTATGTTTGCTTGAACAGTGCAAAATTGTATTTTTATACAAATATTGTCTTAGGTGTGTATTTTATGACTTCTGCATTATTGAGTCAATAAAAAAAATCCCTAGATTTCCAAAATCACTTTTCCAACAAAAAATTAAATGCTACAGAAAATGTTTTGCATGTCAGTAAATAAAGTGATATATTATGTGACAGACAAAAAAATACACAAACAAACAAAAAACAATGTTGGCTGCCGGGGATTACTTGCAAAAACAGTTGGAAGTGTGACAGTCGAAGTCTCCAGAAGGATTATGACAGATTCTCCAAGATGCTTCAAAAAATCTACCAGTGTTTTTCCTTATAAAACTGCACACAGTGTACCTCAGACTACTGATGCATTATTAAAATGCAAAGGTCTGTCACAACAAATACTGACTTTATTTAGTTTATTACTCTTCAGTGGTCTTTATAGTACATTTTCATGTAGAAATGTACTATGTCTTTCCAGCATTTATTTGCATGTCCTTTTGCACAGTACTGTATACCAGTCCTAAAATGATTTGCATTTATTAATACTCACTTTATTAACTGAATTACTGTCACTGGATTTTATCCTAGATCTTTTGTGTGATTTTGATTGCGACACATGCTGGTAAGCAAGATGAAGAGCACTTAATGACTGTCATCAACTGAACCTGAAATGATAAAATTTTACTTTTATTTTACTACTTTTATAATTTATGTTGTCCCCCCCAGGAGCACAAGGTTTGATCCAAAGAAGTAAGCAATTTTTTTTTACAAGATGGCATGACATCACAATATTTGCTACATACGTATAGGCAAAGAGAAAAGTGAATTCACATACTGCACATATATGGAATATGATGCATGACCGTTACCTGAAAAAACACGAAGGCTTTGTTTATTGAGTTTCTCTTGCTGTAGTTTGCTACACTGAGTGGTTTGACCGGGACAATCCCAGTGGACAGGGAGATTATGAAACCTTGAACGAATTGAGAGCAGAGTATCCAAAACAAATTTGCACCAAACCTCTGGCCATTCAGGCTGCAACACTCACTGGTGTTCCTGCTGAAAGCATTGGACAAGTGTTTCAAGTGTGAGTCTGGCATGCATTGTGCAGTAGATTTTGATTTCACTGATGTAAATAAAGTAAGGAATAAAACACAACAGACATGTTGTTATTAAAAAAATAAAATAAAACCAACAATGTGGTTGAGTGATGCGGTCAAATGTGAAGCAAAGTTAAGCTACGACCCCAAATGAATTATTTTCCAGTAACAGCCTGTCCCAGTGTGTTTTGTTCCTTCTATGCCACGGCAGTTTTCTAACTATAATTTTGTTATTATTGAATGGCAACTTTTAACTAGTTCCTACTGTCACTTGTTATAAAGCTATAAACTATCACCCCCTCTTCTGTCTCTTTTTTTTGTCAAAAGACAAAAAAAATGCATTAGGCCTCTATCTAAATCTAAATTTAGAGATTTACTTCTGACTATTACAAATGCAGACACTGCAAACTCTTTCCATATGATGTGTGTTTTGTGAATAAATAGTTTCTACCATTTAAGTGTTAACATAATTTTGACAAACCCTGTAAATTTATGTGAAGTGTCCCTGTGAAAGTTTTTACTTAGAAATAGTAATGTATTAGGAACTTGCAACTGGAACTATTGTCAAAACTGCCATTATATATTAAAAAAAAAATCGACACCTTCTAACCAGTTGAGCTTACAAGAGTGCTGTGGTGTAAATTGTGATATAAAGAGACAAAGTGTTAAATTGAGTAATCAAAATCATAATATTATCATCTTGTTTAGAACAATGTTTTATTGATTCATTACCTTGGCTTTTTGCCCATCTTTCTCTGTCTTCATCAGGTATGACACAGTTTCTGGCTTTGCCTGTGTAAACTCTCAACAAAAAAATGACGAATGCTGTTTGGACTATAAGGTGCGTTTTAGATGCCTGTGCCCCTGGACCCCATTCAAGCCTATACCGTCTAAAGTGGAGGAAGTCCCAGCCCAGATAAATACAACTCTTACTTAGATACTATGCACATGCATGCTTTGTTTATTCACCCATTTTATTATACAATTTAAAATTCTGTCATTAAGGCTATGTTTCTTTTCAAAATGTTTAAATTGTCAGTGAGTAAGTCTTGTTTTTGAGATCAACTCTTTCACTTATTTTCTTAGACCTTACTAGGGTGATGGAATGTAAAATGTTCTTTGTATGCTGTTTGCTGTTCTCATTATGAACTAAAGAATGCAAATATATTTGATTTAAAGCATACCTTATCTAGTTCATTTGCTAAACTATAGGTTAATACTGTATGAAAAATTTTGCAATGCACAAAACAAACAAGGTCCTCCTGGATGTTTCAAGTTTCAGTGTTTTACACCTTTGGTGTGTGTGTGTGTGTGTGTGTGTGTGTGTGTGTGTGTGTGTGTGTGTAAAACACATCATTACATGTGCCTTTAAATGATTGCACAACCTCAATCTTATGAACACTCACATGAACATATGGCCTCTTTATTGAGCCAATTTTGGAGGCTTTTCTCATTTATTTTAGTTTAATAATTGTAGTCGGTGTAGTAAATCTTTTAAACTGGCAGTTATCAAACCAAGATTTAAAAAAAAAAATTACTTGACTCAGTTGTCAAACTATAGACCAATATCAAACCTCCCCTTTATCTGCAAGATCATGCAAAATGTTGTAGCTAAATACTGAAGCTCATACCTTCATAGGCATTAAAAACATTGAATCTTTCATCCAGGCTTCAAGTCTCAGCACAGCACTGTGACAGCACTGGTTAAAGTAGTAAATTACCTACTTTTGGACTCCAATCAGGGTCGCATCTTCTTGTTCATATTACTTGATCTCAGTACAGATTTTGGTATGATAGATCATAATATTGTTCTTGACAGACTTGAAAATGTTGTTGGAGTTCTGGGAACAGCTCTGTCCTTGCTTTTCTGCAAGGCACTGTCTGAGGGTCACTACTTTTTTCCCTATATATACAGCTGGGTATAATTATTCATAAACATGGTATTAGTGTCCACTGCTATGCTGATGACACACAGTACATTTCAGTAAATATAATGACAAACACCAGCTTTAAAGATAAGGAATGTGTAAAGGCCATTAGACATTGGATGCTGAGTAACTTTCTCCTACATAATTCCAACCAGAAAGAAGTTCTATTACTAATGATGAAAAAAGCTGTGAATGGTCTCAAAACACTGTACCTGAGTAAACTTTTGGTGTTTTATGATCTTCCACATCTACTTTAATTAAAAGGTGCTGCTTCTTTATAATTACTTGATAAAGACTACAGCAGTGGGCAGAACTTTCTAATACAAAGTCTCCCAGCTATGGACCAGCTTCCCAATTAATATTCAGAGTCAGCCACAGTCTCAATCCTTAAGTAGGTAGCTTGTTCCTTGTTTACATATACTGTAGATGTGAATCTTCTAAGAAATTATACTGTAATGATAAAGACTGTCATGTTCTCATCTCAAGTCTCCCACTTTTCTCCCCCTACTCATAAAACATTGTTCTAAGTCAAAACAGAATCTATTCTGACTTAGGGTAAATTTCATACATTTCAAATTTACTTTTGCAATTTGCATATTTTTATATTTAACAAATTTTATTGCTTTTCTGACCCCCCCCCCAAAAAAAAAAAAAACAAAGACATTGTTCATCGCAGAAATATCAGACATAGCTATTTGAGAATATAAAAGAGCTGCCTTTACAAAATTATGCTTAACACTCACCCTTCCTCCCATCCCTTCCCCAAGCCCCTTACCCCACATCCCACCCAGTCCAGCCCTAACAACCACCCCAAGAACACTTGTCTAGATAGCAATACTTACAAAATATTTTCAGATGAGGACAGGACCAAAATGTGCATATGTAGTCTGCAGCTGACTTTTACAATGAGGGCATGTGTCAGCCTTGCCCTGGTCAAATGTGCTCTCAGAAGAATTTTAAGCTGAATCATGTTATGACTGGGATGAAGTATACACCAGGTTGGGTGCTGTTTCCCATTGATCCTCTGTCACTTCTTCTCCAAGCTCACCTTCCCATTGCCTCCTGACATCTTGTAGTGAGATGTTGCATATACTGTTATTGAGAACTGAGATCTTAAAAGGGGAGCGTATTAATGTTGTATGCAAGCCAAAGTGCTTTCTAAATTGTGACCAAATTCTGATTGAGTTAAGAAATACTGGATTGGAGGAAAATTGGCTTGGGGGGGAATGAAGCACATAATACAGCACCTAGGTGGAATGGGCTGGACATGTACTTGATTTGCACCCACAACTTGCACCTAACTGGTGAGCATTCTTCAGTCCAAAGCAACATTTTCTGAATGTCACAAGTCCAGTAGTAATAAGTAAATTTGGTACGGCAAGGCCTTGTATTTTTGTGTCAGTAGCTTTTTGCATTTTCATGTCATAGTTTTTCTGAAATTTGTGGTTGTCTCTGATAGATCCTACGCGATTCACAGCACAAGCGGAGGAGATTCCAATCCACGTGAGCTGAGCAGATTCCAAGCTAATCCAAAATCACATGTAGTGTTTATTTCTATATCTATTTTTATTTCTATATCTATTTCAGACCCATGGATTAGGCAGACTAGACTCTACACTTGCTCTGTTTTTTAAATGGTGGACACAAAGTTTTAGTTGGTCTTGATGGTCAAGATAACATTGGCCTCAACCGCTGACATAAGTGGTTTTTGGTGTTGCTCTCGAACCAGCTTTCCTGGCTGAGAGCCGGTTCTTTGGCTGTCAAAATACAAAGAACCAGTTCAGGATTAGGCACTGGCTCTGAACCTACTCCTTGGTGGAAAAGGAGTACGAATGAAGTGTCACACTAATTTTAGTCACTTCTGTGAGTAGGTTTTCCAGACTAACATTCTGTGTCGGTTATTGTTTTGGGCTAGTAGAGGAGTCCATTGTAGTAGTTTGCCTCGATGCCATGTATGCATTTTTAAAAAATATTTCAAGGTTGAAGACATACTACTGTTTTTTTTAAATAAATATATTTATTGGTTTTCACTTTTACAGCAAGTAAAAAGATGGATCCATTCTGAAATCCACAGAAAGAAAAACCCCAGACAAACACACAAGCACAGGTCAAAGAAATAAACCACAAAAAAGAAAGAAAGAAACAAACAAAAAAACCAAACATATCAGCTCAGTTTCATACATACTACACCAAAAGTTACAGTAACAACGTGCAGTCTGCTCTCCCTTATCAGGACCTTTCAGAAAATCCCTGCAGCAAAATGGCAGAGACATCAGGCTCCAAGTAGTTCAAATAGGGTTCCCAAGTTTTATAAAATTGGTCTGACTTTGAATGTAATACACATGTGAGATACTCTAATGCAGTGTTTCTCAAACGTTTTCAGACCAAGGACCACTTTATCCATTAAAAAATAAAATAAAATCACGGACCGCCTAAACCCCTAAATATCCCGAACAAAAAACAATGAGCCTACTTCAACAGTATATTATAAATTACACACTAATGAAATGACAGTTTTACAAATAGTATTGCCAACTCACTCACTGTTGTCCTGTCACCATTCTGGGAAGAATGGTGCTACTTATTCTGATACATCAGTGAAGCAATGTCTGGTCCCAAACTGGACAGTTTTAATCTCATATTGGGGGCCACATTGATCTGGTTGTGCTGCTTTGTTTTCTCAAACAAAGAATTATTATATCTTTGAACTTTGTCCTCGCTTGTGTCGGATGTTTCTTGTGCTTTTCTTTTGACTGACTCGGCCTTCAGCCACCGATCCATGATCTTTTTGACAGTTTGATGCTAAGTCTAATTTGCTTACTCGTAGTTTCTTCGCATTCCACATTCCCTCCACATTCAGAGGTGACGCTGACATGAAAGTGTAACCTAAACTGATGTGGCTATAGGCAGTGTCCCAAAACTGTTGGCTTGCTTCATGTCAGACAAATTCAAATAATAGGCTACTATTTGAATTTACATAAATATCATTGTTCTGTCTAACTGGTTTTAACCATGCCTCAAGTGAATTGCTGTATGCTTAACTGTGTCTCCACAACAAAGAGAACACCTAATTTGAGCTTTTATCAGCTGCCAAGAAGAAGAGAAGAAAGAAATGGTTTAAGTTTAATCCACAATGAAAACCTTCAAACTGAATCGAGTGTTTGTAGCTTACATTTCTTTGGTGGGAAAAAGACGTACTTAAACTGTGACCCAGCAATATTTCCATGGTCTGCGGAATGGCCTTCGGTTATAGAAGATTAGAACAATCGACACTGTTCATCATCTGAAACTAGTGATATTCCAAAGCCTGTAAAACACAGAAGCGTTCTTCGGCCTTTACCTCTCAACGTACCAAAGCACTTGGCAGCTGAACGAGCCTGTCGGACCGATAAAACTCCCAAACCACGAAGGGTTCTCTTTCGGGTATGTATAATATTCAGTGTACCTCATTAGCGGCATTTATTGAAGAAAATGCATTTATACTGAACATGACACGGCAAATCAGCGGGTTTCCAAAGTTTTTTTTTTGTAATGTTTCCTGATATCAAGTTTTATTTAACTAATCATTTATAAATGTTTTGATGCTGTTCCTCTGGGCCCAGCATCACGAAGCAATCTTAGACTGCAGTCAACAGTTGATTTTTCATATTAGTTTCCCTTACTGCATCTGTAACTTTCATTGTATTGGATCAAGATTAAGCACAAGGCTAAGATTTCATTAGAACAAAGCTTCTTAGAAAATGGTAAGGAATAATTGAAGATGAAAAGAAACAAATTTAGACTTAAGTCTAAGATTGCTTCGTGATCCCGGGGCCTGTAGTCCAGGGGTGTGTAAAAAAAAAAAGCACTTTCTTACTGATAATGTACATACATTAACTTTTAATAAAACTTGCAGAAACATGTTATCCACCTCTTTAAATCAGCAATTTCATTGTCTTCCACGACAGAGCATGGCAAGCTCGCTCCTCTCACATCGCTCTCACGTAAAATTAATCTGACATCCGTGATATCGCTCAACTACCAACCCCGGCTATCCCCAACAATGCATTGCGGTAAACAAGTGATGTAGTTATGCTTGGAGACTATTAGGGAAAAAATGTGGAGAAAATAGTGAATGTATAATGATTTAGTCAGTGAGTCTTAGAATAATGACAATGAGCAGCTATCTTACATGGCAATTCCATGTGAATTATAACAATATGCCTATTTATTCTTCATGGTCTGCTTTCATGCTTGATCCTGATGTGACATTAAGGTTTGTATATGAAGGTTTGTATCTGCATTTAATGTGTCTGTTGTCATGTAAAGTTATCACTCTGTAAGTCTGATGTGAACAAACAGAGGTCATATTTGTTATTTTTTTGCCAGATTCTTACAGACTTGGTCGTAATTGTATTAAAAAACTAAAGAAAAACAAAATACGAGCATCAATTTACTTAGAATTCTAACATCACAGAAGGATTTTTGTGGAAAAAAAAAGCACCTAATAAAACCCAAACATGCCAAAATGTTAAGTGTCCACTTGTGTTGGACATGCTCAAAAATCCTCTCCTCTGGATGGTTGGAAAACAGATTAATTTTTTTTTTTAAATGGAGGAGAACAAGCTACAACCAGATTCTATTCAGCAGTCTACAGCTGTGGGCCTGACACTAAAAGGAGAAAAGGAACAGCTGTGGAGGCCTCTAGCCCTCTTCTTCAGGGAGCAAGACTCGAAATTCCTGCTATTCCACCACACAGTTTATCAATCGCATCTATCTGTGTCTTCATAGTTCCTCATCTGCATTTTCTTCCATAATGATAATGAAAAAGTATGTGGATAGTAAACCCTTCGATTAACTATGGACCAACTTCACGTCATCTCTTAGAGAATGCATATGCAAGCTGAAACAGTTTTGCCATGGTCAAATTCTTGTTTCACTTCCTCCCACTGATAAATGTGACAGCTGCACTGTGACAACACTGTTTACTGGCATATTTTAAAGGGTACAGTATAACACACTGGGAAAACTGTAATGGAAAAGATTTAAAATGTATTTGAATCCACTAGCCATCACTCAGGCTGAATCATGCACGATGGCACCCACGAGGGTACAAGTTAGTCGATTTCAATCTGAGAAAGAAAACCACAACCTATTTTAGGAATGACTTAGATGCATAAAATCCAGCAGCTGGAAACCACAGCTGCCTTAAAATGTCAGTTTATTTTGTGGAGCTTGGTTTGGAAGCACATCACGGAGGCAAATAAAAAAAAATATTTACTGTCTATGTAAATGAGAAATAGTTCTCTAAAAATTTCCTAAAAAGGCCAGTTGCATCTAAAAGCTGTAAACTGAAACACAGTCCATGTGTAATAACATACAGACTGATTTAGAGAGAAGAAGACATTTGTGAATCTGTTCAGCATGATGTGCCAGATGTGTGCTTGTATTCACACATGGTGAAAGGAAATAAAACAGACGCTTACTCTTGAAATAATTCCAGACATATTAGAGTGGTAGTACCAGTTAATATTACAATGTGGGAAGATGTGTGTACTCCATGTAAGAATATATTATTATTATTATTATTATTATTATTATTATTATTGTATTATGTTAAGAGTTGTTTTGTTGATTGATTCAAGATGAAACATGTACTTTTCTTTAGTCTCATCAGCAGTAACCACTCCAATTAGCTTACTCATTTAATGTAATCATGTCAAAACAATCTCCGAACATCATATTAAGGGTTTACAGTTATTTAGCACAAAAGTCTTTTAGCACAAGTCTTTTAGCACAAGCTCTAAAGTCTCTTAGCACAACTCTGTTCTTTAGCACAAGATCCAAGAACACTTAATCTTTATTATGAATACTTACCAATCATGTTTAAAGATGTTTGATGGATTTTTTTAATGAAAGTTGCCGAGATTCTGATCGAAAACGAGTGATTGTATTTCCCCCACTCCGCCATCTTGAAACCGCCATGTTTGATGTAGCCCGCATGTTAATCACCAATCCTCTCTCCAAATTATTTAACACAACACGTACCCTGACACAGTACATTACTACAGCCAACTTCCAGGTTTGTTTTGTCTTTATTAAAGAGCTAAGTTTAAATTATATCATATTTATTATTTACAATTTACTAATTTGATAAAGAATGAGGGGCGGTATGGTGGTGTAGTGGTTAGCAACTGTTGCCTCACAGCAAGAAGGTTCTGGGTTTGAGCCCAGCAGCTGACGAGGGCTTTTCTGTGCGGAGTTTGCATGTTCTCCCCGTGTCTGCGTGGGTTTTCACCGGGTGCTCCGGTTTCCCCCACAGTCCAAAGACATGCAGGTTAGGCTAATTGGTGGCTCTAAATTGACTGTGAATGTGAATGGTTATTTGTTTCTATGTGTCAGCCCTGTGAAGACCTGGTGACTTGTTCAGGGTGTACGCTGCCTCTCGCCCATAGTCAGCTGGGATAGGCTCCAGCTTGCCTGCAACCCTGTAGAAGGATAAAGCGGCTAGAGATAAGGAGATGAGATGAGATAAAGAATGAGGGGCGGTATGGTGGTATAGTGGTTAGCAACTGTTGCCTCACAGCAAGAAGGTTCTGGGTTTGAGCCCAGCAGCTGACGAGGGCTTTTCTGTGCGGAGTTTGCATGTTCTCCCCGTGTCTGCGTGGGTTTCCACCGGGTGCTCCGGTTTCCCCCACAGTCCAAAGACATGCAGGTTAGGCTAATTGGTGGCTCTAAATTGACTGTGAATGTGAATGGTTATTTGTTTCTATGTGTCAGCCCTGTGAAGACCTGGTGACTTGTTCAGGGTGTACGCTGCCTCTCGCCCATAGTCAGCTGGGATAGGCTCCAGCTTGCCTGCAGCCCTGTACAGGATAAGCAGATAATGGATGGATGGATAAAGAATGAAAAGTCAAGCATAATAAACCCCTTCCTATATCAAAATGAGTATTTTTTTTTCAATTATTGTGACCATTATCCAGAGTTGTGCTAAAAAACACAGAGTTGTGCTCGGAGCATTAAAGAACTTGTACTGAAAGACTTTGGATTTATGCTAAAAGACTTGTGCTAAAAGACTTTTGTGCTAAATAACCGGATACCATATTAAGCATAGCATCTGTGATAACAGCATCGATTATAACAGGGGTCATCAAACTACGGCCCGCGGGCCGACTCCGGCCCGCCACCCCCCTTTGACCGGCCCCCCCAGCCCCTCTGTCCCCCACCACTTGAACCGGCCCTATGACACAATCCCCAAAAGTGGTCATGGCCTATTTTTTTAAATTGCTTTTTGGCAAATAATAACATGTCTGCATCTTGTATGTTGTTGATTTTATCAATTAAAATTGATATTTAGTTATAAAATGAACTATTCATATTTTCCGAATTTTCGTCTTATGCTCGCGATCAAGCAGTGACAGGCAGCGCACGCGCAGAGAACTGTCAGTGTTCAGGACAGCAAAATGGCTAGCGGTAAGCGCAAAGCTGACAGAGAGTGCAGTGTTTTTAAAGAACAGTGGACCATGGATTATTTTTTCGTTCAGTATAAGGACCGTGCAGTTTGTCTTGTATGTAAAGAAAGTGTATCGGTTTTCAAAGAATATAATCTGCGTCGTTACTACGAAACCCGCCACAAAGAGTATGCTAGTTTGCGAGGGCAAACAAGAGAAGACAGGATTCGGAGGATGAAATGCGGACTGGATGCACAACAGAATGTATTCCCTCGCCAAACCCAGATCAACCAGGCTGCTGTCCGAGCTAGCTATAAGGTAGCTCACCTACTAGCTACCCATGGAAAGCCGTTTACTGATGGGGACTTTGTTAAAGTATGCATGCTTGCTGTGGCCGAGGAGGTGTGTCCTGACAAGAAGGATGCGCTCAACGTGGTGAGTCTCTCCGCACCTACTATGACCAGGCGAACTGAAGATTTGGGGGGCAACGTGTATGACCAGCTGAATGAGAAAGCGTCAGTATTTGAGTTTTTTGCTTTGGCCATGAATGAGAGCAATGACATGCAGGACACAGCACAACTGCTGTAATCTATTGATAATATTATTATAATTTCACTGTTTTTTAAATGTATTTATTTTATAGGCCTATTTATTTGACCTTTATTAAGTGCTGCACACAATTATTATTAATATTATTAATAATATCAACAGGCCTACCTGGGGCGGCACGGTGGTGTAGTGGTTAGCGCTGTCGCCTCACAGCAAGAAGGTCCTGGGTTCGAGCCCCGGGGCCGGCGAGGGCCTTTCTGTGCGGAGTTTGCATGTTCTCCCCGTGTCCGCGTGGGTTTCCTCCGGGTGCTCCGGTTTCCCCCACAGTCCAAAGACATGCAGGTTAGGTTAACTGGTGACTCTAAATTGACCGTAGGTGTGAATGTGAGTGTGAATGGTTGTCTGTGTCTATGTGTCAGCCCTGTGATGACCTGGCGACTTGTCCAGGGTGTACCCCGCCTTTCGCCCGTAGTCAGCTGGGATAGGCTCCAGCTTGCCTGCGACCCTGTAGAAGGATAAAGCGGCTAGAGATAATGTGATGTGTGTGTGAACAGGCCTACCTGCAATTTATAATTTTCCACTCACCTTTGCCAGTGTCAGTCACCTCAACTAGGCAGATGTTTCTTACCTTGACAGCTTTGATGTTATTTTTATTAGAAAATAAATAAATGGAATATCTGTGGTATTTCAAATTAAAACAAAGTGTGAAGACTCGATTACTAGTTTTGCAAACCACTAGTAAAGATAAACAAATATGTGCCAGGAATCAAGTGTTGATATAGTAGTGGGGCTATAGTAGTGGGGATGGCTGTGCCAGGCTAGTAATCTCTACTACACAATGAGGCCTGCTGGTGGTCATATTTGTCTGGGTCATACAATTCTATGTTATATAGCTGACCCGACCCCGGCCCCCCATCACAGTCAGGAATGACAATGTGGCCCCCAGAGAAAAAAGTTTGGTGACCCCTGCCCTAGACTGATAACATGTTGTGTCATGATACAATATATCAGTGGTTAATGTAAGCCTGCTAATCTGCATTCATTTCATTTGGCAGAAAGAGCTGGGTTGTTTTTATATCTTGCTCACTGAACCGATAATTTTTTCAAGAATGTTCTTGAAGATCTTCTACACATCGTCTCCTACTATGGCACCCATCAGCACTCACAGTTCAGATGCTCACTGTTCATCTATCTATCTACCTACTGGATGAAGACTTTATATTTCATTACAAAAATCTACAATGAGAGGAAATAAGTACACCTTGGATACCTCCAGACACCTTTTTTTTTTCTTGTAATTTAATATCACCTGTGTGGTGAGAGTGTGTTGTTATTTAATATCACAACTATTTATTACTAAAGTGTGTTGTTATTTAATATCACCTGTGTGGTGAGAGAGGACATGCAAGTGGCAGGTGTGGTAGAGAAGGATGCAGAAGACAGGGAGCAATGGAGACAAAAAATCCGCTGCGGCGACCCCTAATCGGGAGCAGCCAAAAGAAGAAGAAGATTTAATATCCATCCATTATCTGTAGCCACTTTATCCTGTTCTACAGGGTCGCAGGCGAGCTGGAGCCTATCCCAGCTGATTATGGGCGAAAGGTGGGGTACACCCTGGAAAGTCGCCAGGTTATCGCAGGGCTGACACATAGACAAACAACCATTCACACTCACATTCACACCTACGGTCAATTTAGAGCCACCAATGGAGCACTTGCATGTGATGTCACAGCCGATCCAGATTGTGACAGACGCCATCGTGTCGGTCAAACACCATATTCCGCCTTCTACTTCTACTTCTGGTTCTACTTCTGCTTTTACTTCTACCTTTTCTTCTGGAAAACCCTACTATATACAATTCTACTACAACGGCTGCGGCTACAAGCTCTCCCTACCTGTGCACGTTTATGTTTTTTGTGTGTATTTTTGCGTGTTGTTCGTCTGTACCGGACTTCAATATCCACTACAACCGTATGGACTTACTGGACATTGATTTCCAGCAGAAAATGACAGTTTGTAGCGATTTCCATCGCATGCACAACATTCTGGACGAGAAAAAAAAAAACATTCCGGGCGAGACCAGCAGGGTCTCCGTGGATTGTTATTGGAAGCAAAGCGAAGGAGGCCGCGCCGGGAGCAGAAGCAAAAGCGAGGCTACAGGCAGAGCCGGCCTGTTGACTAAGCTCAGAAAACAGCTACTCAAACCTCCACTGCCAAGCCTCTACCTCTCCAACACCAGATCTATGTAAACAAGACGGACGATTTGGAATCACCTTATTCTATTCTATAATCGGCTGGTCAGTGCTATACTCAATACTTAAGTGACTTACCCATCCAATGAGGATTATTTTCTTGTTTACAAGATGCCACATCTGAGTCGCTGACAAATCCTGAATTTCTGTAAAGAAAACTGTCCAGAGATTTATAAGCACGCAGTGCTTCACCACTGAACAGCGAGGGAAAGTTGATGAGGTAATCATACACGTCTGGGTATTCCGCTGGCAGTTCAAAATCCGGTCGTGAAAACTCCATCCGGAAAGCCATAAGGGTCACAAATCTGTAGATCGTTTATTTTAGACATATATCTAGTTATCTGTTCATTAGAAAAATGAGCCGTGTAGTCTGTCGGTTGAAATTGATCCATTCTGTACACGAGTGCAGCAGTATTCAGCGGTGTTTTTGACCAACAAGATGGGGGTTGTGTACTTTCCGGTCACGTGACTGCAAGATCTCTATTAGCCTAACCTGCATGTCTTTGGACTATGGGGGGAAACTGGAGCACCCGGAGGAAACCCATGCAGACAGGGGGAGAACATGCAAACTCCACACAGAAAGGCCCCCGTCAGCCGCTGGGCTTGAACCCAGGACCTTCTTGCTGTGAGGCGACAGTGCTAACCACTACACCACCATGCTGCCCCGTTATTTTAATATGCTTACAGTATATATACTCACTTCAACGTTTACACACATACTGCATTTTGACTTTGTTCTGATAAATACAAACAAAAAATATGTATTTCTAAGCACAAACAGGAAACTGATAGGAAAATGTGACACCACAAATGACCAACATTTATACTTTGTTGCAAAGCTGTTGTCAGCAAATACAGCTTCAGGAACATCTATGGGAAGACGCAGTTTGTTGCAGTTTTTTGTGGCATTGTGGTTCAATTTGTGCCGTGCATTTGCGTCTGTGATGGAAACAAAGTCAAGTCAAGTCAACTTTATTGTCAAATATGCTATACATGCTCGACATACAGCACAGATGAAATATCAGTCCTCTCTGACCCACGGTGCAAACAGGCAATGCAATAAATAAAAATAGAATAGAATAATTGAAAAAACAAACAAACAATATAAACAGTATAAACACTCTAGATAGGAACTAGACAGACTAAACACTCAAACAATATAAACAGAATAAATAAACAGTATAAACACTAGATAAGAACAAGAGAGACTAAACACTCAAACAGACAATATAAACAGTATAAACACTCTAGATATTAACTAGACTAAACACTCATACACACACACACACACACACACACACACACACACACACACACACACACAAATTGGTACAAATAACCAAACAGTCAAGGGCACTTGAGGTATAGCAGGTAAACATGAAACATGAAATAAGCAGAATAAACAAACTAGCAGCAAAAGACATACAATTAATACAAATCATAAAGAACAGATGAAGTAGAATAATGAATATTATGGATTATATAACCAAGTCTGCAGGGGTGCAGATCCGATGTCAGGATTGGGGGGGACACAAAAGTGATTTTTTTTTTTTTTGCCCGTATGCAACTCATACCATGCAGAGATGGAATGCAGAGTCAGAAATATATTTGTCAAACATTATTTGTTCCACCATTTCTATCTAAAATGTGAAGAATGTGAAGTCTGAAAATACATTTGTTTGTACAATTTTTAATAATTTAGGGGATTTTTATTGGGGGGGACAAGTCATGTTTTTCAGAAATTGGGGGGGCATGTCCCCCCCCCCCCGGGATCTGCACTCATGCAAGTCTGGGATTTAGTCCAGGCCTTCATCGTGCAAAGAATAATACTCTGTGGTCAATGCTATTTTCATGCAGGTACTGGAAGACACTTTATTTGTTCAACAGAGAAAGCATGTTTGAAGCAGGCTAACTTTGTACACATTGTCAATGTGAAGGAACAAAACATTACTCATTATTTTCCCATGCCCTTCAGAGAGCTGGCTCTTTGTTTAGTTACTTGGCAACAGACGAATATGTTTTTATTGTACTAAAAATTTTGGACTATTACAACTATTGATTCTCAGATTTTCAATGAACTGATTTCAAATCCTTAAAGAAATTTTGTTAAGGTGATCTATTGGTGTTTTTGATGTGCTGTTCATTAGGTGGAGCTTTTTCTCATGATTATCAAACCACTAGCCTTTTGCCATTCTATTTTCGTTATTATAAATGCACTGCCATATTCACAAGTTCAGTTATTTAGTAGATTAACCAAACACGGCCAAAACTCAAGCACCAAAACCTGAAACACTCTAACTTACTTTCTATATGCTTTTCAGATATTTGCTGAAAAAGGGATTACCTAAGCAAGTAATATCTTCCCTCCCACCAAGGGAGCATGGCCAATTTTGTTTTCTTCACTCTTGGCCACAGATGGCTGTGGCATCATTGGGATTCAAACAGTGTTGTAGTTGAGTCTGAGTCCAGTCTCGAGTCCCCAGTGTTCAAGTCATTAAAAAAAATTCGAGTCGAGAACAAGACTCCAACTGCACCATTTGATGGTGGCTGTTTTAGCGCCATTAACATTAGTTTGTTCCTGAACATGACGTATGAACAGGTGAATGTGCTTCTCTTTATCAGGGAGCGTGAAGTATTATTCTATCAGAGATGGCTGGGAGACAGATGTAAGTGCAGAAGGTGTGTTTATTAATACAAGTGAAGACAGGTAAACAATCCAGAATGGCAGGCAAAATCATAAAATGGTGAAACAGGCAATAGGTCGAGCGAGGCACAAAAAGACTATCATAGACTTGGCAGAATCAAAGACAAGAAACAGGAAATCAGGGATCAGGAAACCAAACAAGGAAATAAGGCTTGGTAATGTGTCAGCAACGCAACGCAATACTTCGCAAAGTAAGTATGTGTTCACAGTTTATATATATATATATATATATATATATATATATATATATATATATATATACACATTTTAAATTTATATATATATTTATTTTTACAGTGCATGCTTGAGAGTCTGCTTGGCACACGCGCTGTCCAGAGCACGTCTGAGAGTCTATCTGATGGATGTGACACTCTTGCACGAAATTAGTACAAAAATTAATGTAGATATAAATATCTTATGCCAAATTATTATGGCATGTTATAAAAAATAAAGAAAAAAATCTGAGTCCTTGTCTTCAATTTACAAGTCTGAATGTAGTTAACACACAAGTCAAAGTCAAGTCACGAGTCGGACTCAAGTCCAAGTCCTGGACTCAAGTACTACAAGCTTGGATTCAAACTCACCATCTCTTGAAATTAGGATGAATGCTTTTCTTTTGTGCCACTTGGGAACCAATAGCATTAGTCACTCAAATCACATCCAAAGCATCTCAGAAGCTGTAGGGAAAATGCATTATGATTTCCATTTCACACTGTCTTTAATACATTAATGCATTTTTCTCATACTTTTACATAGCAACATTAAAAGTGGAAATCAAACAAAAAATATATAACAAAAATAAAGTTAAAATGTGTTTCTTTCCAACTCAACAGGTGCAAACTAAATATGCTGCTGGTTTAGGATTGTACACAGGCTCATTTCTGTGTACAAACAGCATGTCAACACGCAAGCTAGCTTAGCTCAAATGCTTATGTCAGGATTCAATTCAAAAGAGCAACCAAAATCCTATCGCATGATTTTTAACCGAGTGACTTTTAAACCCTGGGGAGCCTGCTATCCAAACAAGCCCTCAAGCAATCTGCCAAAATTTGTCTCAAGTGCCTCAAATAAGAAACACTATGTCTTGGCGTGCCTTCTGATTATGCAACACAGCCTCAATGTGCTTTGGGTTAGACAGCACATATTAATATTACTGCTCACCGCTTCACCCCACAAATTGCAAAATTTTCATATGAGGCACTTGAGACAGCATCAATCACTGACAGAAAACCAGAAACCCATCTTGGGCTGAAAGTTTTAGCTACATTGCATAAACAACGTCAAACAAACAAGCAAACAATCAAACAAAAAATTTGAAATCAAAACAGGATGATACCAGGAAAACAGTAATATCTGTGAACAGAAGAATTGGAGTGCACAACTGCACACATTTACATGGCCGACTATTCAGAAGAACTAGGATCCAAAAAATTTGCTGACCATTTGCAGGAAGATGATCACATCATATCCTGATTATGCAAACCAGGGCATTTTTAAAGTTTCTTAATTTCCCATTTGGAGTAAATTTTCAAATTAAAGTTCAGATTGGACGAAAATGCTGTGTTGTTCTTGTAATGGCCTACAAATGAAATCTCTGAACAGTTTCCCTTTGGATTTGTTATATGCACATATGGATGAGGTAAACTTGCATTGTTTGTATGATGGCTGCTTATATGGCTGTTTATATAATCAAAAAAGATGGATTTCCCATTCATATTGTATTTCTGGCAAAGAATATATGTTCCTATTTTGATAATGACAAATCTCCTAAGTATAATTTTAGAGATAGTAGTTGGAGTGTGTGGGACTCAGGTCAGTCCTCTTCTTACAACACTGAGGGTGTGTGATGCACACAAAACAAATAATGCTTTATCTTCAATAATTCCAGAATAACCTGTTTGAGTATGAATGAGCTCTCAGAAGCTGTTTTGTAATTTTCTGGATGATCAAAGAATTTTATCTCAATATCCATTTCACACACAAACACATTGTATAATTCCAAAACTTGCCTAACCTTGTTGCCAACCCTTGACCTGATTTTAAAGCTTCCGTACTCCAAGGAAGTGACTAGAAACAAATTATCAGGGGTCTCTACAAATAAAGCAGTTCACTTCCTGATGCTCCTTTGAAAAGTTGCCAAGCACCAGAGGAAGGACAGAAAGGAAGAGAGTTGTTTTCCAAAATCCATCAAGGCTACCTTGGCCGATCCCCAAGATATCAGAGAATATTTATTTGAATGAAATAAGACAGCAGTGTATTCATGAACAGTGTTATATCAAGTACCAAGTTTCATAACAGGATACCTACTAGTCCATGTACAAATGTACACCATGGGAAATTTGATACATGTAATATCTTGCCAGCAGCCTCTGTTTTTCACCTTCATATTTCTTCACTGATCATTGAGACAAACCTGAAGCATTAAGACTTCACTTCACTGGAACTTAAATACCTCGTCCAAAGGCATTCCAGCATAATAATTCCCCCAGACCTTCTGGACTGCACCCCAGGCCTCCTTGTCTGACATCAATGTCTGACCTCCACTTATGCTCTTGTGGCTGAATGAGCACAAATCCCCATAGCCACGCTTCAAAATCTAGTGGAAAGCCAACCTACTAGAAGAGTGGAGGATATTATAACAGCAAAGTGGGGACTAAATCTGGAATGGAATGTTCAAAAAGCACATATGGGTGTGATGGTCAGGTGTCCACAAACTTTGAGCCATATAGTGTATATTAACCCTTTCACCACTGCAGACTTCTATTCCAGTCTCATTGTAGTAGGGAAACCCCTTCTGGAAAAAGGTACACAGTGGTGAAAGTGGTAAGTAAGCTAAGTCTTAAGACTCTGTTTTAGCATATGAGAGTCCTAAGGCAGCCATTTTAGTTCATTTTTTTCTTTATGAAAAAAAGTGTCTGGAGCAACATAAGATTTTGCTATTCTTGATCCCTTTATACCATAAAAGCTATTTGAAATAACAGGCTAATCCATTTAGTCATCCTGATTGCGCAAATGAAGTATCACTGTTTCTGCAGAGCCAGGATCTGACATCTGAATACAGTATATATATGCATCACACAAATTACAGGGATGGCAAAATGTCACACAGAAAATTGTTTTAGGCTCTTTTTATTTAAAGCACAGCTGCCAAAAAATATCCACCCCGTTTGACCCCATAAAAGCTGCTGCTGCTTCTTCGGCATTACTAACAGTGAGTCAGCTGTTTGGTGCACTTGAACCCATAACTGAGGGAAATGCTTCCATCTAGAGGAACTGCTATGTATCATAACAAGCTCCGAACAAAGTGAAGATTCTATATTTTATACTTTATATGCTAATTTTATGTAAGAATTTATTTTATATGCCTGAAAAACAATTAAGTTCTCCACGTTTAATAATGAGGAAACTATCAAATGGGTTGCTCCCAGCTCATGTTCTTTTTTTTCCCTGAAAAGTGGTTGATTACTAAATAGTCTACTTTCTACAATGGCACAACAAAACTTTTCACTTTTACATGATCAATATAAATTTTAGATTGAAATTTGATATACTAGAGCATATCAAAAAATTTGAATATCGTAAAAAAATTCAATATTTTACATCATTTATTTTAAAAAAGTGAAAATGTAATATGTTCTAGACTCATTACACGTAAACAATGTGTCAAGCATTTTTCTATTTTAATTTTGATAATTATGGCCTACAGTACAAAAAATTAAAAAAAAATTAATCTCAAACTATTAGAATATTTCATTTCGAGTTTGAGTAAATTACTATTCAAACAGTATAAATACTTTTGAAAAAAAGGAATCCAAGGCACTCTTCGTATCCAACTATATAAAAAGCCTTTATTTTACATGGCTATTTCATACAAAAAACATGAGCTGAGCAGCAACCCATACGTATAACAGTATAAATACTGTTGGTCTAGTTCAGTACATGCAACCACAATCATGGGGAAGACTGCTGACTTGATAGTTGTCCAGAAGACAATCATCGACACTCTCCACAAGGAGGGTAAGCCACAGAAGGTCATTGCTGAAAAGGCTGGCGGAAAAGGTGCACAAGCAACAGGGATGAGCGCAGCCTTGAGAGGATTGTCAAGAAAACTCAATTCAAGAACTTGGGAGAGCTTCACAAGGAGTGGACTGAGGCTGGTGTCAATGCATGAAGAGCCACCATGCACAGATGTCTTCAGGAAAGGGGCTACAGCTGTCACATTCCTAATATCAGGCCACTCTTGAACCAGAGACAACATCAGAAGTGTCTTACCTGGGCTAAGGAAAGAAAGAACTGGACTATTGCTCAGTGGTCCAAAGTCTTTTTTTCGGATGAAAGTCAATTTTGCATTTCATTTAGAAATCAAGGTCCTAGAGAGTTGAGAGGCACAGAATCCAAGGTGTTTGAAGTCCAGTGTGAAGTTTCTGCAGTTTGTGATGATTTGGAGTTCCATGTCATCTGCTGGTGTTGGTCCACTGTGTTTTATCAAGTCCAAAGTCAACACAGCCGTCTACCAGGAGATTTTAGAGCACTTTATGCTTCCATCTGCTGAGAAGCTTTATGGAGATGCCGATTTCCTTTTCCAGCAGGACTTAGCACCTGCCCACAGTGTCAAAACTACTACCAAATGGTTTGCTGACCATGATATTACTATGCTTAATTGGCCAGCCAACTTGTCTGACCTGAACCCTAGAGAGAATCTATGGGATATTGTCAAGAGGAAGATGAGAAACACCTGACCCAAAAATACAGATGAGCTGAAGGACACTGTCAAAGCAACCTGGGCTTCAATAACACCTCAGCAGTGCCACAGGCTGATCAACTCCATGCCACGTCACACTGATGCAGTAATTCATGGTAAAGGAGCCCCAACTAAGTACTGAGTGTATAAATGAACATACTTTTCAGAAGTTGGACATTTCTGTATTGTAAATTATTTTTTTTAATTGATCTTAGGAAATATTCTAATAATTTTAGATACTGGATTTCTGATTTTCATGAGCTATAAGCCATAATCATCAAAACTAAAACTAAAAAAGGCTTGAAATATTTAACTGTACATGTAATGAATATAAAAAATATGAAAGTTTACCTTTTTGAATTAAATTACGAAAAAAAAAACTTTTTCACAATATTCTAATTTTTTGAGATGCACTAGTGTATCTCATCTCATCTCATTATCTCTAGCTGCTTTATCCTTCTACAGGGTCGCAGGCAAGCTGGAGCCTATCCCAGCTGACTATGGGCGAAAGGCAGGGTACACCCTGGACAAGTCGCCAGGTCATCACAGGGCTGACACATAGACACAGACAACCATTCACGTTCACACCTACGGTCAATTTAGAGTCACCAGTTAACCTAACCTGCATGTCTTTGGACTGTGGGGGAAACCGGAGCACCCGGAGGAAACCCACGCGGACACGGGGAGAACATGCAAACTCCACACAGAAAGGCCCTCGCCGGCCACAGGGCTCGAACCCGGACCTTCTTGCTGTGAGGCGACAGCGCTAACCACTACACCACCGTGCCGCCCCGCACTAGTATATATGAGGAATAAAACTTGATGGGGCATGAGTTATAGGAGATTAATTAAAGAAACAGTGGTGAGATAATCAAACAAATATGAGGTGCTTTAATAAATAAAACTATCCCTTAGTTTTCCAATTTATTCCTCTTATACCACAACAACTTGCCAAGACCAACAATTTTTATTTATTAAAGAACAACACGTCATATGTTTTATCCATTTATACTTACATTTAATTTTATGGAGTGTAAAACATAAAACAAGTTATCACTTATGTTACAGCAACTATAATCAATCCATCACCAATCTCCCCCCCTTTTTTAATAAGATAAAAAAAATGCAGCTTGTGAGTTTACCAAGAAAAGTGCAAACATGACATAAAAACTCAACAACCAACAATTTAACTTTTTATTTTAGACCACACATTCTATGGTTGCCTGGATTGTAACACAATACCAGATTTCAACCTTTAAAGTCGCCTATCTTTGACCTAATAATAAGAAAATAGTAATGTTGAAAGCATGACCTGACTTTTTTGTGACGTACATAAAACATTCACAGATTGCAAAGCCCTTTAAAAAGCCCTTCTCAAAGTTTCCAGACTGAAATCACAAGATGTCTTCAGATAGCATAATGGAGGCAGATAACAACAGCAGCTGATATCCACCCAGCACATGTGGAAAAATATGGCTCACCTGGGGGTTTTCTATGTCTCCCAACAAACAAAGTGTTGTACCTTTTGTCCTTAATGTCCTTCGACATTTCCTGAGCTTTAGTGGAAACTCATATGCCCTTTTTATCTGCCGTCTTTGACAAGCTGCCATCAACACTTGACCTTTGTTGGCATATGATGAGATACAGTAGAATAGGACAGACACACATTTACACTCTACATTTAGGTCAGACATATCAATCACAGATGCCAAAGTACGTAAGCACAAAACCTACAGTCTACTCACTGATGTGCATATCATGCACAGCCTATTTTTAACCAGCTGTACTGATGTTCATAATCTCTCCTGCAGACAGACATATCCCTTACATAGACTATTATGTTTCATATTGATAGAATTCAGGTTCCCTGTTGTAGTAAAGCAATCCTGCCTTTTTCTTGCTTTTATTATAGATCATTAGTCTTCTGTAATGTTATGATTATCTGTGGACTGTGTTTGTCACTTATCTGTGATTATGTAAGGAGTGGAATAAATATAACTCAATATAACAAAGATAAGATTTGTTTTCCTGTCAAGCTAATGTATGTCTCAGGTCAGGGCCTACCAGACTAATTTTGTTTTACAGACTAAATATGCATAATTATTAAACATACAGGACACGTTTTCCATGGAATAAAAACATGTATTCTATTCCCTTCTAGTGGGTTTTATTCATTCGGTTTGATAGCATCCAATGTTGTTAGCATATCACTTATCCTATGTGTACAGTTGGTAGGGAAAGTATTCAGACCCCTTTAAAATTTTCACTCTTTGTTTCATTGCAGCCATTTGCTAAAATCAAAAAAGTTCATTTTATTTCTCATTAATGTACACTCAGCACCCCATCTTGACAGAAAAAAACAGAAATGTAGAAATTTTTGCAAATTTATTAAAAAAGAAAAACTGAAATATCACATGGTCATAAGTATTCAGACCCTTTGCTGTGACACTCGTATTTAACTCACATGCTGTCCATTTCTTCTGATCCTCCTTGAGATGGTTCTACTCCTTCATTGGAGTCCAGCTGTGTTTAATTAAACTGATTGGACTTGATTAGGAAAGGCACACACCTGTCTATATAAGACCTTACAGCTCACAGTACATGTCAGAGCAAATGAGAATCATGAGGTCGAAGGAACTGCCCAAGGAGCTCAGAGACAGAATTGTGGCAAGGCACAGATCTGGCCAAGGTTACAAAAGAATTTCTGCAGCACTCAAAGTTCCTAAGAGCACAGTGGCCTCCATAATCCTTAAATGGAAGAAGTTTGGGATGACCAGAACTCTTCCTAGACCTGGCCGTCCAGCCAAACTGAGCAAACGTGGGAGAAGAGCCTTGGTGAGAGAGGTAAAGAAGAACCCAAAGATCACTGTGGCTGAGCTCCAGAGATGCAGTAGGGAGATGGGAGAAAGTTCCACAAAGTCAACTATCACTGCAGCCCTCCACCAGTCAGGGCTTTATGGCAGAGTGGCCCGACGGAAGCCTCTCCTCAGTGCAAGACATATGAAAGCCCACATAGAGTTTGCCAAAAAACACATGGACTCCCAGACTATGAGAAATAAAATTCTCTGGTCTGATGAGACGAAGATTGAACTTTTTAGCGTTAATTCTAAGCGGTATGTGTGGAGAAAACCAGGCACTGCTCATCACCTGCCCAATACAATCCCAACAGTGAAACATGGTGGTGGCAGCATCATGTTATGGGGGTGTTTTTCAGCTGCAGGGACAGGATGACTGGTTGCAATTGAAGGAAAGATGAATGCGGCCAAGTACAGAGATATCCTGGAAGAAAACCTCTTCCAGAGTGCTCAGGACCTCAGACTGGGCCGAAGGTTCACCTTCCAACAAGACAATGACCCTAAGCACACAGCTAAAATAACAAAGGAGTGGCTTTGGAACAACTCTCTGACCATTCTTGACTGGCCCAGCCAGAGCCCTGACCTAAACCCAATTGAGCATCTCTGGAGAGACCTGAAAATGTCTGTCCACCAACGTTCACCATCCAACCTGATGGAACTGGAGAGGATCTGCAAGGAAGAACGGCAGAGGATCCCCAAATCCAGGTGTGAAAAACTTGTTGCATCATTCCCAAGAAGACTCATGGCTATACTAGCTCAAAAGGGTGCTTCTACTCAATACTGAGCAAAGGGTCTGAATACTTATGACCATGTGATATTTCAGTTTTTCTTTTTTAATAAATTTGCAAAAAATTTCTACATTTCTGTTTTTTTCTGTCAAGATGGGGTGGTGAGTGTACATTAATGAGAAATAAAAATGAACTTTTTTGATTTTAGCAAATGGCTGCAATGAAACAAAGAGTGAAAAATTTAAAGGGGTCTGAATACTTTCCGTACCCACTGTATTACATCACTGTACCCAGTGGAGAATGAGCATTGAATATGGCAGGGGTTCTCAACCTTTCTTGCTTTGAGGCCCACCTATTCATACTTGTAATGAGTTGAGGCCCATTAAAAAAGATTCCCAACTATTTTGGCTCATCTATTCTATTAGAATCTAATAATCATGCTAGCTGAATGGAATATATTCCATGTTATATTCCATATATTCAATGTTATTTAAATATGATACAGATATAATGCATTTCTTACTTTCTATGGGTTAAAAAGATACACTACCGTTCAAAAGTTTGGGGTCACTTTGAAATTTCCTTATTTTTGAAAGAAAAGCACTGTTCTTTTCAATGAAGATCACTTTAAACTAATTAGAAATACACTCTATACATTGCTAATGTGGTAAATGACTATTCTAGCTGCAAATGTCTGGTTTTTGGTGCAATATCTACATAGGTGTATAGAGGCCCATTTCCAGCAACTATCACTCCAGTGTTCTAATGGTACAATGTGTTTGCTCATTGCCTCAGAAGGCTAATGGATGATTAGAAAACCCTTGTACAATCATGTTAGCACAGCTGAAAACAGTTTAGCGCTTTAGAGAAGCTATAAAACTGACCTTCCTTTGAGCAGATTGAGTTTCTGGAGCATCACATTTGTGGGGTCAATTAAATGCTCAAAATGGCCAGAAAAATGTCTTGACTATATTTTTTATTCATTTTACAACTTATGGTGGTAAATAAAAGTGTGACTTTTCATGGAAAACACAAAATTGTCTGGGTGACCCCAAACTTTTGAACGGTAGTGTATACAGGGGGCTGCAAAAGTAAGTATACAATAAGGATTATATGCAAACAACAGCAGCAGGACGACTTCTACTTTCAGCAGGATGGGGTGCCAACGCACTTCGCACTCAATGTGCGTGCACTACTTGACAAAGAATTTCCCAATAGGTGGATTGGACGTTGGGGAGCCGTTGACTGGCCACCATGTTCGCCGGATCTCACCCCATCGACTTCTTTTTCTGGGGATGTGTAAAAGATAGGGTTTTTGCACGCAAGCCACGTTCTATTGATGCCATGATTCAGTTCATACGGGAGGCTTGCCAGGAAATTGATGCTGATAAAGGCCTTTGTGCCAGAGTGTGCATGGGTGTCCGCACTCGACTAGTGGAGTGTGTGAATGCCGGGGCAAACAGTTTGAACATTTGAGGGATTAATATGTTTATTATTGATATGTTATTATTTATATGTTTGTATAATCAATAAAATAACGTTTTGTGCAAACGTTTTGTTTTTCATTACTCTATACCTACTTTTGCAGCCCCCTGTATAATGTACTCATGCTGACCTGAAAATGTTTCTCAACATTTACCAGAAACAGAAATTTACTGATACAAAGAGTATTTGGTTGATCAAGGAAACCAATGTTAAAAATTAAGAGATTCTTCAACAGTGTCAGTGTTAAGGCTGAGAATCAAATATACTTTATTGGCTCTACAGGTAGTTGTTTAAAATACAAAAAAAAAACACAAAAACCCCCACAATTAATTAATAAATATTGCACAGACGTGATACAGAAGAAGCCTAGTACACAAATATGGATGTTTTATGCTGACTTTGAATTTAGAAGTATTATTGCAGTTGGTATGAATGATTTTTTGTAGATGTTTTTGGTTACAGTTGCAGCTCTAAAACGTTTTCCTGAGGGCAATTTAATAAACTCTCTGAACAGGTGATGCATACAATCAGACACAATTTGTTGGGCTTTTTGTTTGACCTGTGTCCTAGCTGTTTCTGGCCTCTTCCAATAATTTTACTTGCCATACTAACAATTCTTGTTAGTCTATTCCTGTTCTTAGCCCCAAGGTTCCCATACCATATATGCATATTAAAAGTCAAAACACTTTCCACAAGGCTTCTGTATACTGTCTCTAGAATGGACTTGCTAACCCCATATGAATCTAACTTCCTGATTAGATACATTTGTTGCATTGCTTTTTTAAAAATATACTCAGTGTTCATTGTAAAACTTAAAGTGCAATCAAAGAAAGTTCCCAAATATTTGAATTCCTCTACTTTCTCTACAAGCTGTGCATTCATAATGACAGGTGAATCCTGGAAGATGTTGTAGATCTTGCAATAACAAGTTCCTTGGTCTTTGTCTCATTAATGAGAAGGCTACTGTCATGACACCATTTTGTAAGCTCCTCAATATATTGGAAATAGGTGGATTGATTAACTGCATTTTTCCCTGCCTGCATAAGGCCAACCAGTGCCATATCATCAGCATATTTGTATAAATGACAGGTAGAATTCATAATTTGCATTTCAGTAGTATATAAAGAGAACAAAACAGGTGACAACACACAGCCTTGGGGTGCCCCTGAATTTAGTATAACAGTGTCTGAGCAGAAGCCGCTATACCTCACTCTCTGTGGGCGGTCTGTAAGGAATTCCTTAATCCACTGTACAATGTAGCTGTTAATATTAATATCACATAAAGTGGCTAGAGATAATGAGATGAGATGAGATGAGATGAGATGAGATGAGATGAGATGAGATGAGATGAGAGTCTTTTAATAAGAATGTGTTTCTACATACAATTAAAAGCTGAGCTAAAATCAATGAATAATATTCTGGCATAACTCTTAGGCTGTTGCAGGTGTTTACAAGGCAAGGCAAGGCAAGTTTATTTATATAGCGCATTTCATACACAGTGGCAGTTCAATGTGCTTTACAGAGTTAAAGGCAAAACAGTAAACAATAGAAAATAAAATTACATAAAATAAAGGGGGAAGAAGAGAGAAAAAATAATAAGAATTAAACAATAGTAGAAATAAAATAATAAAATGAAGTAAAAGTTCAGTAAAAAACAGCAGAATAAAATAGAATAAAAGTTAAGTAAAGTTTAAAACATGCAGAGACTGTAAAAGTTAAGAAAGTTTAAAACATGTAAAGATGACAATATTAATCATTTAGCAGAAAGTATCTGAGAACAGCTTGGTCTTTAGTCTAGATTTGAAGCTGCCAACAGCAGGAGCATTTTTGATGTCCTCGGGGAGTTGGTTCCAGAGCTGTACTGCATAGTAGCTAAAAGCTGCTTCACCACACTTTGTTTTAACAACAGGTTTTACCAGTAAATTTTGCTGCTGCGAACTGGTAGATCTGATTGGGTTAGGCCGCTGCAACATATCAGAGAGGTAATTGGGCCCTGTACCATTTAGAGATTTGTACACCAGCAGCAATGCTTTAAAGTCAATTCTGTAGCTTACTGGAAGCCAGTGAAGGGACCTTAGAATTGGAGTAATGTGCTCTGTTCTTTTTGTTTGTGTGAGAACCCTAGCCGCTGCATTTTGAATCACCTGAAGTCGACAGTGTTCATCAGTGTCAGTGTCACCAGTACCCTGACCCTTCTTGTACACAAACTGGAGTGGGTCAAAATACTCACTAAGTGACGTTGAAAGGTGATTTACTATGACCCTCTCCATACATTTGCACAAGATACTGGTCAGTGCAACAGGTCTAAAGTCATTGAGCTCCGTAGCTCTTGATTTCTTAGGGACAGGGATGATATTAGATATTTTCCATAGCCTTGGAACAGCATGATTATTCAGTAAGAATTGAAATAATTTTCTCAAAACTGCAGTTAGCTCAAATCTATGTCTTGATCACCCTGCCCCTAAGTTCGTCTGGACCAGGTGCTTTATGTGGTTTAATTCTGGCCAAACTGGCTAATACCTCTGCTTCTGTCAGTACAATCGGCGAGTGTGCAGTTGTATTCATAAAAACATCACAATTGAGTTCATCACTGTCATTGCATAGGGGATTATCAAATCTTGAATAAAATTGATTCAGGTCATATAACAAATGACCTTTGTTAATGGGAAACCTTTGTTTCCCAAGATCACCTGTTTATTTCCCTCCCTGCCTATCATTACATTGAGTCCCTTCCAGGCCTCTCTGGCACTCCCAGAGCAGAGTTGTCTTTCTACCTTCTCTTTATACTTCAGCCTATTCTTCCTTAAGATCGACTTCAGTTCCTTTCTCTTTGCCTTCACCATATCATGATCCCCATTAATAAGGACAGTTCTCCTCTCCATGATACACTTCCGCATATCTGCTGAAGCCTCTACCTTGTTATTTGGATAGACTGTAATTAATTTCCTAATAATAACATTATCCTCACAGAATTTCATATATTCAGTTATAGTCTCTGTTAATTCATCCACACCACTACAGCAGTCAAAAAACATGTCCCAGTTCGTAATTCCAAAACAGTCCTGCAGCGTCTCCTGACACCATTTGTCCCATACCTGGACCTCTTTCACTACAGGTTGCTCACGTTTAACTTTGGCTCTATATTTTGGAAGCAGGTGGATAACATTGTGATCCGACTTCCCCAGTGGTGCACAACATAGCGCTCTATATGCATCTGGTGTGTTACCGAAGCATAGATCGAGAATTTGTGTGCCTCTCGTTGGACGGTCTATGTACTGATAGAGCATGGGGAGATCATGGACTAGATCACAGTTGTTAAAATCACCGAGGACGAACACTGGATCATCTGGAGAGTGTGTAAGTGCAGCGTTATAGCTTTCAGCTATCCTACCTGCAGCCTCTTGATGTTTTGGTCCAGGTACGTACGTCAGGAGATTTGTGATCCGTCCAAACTCCCTTGGTAGATAGAAGGGCCAAAACAACACGGTCAAGATTTCGTAATCCGGCGTACAGACCTGTTCCTGAATGTTCATCTGTGTGGCCCAAGTGTTGTCCACGAATATGCACAATCCTCCGGCGATTGATTTCCTTGACAGGTGCATGTTTGCATATTTGTCTGATGCTAACTAGATCAGAGGAACAGAGAAAGAAGGGTGATTCTTCTGGCTTAAGTTGCAAAGAAAAACAGCACTTTGAGCTTCTCACTTCCCTGTATTCCTTTTCAGCATTTTTTTTTGGAAAAAAAAGTACTGTACATAATTTATTTAACAAACCATTCACAATTTAGGGGTCCAAGAATTTTTTTGATTTTCTTTGCTGTTTTCTACAAATAACCCCCCCTCCCCCCCAAAAAAAAAAACAAAAACAAAACAGAACAAAAACCAAAAAACAATCATAGAAAGTCATAGAAACATGTTTGATAGCGATATCTCTTGCTACTCAGGCAAGTGAGATGGGGTCAGTAGGACTGATTGTAGTGATATAAAGCAGAGTTAATATTTCAAGTTTACATTTTGGATCATACTTCAGGAACTGTGAGGCATAGAAACATTTCGAAGCACAGAGACAATTTTTCACCCTATCCCTGGCTCAAACAAAAAAGGCCTTCAGGGCCATTTGATTCTGAGTTACGTTTTTTTTCCCACTTGTCCTCATATAAATTGTCTTGAGTTTTCATAACAGTTGGCTCAAAGCATTTTCAGACCTCACAAGATGCCAAGTCACCACGATGCCAAGCAGGAAGTGAGACCTTATCACTATAACACATGATCTGATTAACACCCAAATTGCTACACGTGTATGGTACATGACTTTAAAGCAGCCTACCTATTTTGTCACATCGTCTCAAGAGGGGTGCTATAACATTCAAATAAATGTATGAAATTAGCTTGCCCTGTGTGACATGATTTACTGAAACGCATCAGTGTCCGATCAACTTTCAGTAGGCATTTAACAGAGTTAGCATGAGCCAGTTATCATGAAACTTGTGTGGACTGTCCATCCAGCTCCCATCTAGTATTCTATGCATCCACACAATGAATGCTTTTGAATCTCTAAACAAGAATAAGTTTTATTCTGAAGAAGACAGCCTATTATATTCAGTTATAGGTATAAAGTATATTCTTAGTCTCATTCTTATCTTGTCATGTGCAATTATGTTCATAACTGGTGTTTTCTGTCATTTTTTAGTTACTTTATACACATATTCCATACTCATTATCCAAGTTATACTGTGTAATGACATTCATTACCTTGGTGAAACATCTGCTGTGAAATAACATTCACTACCTGGGACAATATTTCTACTTCTATTTCAGTTGCAAGTATTTTATTAGTGCAATATTTAGTTGCGTATATTATATACATAGCCCGTGTCTTTACTTTTTCTGAACTTTTTTTATTTTTACACACACACACACACACACACACACACACACACACACACACACACACACACACATATATATATATATTCCCCTATTGATTTTTTTTTCATACTTTCATTGCACTCTTTTTTGGTTGCTGTTTATTCCTGACTCTTTTTCTATTTGTGAGCTGCTGAAACATGTAAATTTCTCCACTGAGGGATGAATAAAGTTTATCTTATCTTATTTTGTCTTATCTATAAGTACATTATTCAAATTATTTATCTCTGGCCAAGCAATTTGAATCTTTAAGCTTTTCTCTTTAGATATTACCCAAATTTAGCAAAATAAATTGAAACTGTTTTTATACTTTTCATCTTAGGTAATCATTATTATTATTATTATTATTATTATTATTATTATTATTATTATTATTATGTTAAAACATCTCCAGACTTTGCCTCACAGATATTGTGTAAGGAATTTGGCAGCTCAAAGATGAAAAGATTTTTCAGAACAGCCAAATAAAAAAAATGTATAATTCTTAATAGCATTAAAAAAATAAATAAGCCATTCCTCATGGGTTCTTATAACTGTTGATCAGGAAACATCCTGGTATAGGGTTCAATATAGAGCCTGTAAGAGTTCTCCCTGAGTAACAGAATACCTGTACGATGTCTAGATTTAATCTTTCCACACATATGACTTGTACCCTTGTAAACCTTTGTTCCTTCAGGATATAGGCTATTCTGAATAACAATTTTGCACTTTTGAACTGTACCATATTTCACCTAGATGTTTTTTTCCTTGTAAACTCCTCAAAGCATGACAAGTCACAGCATGAATTACATGTTTAAAGCATAACTGTGCTGCCTTCTTCCTCATCTCTTTTAACACTAGCAGCTGGGTGGTGTTTCCACTCTGCTGCTTCTGTTATTAGAGAGGCAGACTTCATAAATCCTTAGTGTTCATTAAATGAAACATTCACTTCAACACACACACTTTTTATGGAACACATGAGCAACCGAAGCCCTGTAAGAATGGCATCTCTCCCCCGGTCACATGCTGATGCACTTTCTGTAGAAAAATGTTGGACCCCTTCTCAGTGTATGACTATGACTATTTTTTAACTTGAACAAAGACATTTTGAGAAAGATTATGTGATGGGCTGCTGCCCTGTTACGTACATGACATGACTCATGTTTTTTTTTTATGAATAGATGTGAGGTAGGCTGTCAGGAAAACAGCATTTTTTCCATTTCTACATCCCACCCTTTAGAAATTATATAGTGTCTGCTCTTTTTTATCCAAGTTCATTTTGATCTCCTTTGGTCTTTGAAAATGAGTAGGATTGGGTTTTTTTCTTTTTTTTCTTCTGAAAATTCTATCAGTAATGTAATCCATATAAATAAAACAAATGACAGGTAACGGAAATTCAGCAATGCCCAAAAAAGTACTGAGTTGCTCTTGTGTAATTGGCCCTGGCTTGGAAAAGAAGCATACAGTATCGAACATCATGTTCTAAGATCATAAAATGCAACCATAACAGAACTGACTCACATCATGCCTCAGTATATCTCGCAGACATCAAGGAAAATAACTGCCAAGTTTCTCAATCTCACTTCCCTTAAACGAAGAGCAAGACAAAACATTCTGTACCCATATAAAATTCGCTGATAGAAGATATGACCTGATCTTTCACTGGAATACTGAAAAAGTATGGTGTGTGCAAGTGTTCCATCATGACATGCAGATGATCACTGATTTATTTGTTAGTGCTAGGTTTTGACTTCAAGACAATGGAACTAGAGTGATTTACTGGCAACAAATTGTAAAAAAAATTCGCTGGCTGCTCAGCACATGTGGTTAACCACCATGATTATTATGACATGGTAGAAATCTAAGCATGTCTCTAAGCACCACCAAGAAAACACATGACTATTTTGGCCACATTATCAAAGGTAATGGCATAAATGTCATGAATCAGAATTGTGATTCATCCATCCATTATCTGTAGCCGCTTATCCTGTGCAGGGTTGCGGGCAAGCTGGAGCCTGTCCCAGCTGACTATGGGTGAGAGGCGGGGTACACCCTGGACAAGTCGCCAGATCATCGCAGGGCTGACACATAGAGACAAACTACCATTCACATTCACATCTCATCTCATCTCATTATCTGTAGCTGCTTTATCCTGTTCTACAGGGTTACAGGCAAGCTGGAGCCTATCCCAGCTGACTACGGGCGAAAGGCAGGGTACACCCTGGACAAGTCACCAGATCATCGCAGGGCTGACACATAGAGACAAACTACTATTCACATTCACATCTACAGTCAATTTAGAGCCACCAGTTAACCTAACCTGCATGTCTTTGGACTGTGGGGGAAACCGGAGCACACAGAGGAAACCCACACAGACACTGGGAGAACAGTAATACTTTTATGGCTGAGGACTACAGCTGACTTGCTAACTTTAGGACTGCAGTTGGTTGTCATGAACAGTTTTGCACTCAACTTTCCATCAATGAACAGTTTATAACGTCAACAAAACAGACTTCATGTTAAAACTACGATGAATTTCCTGGTTTCACAGTTATACTTTGTGACTCTATAGGACACTGTTACAGAAGCAAGTTATTTATCATCACGTTATCTGTTATCACCCAAATGAGGATGGGTTCCCTTTTGAGTCAGGTTCCTCTCGAGGTTTCTTCCTCATGTCCTCTGAGGGAGTTTTTCCTTGCCACTGTCGCCACAGGCTTGCTCATTGGGGATAGATTAGGGATAAAATTAGCTCATGTTTAATGTCTTTAATTTCCTGTAAAGCTGCTTTGTGACAAAGTCTATTGTTAAAAGCGCTATAAAAATGAACTTGACTTGAACATGCAAACTCCACACAGAAAGGCTCCCATTGGCCTCGAACCCAGAACCTTCTTGCTGTGAGGTGACAGTGCTAACCACTACACCACCATGATGCCCAAATTAGCATTCATTTTTTAAAATTTGTACTGCTGCTTGTCAGTAAATAAATAAATAAATAAATAAATCCATTACTTCTGCATTTAATTACCCGGACCCAGATCCCTTTCTTTTGGGCCTGACTATACGCTTAGCCCTCTTTAATCATGTACTTATGTCACTGGGACTCCACCTGGTAATAAATATTAGGCTTGGCAACCAATGATTCAGCTTCCTTAGTCACATCTCTCTGAGCCAGAGAGACAAAGGCGTTGTTCACTGAAATGTCTTAGATAATGTTTCAGCTGCCATTGCTGACTAGTCTTTTGATGGCTTGGAAAGGATATGAATGTCTCCTCCCTTCCCAAGAGAGTTTGCTTCTTTTCAGGTCATCCTTGTTGTAAAGGAGCTTTTTATTACCAGGGTAAGCATTAAAAAAAAGTTTTAACAATACCATGTCCTGTGTTGTGATGAATCGGTTTTGATATGCTTTTCTTTTGCTCCAGCTCCGTCTCCATTTTCCTTGAACATTGCTAGCGCTTGTTCTTTGTTTCATCACGTCTACATTTTTTTTTGGCAGTACTAGCTGTGGAGGATTGTATATGATTACTATTTGCACAAGTAGCAACCAGTGAAAATCTGTAAATGTTCCTGATTAATACTCCATAATTTGTTAAATTTATTAATAAATTATGTTCATAAAATATAAATCCTTAACTATTGTCATTATTAATGCCTAGTCATATATAACTCAGTTGATTGTTAATGTATGCACTTTATTATTACCCGATGTATGAAGGATTAGTGCACATATTACTGAACCATTATGGACACATTAGTTAAGTATTAATATGTTGCTTATCTGTGGAACTTATAGTAAAGTGTTACCATGATAAATAACTAAGGTAGGTATATTTTATTGAATCAGAACCAAAATGTACTTGAGTCAGTATGAAAGTGAAAAAAAAGCTAAACAACAACATTAAAGAAGTCCGATTTAAGTTTCAGACTGAAGGTCTTCATAACCTGGATCAGGTATGTTAGATGTGGGTTTGAGTTAAACTCTGAAGAAGATTTTCAGGTGGAGCATTGGACATCCATAAAGCAATATGTGGGGATTCCTGCCACAAGGGGGCAGCATGTGATGAGAGTTGGAGTGTCTTCTCCATCTGAGAGATGGCCAGAAAAAATGGAGTTCCTCCAGTAGTCAACATCACAGGATGTCAGTGTATGGCCTTGTGCACGACATTCATTACAGCTAGCTTGCTCTGCCTACTTGCACACTCGTCCCAGTTATTCATTATGATTCATGACATAATACGATATAACAATATATTGTATACATAATTAAATAATATTGGCTGGCACTGAGTGGTATATCAGATATATTCCATTCAGCTAGCATCATGTTGAATGAGCTGAAGATGAGTTCAAGATCATACTAGCTGAATGGAATATATCTGATATACCATGAAAAAAGCCAATTATTATTATTATTATTATACATACACATTCCTTTGGGGTGTTCAACGTATCTTTCTCTTTCAAAATTCTCAAAATCTTCCATATTTAATGAAGCAAACCTGGTGGCCATGTTTGTTTACAAATTGCTACAGTCTCTCGTTAGCGCAGAACTTTTACGTCTCCGATGTGTAATGTCATGTTGTCTTGAAAACCATGCAATTTCAGAAACCATCTTCAACGCTAATTCTCCATTGGGTAGAGTGACATAATGCATGTAGGATAAGCGATATGCTAACAATATTGCATGCTATCAAACCAAATGAATGAAACCCACTAGAAGGGAAGAGAATACATGTTTTGATTCCATTGAAAAAGTGTCCTGTATGTATAATAACTTTCAATATTTGGTTTTTGTCACCATAGGTGTATATTTTACTCTAGAAAAAAAAGGAACCTCGATTGTTTCTGTTCTTACACATTTCCTTTCACAAACCAGCTAAAGTATTACCAAAATTATGTGGACACCTGCCCATTACACCCATATTTGGTCCTTCCCCAGACTGTTGCCATGAAGTTGGAAGCGGATTATTATAACAAATCAGGTGGAATATCTGTTCACAGAGATTACTGTGTGAGCAGAGTATTTACTGGATTAAAAAGGATCAAGAAATTATTTTCTAGATTCAGAGCAAGGTTGGATCAATGGCTCCACCTGGAGGTACAGTATGTTGTAGAATGTATATTACTTCATCACTCATTCAATTTAATTGGAAAATTCTCATCATCTCATTATTTTTCTGTAGATTAAACTGTCTTATTAATAAATACTCAGGCTAAATAGGTATACATTACAGCAAAAATGAATTTCATTTTAAAGTATACATGCAAATGAAAACAAACAAACAAATGCATTTGTAAATGCATGTATACAATATACACAAAAAACCACTGACTGTAATAATATGATTCGTAAATCCAGTGTGCAGAAGGCAGCTGCCAAACAATTAACATTCCTTAAATTCAACATGCCAGTTGAATTATCTGCACAACATCAAAACTCACTGAGCCTCTTTTCCTTTGGTGGTGTTGTACAGCAGCAATTGTGTCTGTTTATTTCAAATGTGTGTGCATTCCTTGGCATCCACAAATGGGTCTTTGATCCATCTGCACTACCTCTCTTCTTACCTGTTCCAGTAAAGGTGGTTCACCTGGTTTATTGGTGAACTTGTCACTGTTTTTCTGTGTGCAGTTGCAGGAAAGAAAAAACAAAGAAGAAGAAGAAACAGCATCCCAGTAAGGGAGACTTGGGGCAAGTTTTCAGCATTTGTAGTTTGTGTGAAATTCTTTTCAGGTAGCGTCACATTCATATTACATTAGAGAGTATTTACTACACCCTCTTACCACAACATTAGTTTCTCAGCTTGTCACATACTGGCCTTCAGGCTTCACTTTTTCTGTCAATATTTTTTGCAGGGAGACATGAAACATTGAGGGGAGATATGGGACATTATGTTGAGAGACATGGGACACAGTAGGGAGACATGGAACAAAAATAAAATACCCAGGCTTACATGTTTAATTTTTATTTATTATCAAAACTTGTAATATATGAATTATATGAACACACAGTGTTGGTACAGTGATAGAAAAATATCAGTTTACCCCAAACCTGACAAGACAAAACAGTTTCATTCTCAAGAAGGAATGAAATAAACTTAATTCTCATGCAGGGACATGCCTACATTTTTAACAATTTTTTAAAAATTGTTTTAAAAGCAGTATTTCTGATGAGGAAATTAAACTTCATAACTATGTCTCATTTAGGAAAGACAGAGGATCTAGAGGTGGGGGACTATTAACATATGTCACATCAAATTTGACTGCTGAACTCGCTTTTCCCGGCTAGAGCCCCCAGCATTCTGAAGGACTTTTTATTAACATTACTTTTCATGAAAACAAACGTCTAATTATTGGAAACATTTACAAACCACCGTCTGCTCCGGCAGAAACCACTGATTGTATTTTGTCTACTATTAACTCTCTAAATTGTTCTACTGAAAAAATTATACTTGGTGATTTCAACTCTAACTGGTTGGACTGTTCTTCACAAAAGGATCGCACCCTTTATAATAGCATAAATTTAACACAAATAATTTCTGAACCCACTCGAGTTGGTTCCAGCTCTTTATCTCTGCTGGATTGGATACTAGTCTCCCACCCGGGCAGAATAATTCAATCAGGTGTGTTACCCGACTATTTTAGTGACCATTCAATGGTATTCTGTGTCTGGAAAATTAAAATGGTCCATCAGCCTCGTAAGCTAATTAACGTTAGGCATATTAACAAAATTAACTCTGAACACTTTATTCAAGACATCTTAAATGTGAATTGGGGAAGATTTCAACTAATTCCAACTGTTGAAGAAGCCTGGCACTTCTTTTACTCTGAGTTTTTGCAGGTAATTAACAAACATGCACCATTGATCTCAAAGAAGGTCAGAGGTCATAATCTACCCTGGATTAAAGGAGAATTTATCAATTTACTTAAACAAAGAGACAAGGCCTGGGAAAAATTTCGTAAACCCAAAGATGCTGCAGACTGGAACATTTACAAGGAGCTAAGGAATAGATGCAAAACTAACACAAGAAATGCTAAGGCAAGTTATTTTAAAGATAGTCTAGTAACTGACTTTAAAAACCCCAAGAAATTCTGGAAAAAAATTAATAATCTTACAAACAAATCCTCAAAAATCTCCACAACTCATATTAGCTTAAATAACCAAATGGTAAGTGAACCTTTATTAATTGCTGAGGCATTTAGTCATCACTTTGCTACAATAGGCCGCTCTATGTCAGTTAACTCCAGTCATGGGTCAATTCTGACTCAAGGTAGGGGTAGCAGTTCTTTTTGCTTTAATTCTATATCTCCAATTGACATTCAGCGGGTTATTGATAGTTTAAGATCTGGATGTAGTGCTGGCCCAGATGGCCTGGATATAAGGTTCTTTAAAATGGCCTCTCATATTTTGTTGTTCCCTTTAGCTGATTTATTTAATTTATCCTTAACAACATGTGAAATACCTTCCTCATGGAAAAGTGTTAGAGTAATCCCTCTTTATAAGGGCGGCACTACTTCTGACATGAATAATTACAGACCAATTTCAATAATTAATAGTATATCAAAAATATTTTAAAAGCTAATATTTGATCAGCTATCCACATATCTCACAGACCACAACATACTATCGCAACATCAATCAGGCTTCCGACCTGGCTATTCAACCACCACTGCTCTCTTTAAATTATCTAATGATATAATGTCAGCGGCAGACAGTAACATGACTACTGGGGCCATATTTATTGACCTTTCTAAGGCGTTTGACATGGTTGACCACTACCTTTTATTAGATAAGTTATATGCTATTGGCCTCTCCAACAAGTCTATTATTTTTTAACTCATTTTTTCATAATAGAACTCAGTGTGTCTCCTTTCAGGGTAGTGAATACAAATTTAAATTAATTGATAAGGGTGTTCCTCAAGGTTCATCGTTGGGCCCACTTTTGTTTTCAATTTTTATTAATGATCTGCCTCAAATATGTTCTGATAGTCAAATTCATTTATATGCCGATGACACTGTATTGTACTCTTCCGGTGCCAGTATTTCTCAAATTCAGCAATCTCTCCAATCAGACTTCAATAAAGTGCAACAGTGGTTTCTTTCAAATAAGCTTCTCCTGAATAAGGAAAAATCGTACAGTATGCTTTTTTGTACTCGACCTGGCTCTCTGTCATTGACTAATTGGTCAATTACTCTTCTTGATGGAACATTACTTAAAAGAGTAGAGGAGTTTAAATACTTAGGTGTCTGGCTTGACTCTCGGGTATCCTTCAAACCCCATATTAATGCAATCTCCAAAAAAATAACTGGTTGTTTAAAATCTCTTTATCGTTCAGTAGACTGCTTTTCACAAGAAGTCCGGAAAAGAATTGTAACCCAGTTACTTCTTCCAATATTTGATTATGCGGATGTTGTCTATGGCAACACCTCTGAAACACATCTTCGCCCTCTTAATGTAACAGTCTCTGTAGATTTGTACTTAGATGTCCGTATAGAGGGCTACCGCATGATGTCACCGCGCAGCGAGATTTTGTTAGGCGCCATATTGGAAGACCAAGTACATGCACTCACAATATAAAACAAAGTACGAGCAAGAGTAAAGTGACATGATGGATGATAATTCGGGTTATGTGAGTACATTACCAGCTGCAGAAAGGGCACGGTATGTGGAGAAACTGGCTGTGATTGATGGGTTTGACCCATATGATAAGACTCGCGGCAAGGGAGAATGGAAACATAAGGAGGACCTGACACCAATTCTGCCATCTGTTTGCTACCCAGACATTGTAAACTATTTGTTGTTTACACCCAGTGCCTACACTGCTGATGACTTGAAAGCCTACAAAGGGCTACAGGCTTACAATTATGTTGTTAGTGGCTTGGTTCGTGATATTACAGCTGTTATTAAGAATAACCTACACATACAGTAGTTATGGCCAAGGTAATCTTGTTGATATCTTTTAATAATATATCTTTTCAGTTGAAAAATTAATACTTTTTGTTACTATTAAGGTATCCATAATTTAGGTTAATTTATCCATTATACATATGTATTTATGATATATGCCTACACAACAACTATGCTTTATTTATATAATAGGAGGGAGAGCAAGCCCCAAACCATCCTAAATTATTATTATTATTATTATTATTATTATTATTATTAATAAATTGTAGAAGTCTGGGAGGCTTGCTCCTCATCCAGTTATCAACTTGGGGCCAATTTAGCATGTTTTAAATCTGAATTTCTTGCGTTTGCTTACCTCAAAGTGTCCACAGATCATGCACAGACTTATCCATTATATCCACAGTTTTTTGCCAAGTCTCACACAGGTTTCTTTCAAATCTACTGTTGGGCCAATAAATCATAAATAAAACAGCTCAGATTTGTTTGTTTAAGTTGTTTGCCACTCCGCTTTATTCTCGTGGGTTCAAATATCGCTGCCGTTATTTCCCCCTAATCACGAGTTTGTTGGTCTTCCAAAATGGCGCAGGGTCTGTTTACTTCCTAAGATCAGAAGGCAGCTCCATTGGTCAACCCTAATTTTCAAATGTATTCACTTAAAGGCTCCTCCTTACTTGAAACAGTTATTGACTCCTTTAAGCTCTCCTTACAGTTTATGGCACATTGACCATTTGTTTCTAGTTACACCTAGAATTCGCAAAGAAATTGGTCGTCGTGCATTTAAGTTTAAAGCACCATCAGACTGGAACAGCCTTCCTTCAACACTCAGGTCCATTTCTTCCCTTCACATTTTTAGATTATCTCTAATTACTCATTTTCAAACATCTTGCTCCTGTTTCTGAATGTTTTTTGTTTGCTTGTTTTTGGTTTTCCTCTCTTTTTTGGATTAGTTGTACTGATACCGTATGATACCGTATATAAATGACATTACTGTAGTATGCTGGGTGGGGGTAGTCGGGTAGTTTGGAGAGCAACGTTGGCAAGTGTGGGAGTGTGTTTATGTGTATATGTCTATATGTCTATTGTGTATATGTGTATATGTTTAGTGTGTGTATTTAAGTTCTGGGTTTTTTTTCTTTTTTGTATTGTTATTAGGACCCCCTTGAAAATGAGATGCCACATCTCAAGGGGTTATCCTCAAAATAAATAAATAAAAACAATTTTATATTTGTAAACCAGAAGAAAAAAAACGGGTGGCACGGTGGTGTAGTGGTTAGCGCTGTTGCCTCACAGCAAGAAGGTCCGGGTTCGAGCCCTGTGGCCGGTGAGGGCCTTTCTGTGCGGAGTTTGCATGTTCTCCCTGTGTCTGTGTGGGTTTCCTCTGTGTGCTCCGGTTTCCCCCAAAGGCATGCAGGTTAGTTTAACTGGTGACTCTAAATTGACCATAGGTGTGAATGGTTGTCTATGGTGGGGTTTACATTAGACCGGATCATCAGATTAACGTTTTTAAAAACGATTAGCGTGCACACAACAACACCAATACACGATTCGCATCCACACAGCAACACCAATACACGGATATGCTAATCACATGACTAATTAGACGGCACGTAAGTTGAAATGTGTTCTCCTCACTGGCTCGGCTCCGCAGGCATCCTGCACTCCAAATCACTCTGCCCTGAACAGCGAGTGCCCTCTGGAGGGTGCGCACTCCGGCCCTGCGCAGCTCACAGAGCGCGTGAGTGAAGCGCACGAGCAGTGATTCGGGACTCAGCCGCTGTGTGTGTGATCCCAGTGCATGTCGGGCATGCGCGTCACTTACCACTTGCAAGTGGAAGGATGGCAAGCCTAAAGACAATCATAACTACACAATGGGCAGTATTTGCATCAGTATTTGCAGTATTTTCATACTTTTATACTTTTTAATGAACGTGATACAAGGCAGAAGTCCGCGCCGTTTTTCAGCAGTCGCGTCACATGACCAACGCCAGCGAATCAGGAAGGTGGATGTCACAGTGACGTTGTCCAATGACGACATCAGCTAGAGCTCAGCACAGCGTATCCGCGTATCCTCAATGTTTACACAGCACCGGATCACATACGAACTGGATTGAATACGTGGGCCCTGGCGGATTCCCGTTTCCCGGCGTTTTAATGTAAACGGACAGTGCATCCGCGAAGAAAACGAGACAGATACGGTCTAATGTAAACTTGGCCTATGTGTCGGCCCTGTGATGACCTGGTGACTTGTCCAGGGTGTACCCTGCCTTTCGCCCGTAGTCAGCTGGGATAGGCTCCAGCTTGCCTGCGACCCTGTAGAACAGGATAAAGCGGCTAGAGATAATGAGATGAAAAGAAAAAACCTGTAATATTATGAACTGTCCCAACTCTCCCCATCTGGCCATTTATTTAAAAAAATCCTTAAATGTTTTCCCCAAGAATTTAACTTTAATAAATGTGGTATCCGGCGGCACGGTGGTGTAATGGTTAGCGCTGTCACCTCACAGCAAGAAGGTCCTGGGTTCGAGCCCCGGGGCCGGCGAGGGCCTTTCTGTGTGGAGTTTGCATGTTCTCCCCGTGTCCGCGTGGGTTTCCTCCGGGTGCTCCGGTTTCCCCCACAGTCCAAAGACATGCAGGTTAGGTTAACTGGTGACTCTAAATTGACCGTAGGTGTGAATGTGAGTGTGAATGGTTGTCTGTGTCTATGTGTCAGCCCTGTGATGACCTGGCGACTTGTCCAGGGTGTACCCCGCCTTTCGCCCGTAGTCAGCTGGGATAGGCTCCAGCTTGCCTGCGACCCTGTAGAAGGATAAAGCGGCTAGAGATAATGAGATGAGATGAGAAATGTGGTATCCTGAATAATTATAGTGACATGCATTACCACCCCATGCCACCAGAGGGTATAATACCTGTTGGACCATTGAGTAAATACACTTAGAGTCAGATAAGAGAATACCTAGACGAGACAGGGAACGTGTATGTGAGTAGTTGTGTTCGTGTCCAATGAAGAGACAATCAACACGCCTTGGATCTACCGAGTGTTTTATAATTTAGTACACGTTATCACATATTGACGACGAGGATACTGGACGTACAAAGACAAGTGCTTGGCTGAAGACGGACAGTGGATTGAAACACGGGGCGAACGGTAAAAAAAATTAAAAAAAAGGACAAAACTGGCTAAAGGGCGAACACGGGATCAGGCGGTGAGCACGTGAAAAGCGAACATGAATGTGATGGTAGGAAACCTGTCAGCATTTGATGCGAAAGAGCAGACTTGGGAAGAGTACTGCGAGATTCTGGATCAGTTTTTTGAGGCTAATGGAATTAATGATGGAGACAAGCAAAGAGCTATCCTCATTAGCGTTGTGGGACCAGCCACATACAAGCTCATAAGGAACCTGGTGAGTCCGGATAAGCCCAGTTCAAAAACATATGACCAGATAGTAACTATGATGAAAGCCCACTTCAATCCTAAACCGAGCGAGATTGTGCAGAGATACAAATTTGACTCTCGTTCCCGTCAGCCTGGTGAAACTGTGAGTGCATACGTAGCAGAGCTGCGACGGCTAGCTCAGGATTGTAACTTTGGCACTACTCTGGAGCAAATGTTAAGGGATCGCCTTGTATGCGGTATCCATGATGATAGGATTCAGAGACGTTTATTGTCTGAAACCGACTTAACATTTGAGAAGGCATTTCAGATTGCCGTAGCTGCCGAAGCTGCCAGTAAAAATGTCCAAGACCTACAGACCAAAGCCCCATTGGCATGCAACAGCCTTAAAACGGAGGGAAAGGAGAGAAGGGGAGATTGGAAAAAGAAACAATGCTACAGATGCAATGGAAAACAACACAGTGCAGCTGAGTGCAGATTTAAAGAAGTAAAGTGCCACTGCTGCGGAAAAGTAGGACACATCGCCAAGGCGTGTAGAAATAAAAGTAAAGGGAGCTCGCGACCAGATGAAAGGAATCCAAACAGAGAAGAGCGGCGCGTGCGTCCACAGAAAGCACACAAGGTATGTGAGAGGCAAGATGGTGGTAGTTCTTCAGAGCAAGAAGAAGCATTCACATTAGCTTGCATTAATGCAGAAACGTCAATTAGGGGAATTAAGCTGTTTGAAGTAAATGTGGAAGTGAATAGGAAGGAAGTAAGCTTTGAAATTGACACTGGATGTAGTGTAAGTGTGATGAATGAGACAAAATTTAATGAAATGTGGAAAGGGAACAAGCGCCCACATCTAAAACAAACCCAACTCACACTGAAATCGTAGACAGGAGAGAAAATTAAAGTTGTAGGAGTAGCAGATGTGGAAGTAACATATGCCCAGCAAGTGAAGACATTGCCCCTAGTGGTGGTGAAGGGTACTGGACCTAGTTTGCTAGGAAGAGCATGGCTGGAGACACTAAAGCTGAAATGGGATGAGATAAAACATGTCAGAACAGAGACACAAGGGCTACAGCAAGTGCTCTCAAAGCATGAAGATGTTTTTAAAGAAGAGCTAGGCATGTTAAAAGGCATGAAAGCAACAATTCGAGTGTCAGCTGAAGCCTGTCCCAAGTTCTACAGACCCCGCTCAGTCCCGTATGCCATGAGAACAAAGGTAGAAGAGGAGCTAGAGAGACTACAGAGAGAAGGCATCATAGAACCAGTTAAGTATGCTGAGTGGGCAGCACCCATCATACCTGTTCTGAAGCCAGATGGTTCTGTCAGGATCTGCGGCGATTATAAACTAACAGTTAACAGGGCCTCCTCACTAGAGCAGTACCCCATTCCCCGCATCGAAGATTTGTTTAATACACTGGCAGGAGGGAAACAGTTCTCCAAATTAGATCTAAGTCATGCTTATCAGCAGATTGTGATGGACGAGGGGTCCAAGAAATACCTAACGGTCAACACACATCGTGGCCTGTTTACTTACAATTGGCTCGCCTTTGGAGTGTCATCTGCTCCAGCAATTTTCCAGCGAACCATGGAAAGCTTGCTACAGGGCCTGCCTAGAGTAGCGGTGTATCTAGATGACATATTATTAACAGGGAGAGATGAAGCCGAGCATCTACGCAAGTTGGACGAGGTACTGAGGAGACTGAAGGAAGCTGGCCTGCGGCTTCACAGAGGCAAGTGTGCGTTCTTAAGAAATGAGGTGGAGTACTTAGGTCATATTATCAATGCAGAAGGCCTGCACCCAGTGCAAAGCAAAGTGACAGCCATTGAAGATGCTCCACAGCCAACCAATGTGACCGAATTGAAAGCTTACCTTGGTCTTCTGAATTATTATAACAAGTTCCTCCCTAACCTAGCCACATGCTTAGCTCCGCTCCATCAATTGTTGAGAAAAGAGACCCAGTGGATGTGGAACAAAGAGCAGGAAAATGCTTTTCGAGTGTCCAAGCAGATGATAAAATCAGCCAAAGTTCTGAGTCATTACTCAGCAGACAAAGAGTTGGTACTGGCATGCGACGCCTCACCATACGGAATAGGTGCCGTATTGTCTCAGGTCATGGAAGATGGCAGCGAGAAGCCATTAGGCTTTATGTCGCGCACGCTGACACCAGCCGAGAAGCGCTACTCGCAACTCGACAAAGAGGGTTTAGCCATCATGTTTGGAATTAAGCGGTTCCATAAGTACCTCTATGGACGAATGTTTACAATCAGCACTGACCACAAACCACTGATCTCGCTTTTCCATGAGAAGAAGCCGGTGCCTCAGATGGGGTCACGGAGAGTGCAGCGATGGGCAACCTTGCTCCGAGCGTATGAATACAAAATCGTATACAACCCAGGAAAAGAACACGCAAATGCGGACGCGCTGAGCCAGTTGCCTCTGCCACATACAGAGAAAGAGGACGACACAGACCAAGTCCTAATGCTAGACGTGATGGAAGATCCACCAATCACCACAGCTCAGGTGAAGCAGTGGACAGCGAAGGATGGCACACTTTCGCAAGTGTTACTCTGGTGTCTGAAAGGATGGCCAAAGGAGGTGGATACAGCGTTCAAACCATACAGCCAGAGGAAGCTGGAACTTAGCGTGAAAGATGGATGTGTACTCTGGGGGTCAAGAGTGGTAGTCCCGACGAAAGGAAGGAGTGTCATACTGAGACAGCTGCATGCCACGCATCCAGGCATATCCAGGATGAAGGGTTTGGCACGCTTGTATGTGTGGTGGCCAGGGATGGACTCCGACATCGAGAAGGAAGTTCAGTCTTGCCACACCTGCCAAGAAAACAGGAAGTGTCCTGCAGGGGCGCCGCTTCATCCCTGGGAGTGGCCTGAAACACCCTGGAGCAGACTGCATATTGACTATGCCGGTCCTTACCTAGGCAAGATGTTCCTGATCATTGTCGATGCACATTCCAAATGGATTGATGTATACCCAACAAATAGTGCAACAAGCCAGGTGACTATTGAGAAGCTGAGACAGTGCTTTAGCACACATGGTCTGCCCCAGACAATAGTATCTGACAATGGAACATGCTTTACAAGTCAAGAGTTTGAGACATTCCTGAAGCAGAATGGAATACAGCACAAAACATCCGCACCTTTCCACCCGGCATCCAACGGCCTCTCGGAAAGAGCTGTTCAGACATTCAAACAAGGAATCAAGAAAACAAAAGGAGACACTGGAAACAAAAATAGCCAGATTTCTGTTCAACTACAGAATTACACCACAAAGTACTACTGGCTTATCACCGGCTGAAATGCTCATGTCCAGAAGACTGCGCTCCACACTGGATCTTTTACTGCCTGATGTGAAATCCAAGATTCGTAAGAAACAACTCAAGCAAAAAGAACATCACGACACACGCAGTAAGGGGAGGAGTTTTAATTCTGGAGATGTCGTTTACATTCGTAACTACAGCCATGGACCAAAGTGGATACCAGCCGTGGTAGACGAGAACACCGGACCTGTATCCTACACGGTACAGACAGGGGATGGACGCGTGATGAGACGTCATGTCGACCAGATTCGTAAGCGTCATGCATCATCATCAAGGCAAGGCAAGTTTATTTATATAGCACATTTCATACACAATGGCAGTTCAATGTGCTTTACAGAAGTAAAGCACATGTCCAAGTGACATGTCTAGTCCTGAGGTGAGAGGGGAGCCTGACAGCCTTCAGTTGCCAGAGCGAGCACTGGAGTTCGTGCCTGCAGACCCGGTCATTCCGACTTCAGTAGGAGAGGAAGTGGCTGAGCAGCCTGCTGAGCCAGCCCAGGTTAATCCTCAAGCTGAATTCATGCCAGAGGCAGGAGCTGAACCATCACCTGTACTGCGAAGATCTGAGCATACCAGACAGACTCCTGCTTATCTGAGAGACTTTGTTAGATAGTAAGTGACATCCCTCAAGCAAGAGCAAGAATGCACTCTGGGATTCACTGGAAGGATGGCAGTCTACCCACCTTCCTAGCTAGTTCTTTTGTTGTTTTAAAAGGTAAAAAAAAACTATTTGTAAACCTATATTGCCATAGAGATTTTTGAGTTAGATTTTGGCATTTAGCCTTTTATGAGAGAGTAGAGTATAACAGTGTTTAATTCTTTTAAGACATTCTTAGTTCTTGATAGTATGGCATATTTACAACTTTGCTGTTAAAGGCAAAAGTAAGGTTAATGTTAAGGTGGCAGTTAATGGGTACTTTCACCTGAGCAGTTTAAACTTAAGAGGGGAGGGATGTGGTATCCTGAATAATTATTGTGACATGCATTACCACCCCATGCCACCAGAGGGTATAATACCTGTTGGACCATTGAGTAAATACACTTAGAGTTAGATAAGAGAATACCTAGACGAGACAGGGAACGTGTATGTGAGTAGTTGTGTTCGTGTGCAATAAAGAGACAAACAACAGGCCTTGGATCCACCGAGTGACTTGTCCAGGGTGTACCCTGCCTTTCGCCCGTAGTCAGCTGGGATAGGCTCCAGCTTGCCTGCGACCCTGTAGAACAGGATAAAGCAGCTAGAGATAATGAGATGAGATGAGTACACATTATCACAATAAATAATACTATATATGGTAACTCGAAGCTACATACTTTAATTCCTAACAAATCCTGAGTTCACCAGCAGACATTACACCATAGAATGGAGGTGAACTGCAAAATAGAAAATACAAGCTTTGGTAGGCAAAAATTATTTACCTGCACAAACCTTACTGCAGTGTCCAGCTTTGTGGGTCCAAAGGAAGTAAGTTACTCTAAAGGCCAATTTATGCTGACAACCCAGTCCTTGCAGATAGCATCGCAGACAGTGTCTGCGTAGCCCCCCCACCTTCGCAGACGCTCTGCACGCACCTCCCCAAAATTGTGACCACCGCAGAAGCCTCGCAGACAGCGTCGCAGACAAGAGGGCTCTGATTGGTCCACTCTACATCCGCTGTACACGCATTTCCACTTCCCTACTTTCCCGGTTTGGTTTGTTTTCACGACCGGCATTTTTAAAAACACAAGCAAAGATGGAGCAGCATGAAGAGCAGTTGATTGAGGAAGTACGTACATCTATACGACTACAGTTCTAGTCATTATTAAAAAAAAAAGTTCTAGTCATTATAAGTAACTGGAGGATAAACACTCCACTAACCACACCCACCAACTACTCCTAGCGACTTCGTGCCCCCTTGTGTTGTGCCGGTGAATAACATCGCGCACGCCTATACTCCCCGCTCAACGATAAATTACAACTGTCTGTGAAAAGCTATCTGCGAAAGCTTTGTCGCAAGAGCATGCAGAGGCCTTAAGGGGCAACATCTAACTTCTGATGTAATCTAAAACCTGATTGGTTGAAATTATTTTATGGGAATACAAACTGTCTCCCCTACTGTAGCCCAATGCGGGATAATTCCACAATTGGGATGCCATTTAGCCCTTGTAACTCTTATTTATCCATCCTGGGTGGCACGGTGGTGTAGTGGTTAGCACGGTCACCTCACAGCAAGAAGGTTCTGGGTTCAAACCCAGCGGCTGGCAAGGGCCTTTCTGTGTGGAGTTTGCATGTTCTCCCCATGTCTGCATGGGTTTCCTCTGGGTGCTCTGGTTTCCCCCACAATCCAAAGACATGCAGGTTAGGTTAATATGGGACGGCCTTGGGCTGAGGTGCCCTTGAGCGGGGCACCTAACTCCCAACTGCTCCCCGGGTGCTGTTAGCATGGCTGCCCACTGCTCTGGGTATGCGTGTGTGCTCATTGCTCATGTGTGTGTTCACTGCCTCAGATGGGTTAAATGCAGAGAGGAAATTTCACAAGTGTGTGATGAATAAAGTTGTGCTTTCTTTTTTCTTTTCTTTATCCATCCATCCATCCATTATCTGTAGCCACTTATCCTTTTCTACAGGGTCTCAGGCAAGCTGGAGTCTATCCCAGCTGACTATGGGCGAGAGGCGGGGTACACCCTAGACAAATCACCAGGTCATTGCAGGGCTGAGACAGAGACAAACAACCATTCATACTCACATTCACACCTACGGTCAATTTAGAGCCACCAATTAACCTAACCTGCATGTCTTTGGACTGTGGGGGAAATCGGAGCACCCAGAGGAAACCCGCAGCCATGGGGAGAACATGCAAACTCCACACAGAAAGGCCCTCACCGGCTGCTGGGCTCGAACCCAGGACCTTCTTGCTGTGAGGCGACAGTGCTAACCACTAAACCACCATGCCACCCACTAGTGTTGCCACCTGTCCCGGTTTTTCCTGATTGTCCCGGATTTTCATGGTCTGTCCCGGAAAAAAAAAAAAAAAATCCGGGACACTGAATGTCCCGGTTTTTTGTACATGATGGGCAAAATGTGTATTTCAACTTGCGAGCCAGCTGAGAACCAGTTTGCTTTTCCATAGCTCGCCCGTGCTAAGCCCCACTAAGCGGAGCCACGTCATCACGTCGCTGAATACGTCATTACGTCGCTGTATACGTCACTTACGTCGCTGTATACGTCAGTTACGGCGCTACGTTTACATAAACCTTGGCGCGAATATCAAAGCAAAAACACAGAAGAAGCAGCAACAACAACAACAATAATAATAATAATAATAATAATGGATGACTTCGCGTTTGTACAGCTGCTGCTTCTCGGCGCTTAAAAATGGCGATCTTTCATGGTCTTGTTATTGTTGCTGGTCTTAACAACTCCGCCCCCCCCGCTGACGTAAGCGGTTCTTTCCTCTGGCCCAGCAGAGAGTTGGTGCTAGCCTGGAACCGGCTTGGACTGATAAAAGAAACAGACTCTCTGTTGCAATGGTGAAGGCTGAGCTTCAAGTCAGGCTAAACTTTCAGTTGTCCTGTACTGAGTTCAAGACATTCATTGAAAATCAGCCAGGACTCATAGCAGCAGCAAAGAAAAACACCAAATATAAATGGAAAATTAGGTAAGGTTTTGGTGAATTAAATGAAATAGTGTAGTAACATACTCCTGTATGTACTGTATGTGCCAAGTTATATCAGTTACATGTCCTCCTATGTATTTGTTTAGCCAAGAGCAGCAGAGGCACAGGCAAGCACAAGCAAAGCACACACCACACTCTAAGCAATCAGGTAAGCTGTTTGACACTACACCTTACATTGTTATATTCAGGTATTCTTAGATACAATGAAAAATTAGATTATTTATTTTTATTCCACATAAGCAAACAAACAGAACTTAATTATGTATTTCCCTTTTACCTGTGCCCACTACTGCCCCCAGTTGTCCACAACCAAAAACTGTTGGAAATAAACCAAAATACTGAAGACCTAGCCTAGTAAACTAGACCCACCCACCTAGCGGCCAAAAATATTTTTGCCTAGCGAATGGGTCTAGCCTCGCACCATGTAAACAAAAACACTCCGGGCATCAAATCGTGCCCGCCAATCACAACGCAAGGTTTTTGTTTGGATTCTTTGAGCGGGCTTTTGCAGGAGTGACGACAAAGCTGCGCGACGCTGGAGAAAGCACAGCAGGAAAGATGGCTACGGCTAGTGAACAGCACGCGTTTGACTCCGCTTTGGAATCAGTTTTAGAAGAATTAGACTTGGAGTTTTGGTTGAAACATGAGCAGGAAGAGGCTCTCCGCTCATTCCTTTTCAAGAAGGACGTTTTCGCTGTTTTGCCGACCGGCTATGGCAAAAGTCTGATCTACCAGCTGGCTCCGCTCGTAGCCAAAAGGATGGGGCTAGTTTGTGCAGTACGAAGAATTAATAAACAGCTTTGAAACATTACTTTTTGATTGTTTCTTATTTTCCCATTATTTTAAATTTAAGGGAAATTATTTCACCAAACACCACTAAATAAAAACTCTCAAAAACAGTTTAAGCAAACCCTTGAAAAACACTTGGGGAAAAAAAATGAGTGTATGTTATGTATGTGGTACAGACTCCAAACTTGTGGTCATTATCTCCAAACTTCTTAATATCTAGAACATGTTTATTAATTAATACGCATTTTGAAAAATTATTTATTTCAAGGCCTCCCCCACTGCTTTCTGTCGCTCTGACTACGTCACAGTCACTGTTGCGCTGATTGGTCAGAGCGTTGGCCTATACGCACAGAGACAGTTTGAAAGACAGCGGTTTGTTCCTCCTACCCACTTCGGAAATGTCTACGGATCGAGGCCAGACTAAATATTCACATTTAGTCTGGCTTGCCAGGCTAATGAAGACCTGCTATATTATGTAAAGCAATTAACTAAACAAATAACTAGCAAAAGCGTCATTTTTACTAATTAGAGCAATACAGTTTCAGCGTAGAAGGGCGATTTTTGTCTTGGGTTAGATGTGTGAAGGGCGCCGTTGCTTACAAGCAAAAAGGTCGATTGGATGGTCGAAATGTCCAGGATTTTTGTCAGACACAGGTGGCAACCCTACCACCCACTCTTATTTATATGAAACTAAATATTTTTATATTTGGTATCTTTTTCAACATTGAAAGGAGAAAATATCTCATCTCATTATCTCTAGCCACTTTATCCTGTCCTACAGGGTTGCAGGCAACATACATCCCAATTAAAAAACGTGTTTAGCCATCTCATCAATACATTATTTATAGTTTCTTTGCTGATAAAGTTGGGATAACAGGGTTGAAGTGACCTTATCAGTCAATTTCACAATATCGTTAAAAATAAAGAAGAAATAACATTTTTTTAAATTCTTCCAATGATTTTCAGTGAATTCAGATGATGAAACCTGATGTTCAATGTGTGACTTGTGGAATGAGTTCAGGTAATATGGCTTAGTGGTTGTTTAAATCATTTTTCATAACCTGTAGTATGCATTTCAAAGTACAAACTGATATTTTTGCTTAAACTGATCCACATATGAGCTCACTTCATAACACAGGCTCAATGGCTAGAGTATATCATGGTCTAATATGCTAATTATCAGAGGATAGCAATGTGGTAACTGAATATTTAGCACCTGAGCATGCAGGCTAAGCCAACTGAGGAGAAAAAAGAGTGAAAATGCAAATGCATGCATCAATGGTTCAAGAAAATCCTATCTGTTATATTCATGAAAATGTTATCAGTGTTCCTATGTATAAAATGTTTTTATGTATAAAGAAGGTAGAATAATTTTCACATAAAACAAATTTGCACACTATATTCATGCCTTGCTATGTGCAATACAGTTTGCAGTGAAAATATTAGTTAATGCTGTAGTAACCGTAGCTAAAGAAACTCACTATTCTAATATATCAGAATGTCCTAATTTCTTTAAAAAAAAGTACATTTGTGTTCAGAAGTTTACATACAGTGACATGAATGTCATCTTGGATATGAATGTCATGGCAATATTTGGGCTTTCAGTAATTTCTTTGAACTTTTCTTTTTCTGTGGCAGAATGTGCAGCATACATCTTTAAAAAAAACCACTAGAATTTGGTGTACAAGTTTTAATTTTCTTTGGGTTTCCTGAAATCAACAAAGGGTCAAAATGATACATACAGGGTCAAAAGTTTACATACGCCCAAAATGTCTCTGATCTTGCCATGGCCAAGGTCTCTTAAATTCCTGTTAGTGATTATGATTGACTTCAGCTGGTAGCTTCTCTGTGTCTTCATAAAAAGGGTTTGTTTACAGCACTCATTTGATTGACCAACACACAGTAAAATGGGAAAGTCCAAGGAGCTCAGTGCAGATCTGAGAAAGAGGATGGCAGATATACACAACTCCAGAATGTCTCCTGGAGTCATTTCTAAACAACTGCAAATTCCAAGATCAGTTCAAACAATTGTATGTAAGTTACTGGGAGGTGTAGTCACTTTGCTAAGCCTCTTTGCTTCAAGAAAACCCAAACTGTCACCCTCAGCTGAAAGGAAATTGGTTTGGATGGTCAGGAACTACCTGGGAACCACCATGGCACAGCCCTGCCATGAACTGGAAGCTGATGGATCACTGTCTACAGTTCAGTGAGTTTTACATCACCATGGACTAAGAGGCTGATATCCAAGAAATAACCCCTGCTCCAAAATTGAAACCTTCAAGCTTAACTAAAGTTTGAAGCTGACCACACAGACAAAGAAAAAAACCTCCTGGAGGATAGCTGGATGGTCAGATGAGACAAAGATTGAGTTGTTTGGCCACAATGACCACTACGTACAGAGGGGCACTGTACCAGCTGGTGGTGGTGGTAGGATCATCATGCTCTGGGGCTGTTTTGCTGCCAGTGGAACTGATTCATTGCACAAAGTGAATGGAATAATGAAGAAAGAGGACTACCTCAGAATTCTTCAGCATAAACCATCAGAAACTTGAACACGACTTGGGACTTGGGAGTTACAACAGGACAATGAACCCAAATACGCATTAGAGCTGGTTGTGGAAGATAAAGCAGGCTAACATTAAGCTTAAAACAAGTTCCGACTTTCAAAAATATATGGCCCGTGCTTATAAGTAAAGTCCATGCCGAGTAAAAAAAATAAAAAATAATTGAACTCTACCAATCCTACCATGAAGTCGTGAAATATCCAACCAGAATTCTGCCAGAAGCTTGTTCATGGTAAACAAAAATGTTTGATCAAGGTGAATCTTGCGAAGAGACATTTTACCCAAATATTAGGTATATATGCTGTATGGGGCGGCACGGTGGTGTAGTGGTTAGCGCTGTCGCCTCACAGCAAGAAGGTCCTGATTTGAGCCCTGTGGCCAACAAGGGCCTTTCTGTGTGGAGTTTGCATGTTCTCCCCGTGTCTGCGTGAGTTTCCTCTGGGTGCTCCGGTTTCCCCCACAGTCCAAAGACATGCAGGTTAGGTTAACTTGTGACTCTAAATTGACCGTAGGTGTGAATGTGAGTGTGAATGGTTGTCTGTGTCTATTTGTCAGCCCTGTGATGACCTGGCGACTTGTCCAGGGTGTACCCTGCCTTTCGCCCATAGTCAGCTGGGATAGGCTCCAGCTTGCCTGTGATCCTGTAGAACAGGCTAAAGCGGCTAGAGATAATGAGATGAGATGAGATGAGATGTGCTGTATGTATATTTTTGACCCTGTATGTATAATTTTGACCCTGTGTTGATTTCAGAAAACCCAAAGAAAATTAAAACTTGTGCACCAAATTCTAGTGTTTTTTTAATTAAAGAGATGTTGTACATTCTGCCACAGAAAAAGAACAGTTCAAAGAAATTAATGAAAGCCCAAATATTGCCATGACATTCATATCCAAGATGACATTCATGTCACTGTATGTAAACTTCTGACCACAACAGTATATTTGTAGTAAAGATAAAGAATTGCATTTCCCAAACACTGTCTCTTTTCATTTTAGTGTAGTATGCCAGGTGATAGTTTGTAGTTTGCATATTTATGCATATTAATAAATCCTTGAATTCTTTATGAGCATAATCTATAGAGACGTGTACTGTCCATTTTGTAGTTTCTTGTGCTCATCTGATTAATATTTTACTTATTTTTATTAAGTACACATTGAATATAGCGAATTAAACAATGGACATCGTGATCTGCTCTGTGGCATGTTGACAAATCTTGAGCTGAATGATGGAGCAGAACCTGCAGCCGGATTTAAGTTTTCTGATGAGGCAGTGAGCTGGGTGTGATGGGTCCACCACTATCCTGCTAGCCCTCCTCCTGGCTCTGGCATCATACAGAATGATGATGCCAGACACTCACAGGTTCCTGTTCCTGACCTGTGAACTGGCTGGTTGTACATGCAATGCATTTCAGTCTGTGTTTAATGTGGGCAGAGGATGCCGGGTATCACACAGTGATGGGGGAGGTGAAGACACTCTCAATGGTGACTCTATAGAACTGAGCGCAGACCTTTGAGGAGATGTTCATCTTCTGTAGAATTCTGAGGAAGGAAATCTTCTGGTGAGCTTGCTTGATGACATTAGATGGGTGCATCTCCCATCTCAGGTTCCTAGTGGTACCCAGAAACCTAACAGACTCCATCACATTTATGGCTACATGGGGTGGGATGAGTATTTGGGATGAGAAGATGGGTGTTTCTGAAAGATAATGACCATCTCAACCATCTTGGTGACATTGAGCTCCAGGTTGTTTTCTGTACACCATGCTGTAACAGTGTTCCTATAGGTCAGTTGGTTATTGTTCAGGATGAGGCCTAGGACCATAGTGTCGTCAGTGAACTTGACCAGTTTGTTGGAGAGGTGGCTGGAGGTGCAGTCATTGGTGTACAGAGAGTACAGATATAGGGAAAGAACACCCTGTGTGTGCGCTCGTGTTGGTAGTAATGGAGGCAGACAGGTAGGTGCAGTGCTGCAACTGTTGCTTCCTGTTGGTCAGGAAGTCTGTAATGCTGACCAGGAGGTCTGTAAACCTGCAGCTGTAGCAGCTTGGTGGGCATACAGTTAGGGAGGATGGAATTGCAGAACTGATGTCTATGAACAAAGCCCAGAGGTGTTGGGTGTGTCCAAGTGCCACAGTATTTTATCTTATCTTAGGCTACATCCACACGACAACGGCAATGAGATTTTTTTTTTTAAATATCGCGTCCACATTGGCAACGGATCAGTAAAATATCAGGTTCATATGGCAACACAACACTTGCTGAAAACGATGCAATACACATGCCACACCTCTACGTGCGTTGTAAGATGGTCCCATCAGAGACACCAGAACAATAGAAGTAGACGCATGCGCATAAACCCCTTCTTCTGTAGCATTAGCCACATAAAGTTTTGATTATTAATCAGTAGCGTAAAACGAAAGACACAGAAAGAGGAATGAATGGGGGTAGATGGAAGCCGGTACGCCAACATTCTGATATCCTCCAGAATTCTTTAATGGTCCGGAATAAATTGAATGCTACACGTTGATGGATTACTTTGTTCTTCTACGCCCTTTTTGAGGAATGTATTGTCGGTGTCAGGGACCAGACAGGAGAAGAGATCAAATGCACTCAAACCACAGTTTATTAATAACAGGGGAAAAGGGAGTTGGGAGAATGTGTGTGAAGTTCAGTGGCAGGAGGACTGAGAGGCAGGGATGGCTGGTGGGAGTGTGGTGGTGACGTCTGAGGTCTCCCATCCAAGTATTGACCAGACCCGACCCTGCTTAGCTTCTGAGATCAGATGGGATCAGGCGTTGTCAGAGAGGTGTGACTGTAGGCTGATAGCACTTGGGTTTCAGGCAGTCTCCCAGCAGTAGTCCCTCAGCAGGCTGGAGTTAGGGAGAAGGCTGGAACACAGAGTCACAGATCAGATAGCAAGATAGGGGACAGAAATGCAGGGTCAGGTTACCGGGGCTGGAGAGTAGGGCTCCAGGCAGGGCTGCTCACACCGGGCTGATGGAGAGGCAGGCGAGCAGCAGGGCTGGGCAGGCTGGAGATCAGGCAAAGGCACAGGAGAGGCAGGCAAGAGGCAGAGTCGACAGGACAGAAGGCAGATTAGGTTACCGGGGCTGGAGAGCAGACAGAGTCAGATGGAACAGAATATAGTCAGGAGTCAGAGTAGTAGGAACACAGAGCAGGTTATCATGCTGGAAGTTGCAGATGATCTGACACAGAAGCTTGGGAGGACTGCAGCTTAAATACACACAGGGGGGAAGCAGGTGATCGGCAACAGCCAATGACAGCCACTGGAAGTTAATAAGAGGACGTGAGTGTGGGCGTGGCCGGTAATGCTGAGTGGAGATGTTACCTGAAGAGAGAAGCCCACAGGTAGGACCATGACAGAACCCCCCCTCAATGGACGGCTCCAGAAGTCCCTAGCCACAGATCCACCAAGACGGGCGGGAGGAGGGGGAATACTGGTGGAGGGTCAGAATTCCTCTGACCGGTCCATGACCAAGGCCTCAGGATCTGGTTCAGAATCGGACTCGGGGACAGTAGCGGTTGGCGCATCGTCATTCCGACAAGGGCCCTTTGGTCGACCCCTCCGGTTGGCCGGCTGGTCCGGATGCAGGCGATGAAAGGTGCTGATGAGGGTACGGTCTAAGATTCTCCCAGCAGGAACCCACATCCTCTCCTCAGGACCATAGCCCTCCCAATCCACCAGGTATTGGAGGCCCCTGCCCCTGCGCCGAGACTTCAGCAATCGCCGGATGGAGTAGACCGGGCCACCATTGATGAGACGAGGAGGAGGAGGAGAAGGTGCAGCTGGGACCAGCGGGCTCTCATGCACTGGCTTAATCTTTGAGAAGTGGAAGGTGGGGTGCACTCTCATAGACTTGGGCAGTCGGAGCCGGACAGCAGACTGGCTGATTATCCTCTGGATCGGGAATGGTCCGATGAACGGAGGTGCCAGCTTATGAGACTCCACCTGGAGGGACAGGTCCTTGGCTGACAACCACACCTTCTGGCCCACCCAGTAGGTGGGTGCAGGCGTCCTCTGCCAGTTGGCTCCAATGGAGTAGCTGGTGACTGACTTGGAGTGCAGCGCAGGCTTGAGACCAGGTGCAGCGGCATCAGCGTGCATAGGTGAGGGCAGATGGGCAGGTGACCTCTCCCTCCTGGCTGGGGAACAGGGGTGGTTGGTAGCCATACATGCAGTGGAATGGGGACAGTCCAGTGGCTGAGCTGGTGAGGGAGTATTCCACCCACAGCAGGTGCTCACACCAGGCCCTAGGGTTGCGTGATGCCATGCACCGAAGTGCCTTATCCAACTTCTGGTTAGTCCGCTCTGACTGGCCATTGGACTGGGGTCAGAATCCGGAGGTGAGGCTGGCTGTGGCCCCGAGTAGGTGACAGAATTCCTTCCAGAAAGAGGAGGTGAATTGCGGCCCCCGGTCTGAAACGATGTCCCTGGGCAGCCCATGGATGCGGAAGACCTGCTGCAGGACGATCTGGGCGGTCTCTTTGGCCGTCGGTAGTTTAGGGAGGGGAACAAAGTGTGCCATCTTACTAAAGCAGTCCACGATGGTGAGTATGACAGTCATCCCGTTAGAAGGGGGCAGACCCGTAACAAAATCCATGGAAATGTGGGACCAGGGTCGCATTGGCACGGGCAGAGGCTGGAGCAAACTGGCAGGAGGCCGGCTGGAGGACTTATTCTGATTACAGGTAGGGCAGGCTCGGACGAAGTCTCGCACTTCCCTGCTCATAGAAGACCACCAGAACCGTTGGGCGAGCAGGTGGTAGGTGCGAGTGGAACCAGGGTGGCAGGCTAGATGGGAGTCGTGTCCCCATTGTATAACCTGGGATCGCAGGTCTTCAGGAACAAAGAGGTGACTAGCAGGGCATGCACTGGGGCTGGGTTGGTCATGGAGGGCTTCCCGCACTCATTCTTCGATGTCCCAGGTCAGAGCAGCAACGATACAGGGGTCAGGTAGGATGGGAGCTGGATCCTTGGAGGGGGCATCATCCTTCTGGAACTGGCGGGAGAGTGCATCAGGCTTGGTGTTGTGAAATCCGGGCCGGTATGAAAGGGTGAAATTGAATCTGGTGAAAAAGAGAGCCCAGCGGGCCTGTCTGGGGTTGAGTCGTTTGGCGGTGCGGATGTATTCCAGATTCTTATGGTCTGTCCAGACCAGGAATGGGACTATGCACCCCTCCAGCCAGTGACGCCATTCCTCCAGGGCGAGCTTGACCGCCAGCAGTTCCCGGTTGCCTATGTCGTAATTGCGTTCGGCCGGCGATAGCCGGCAGGAGAAGAACGCACAGGGGTGGAGTTTGTCATTCGCTGACCTCTGTGAGAGCACTGCCCCAACTCCCACATCCGAGGTGTCCACCTCAACGATGAATTGCCGCTCTGCATCTGGCATCTGGAGGACGGGAGCAGTGGTGAACCGAGCCTTGAGGGTGGCAAAGGCTTCGTTGGCAGCCGGAGTCCAGGTGAAGGGCTGTTTGGTGCTGGTCAAGGCGGTGAGGGGTGACGCAACGGTGCTGTAATTACGAATGAATTTCCTGTAGAAATTTGCGAAGCCCAGGAACTGCTGAAGCTTCTTCCTGCTCTCTGGTACTGGCCATGAAGTCACTGCTGAGACTTTGGCAGGGTCCATCTGGATGCTCCCCTCTGCCATGATGTACCCCAGGAACCCCACAGACTTGGCGTGAAACTCACACTTCTCTGCCTTGACGAAGAGGGAGTTTTCAAGGAGACGACGGAGCACTTGCTAGACATGCTGGGTGTGTTTGGACAGGGTCTTTGAGAAGATCAGGATGTCGTCGAGGAAAACGAACATGAACTTGTTCAACATATCTCGCAGGACATCATTCACCAGAGCCTGGAATACCGCTGGTGCATTGGTAAGGCCAAACGCCATCACCCGGTATTCATAGTGACCGGTGGGGGTGTTGAACGCAGTCTTCCACTCGTCTCCCTCCCTTATCCGAACCAGGTGGTAGGCATTCCGGAGATCGAGTTTGGTGAAGACCGTGGCTCCCTGGAGCAGCTCGAAGGCGGAGGTAAGCAGTGGAAGAGGGTATCGGTTCTTGATGGTGATGTCGTTGAGACCCCTGTAATTGATGCAGGGGCGCAGGGATCCATCCTTCTTTCCCATGAAGAAGAAAGAAGGAAGGATGGAGGCCGGCAGCCAGAGAGTCACTGATGTAGGCCTCCATCGCCTTCCTTTCCGGGGTGGACAGAGAGTAGAGACGGCCCTTGGGTGGTGCAGTGCCTGGGAGGAGATCAATGGTGCAGTCGTAGGGCCGGTGAGGGGGCAAGGAAGTGGCCTTGGCTTTGCTGAATACCTCCTGAAGGCTGTGATAACACACTGGGACATTAGTGAGGTCGGGGGCAGAGCTGGCAGGTGGAGTACGAGAGGTTATAATGGCGGCTCGTAAGCAGGTCTGGTGGCAGTCCTTGCCCCATTCTCTTATCGCTCCAGTGGCCCAGTCGAGGTGAGGACTGTGCTGGCGGAGCCATGGATAGCCCAGGATGAGAGGTTGGCCGGGGGAATGGAGCAGGTGAAACTGGATGGTTTCGTGGTGGTTACCAGACAGAGTCATCGGGACAGGGGCAGTGAGGCGGGTGACGGTGCCAAGGAGATGGCCATCCAGTGCCCTGGCTGGAACGGGAGAGGATAAATGACGGCTTTGCAGACCCAACTGGCGCGCAAGCTCGGTGTCCATGATGTTAGCCTCAGCACCAGAGTCAACCAGGGCGGCCAGGGGGTGGGTGGAATCCGACAGACGAAGGCAAACTTGGAGCATATGTTTCTGGCTGGTGGAGGATTGGAGGATCATAGAACCCAGCCGGGCCCCTCCTATGTCTGGCAAGCTCGGGCTTCTCCATGTGCTGATGACTGACTGAGTCTGGTGGGCCCTCTCTCGTCGACGGGTCTGGACCCGGCGGTCAATGCGGACAGCCAGGGCGATGGCCTCATCGAGTGTCGACAGTTGTTCGTACGAGACCAATTCGTCCTTCATGTAGTTGGCCAGGCTGTGCAGAAAGACGTCCACCAGCACCTGCATGTTCCACTTGCTGCGCCAGGCCAAGGTCTGGAAATCGATCGAGTAGTCAGCCACTGTACGTCTGCCTTGGCGAATACTCATCAGTCCTCCGGATGCCTCTACTGATGACGAGCCCAGGTCGAAGACCTTAATCATCTCTGCTGCAAACAGGGAGAAGGAGGCACACGCCAGTGTCCAGCGTTCATACTCAGCAGTCCCCCACAGGCGGGCGCGGCCAGTCAGATGAGTGATGACGAAGGCCACCTTCACTGCCTCCAACGCGAAGGTTCTGGGCTGCAGGTCGAACAGCAACTGGCAGCTGGTCAGGAAAACACGGACTTGGGAGGGGTCACCATCAAAACGCTCCGGACTGCCAACCTTGGGTTCCGGGGCATCGAGTGCAGCAGGAGCACCTCCTGGAGCTAGCAAGTCAGCGGCTGATGCAACGAGGGGGGGCGGTGGTTGACTCAGAGGTGCAGGGGGTGCTAGGGCGGTGAGCAGCTGGAATGCTTGGTCCAGTCATTGTTGCTGTTGACCAAGCTGGATCAGGGCTGCAACGTCAGCAGACATCCGACTGACATCTCCTTCGGTGCGCTGCAGCCAGTCTAGGGCAGAGGGTTCGGGCAATGGCTCCATGTCTTGGTCAGATCGTTCTGTCAGGGACCAGACAGGAGAGGAGATCAAATGCACTTAAACCACAGTTTATTAATAACAGGGGAAAAGGGAGTTGGGAGAATGTGTATGTGTGAAATTCAGTGGCAGGGATGGCTGGTGGGAGCGTGGTGGTAACATCTGAGGTCTCCCATCCAAGTACTGGCCAGACCCAACCCTGCTTAACTTCTGAGATCAGACAGGATCAGGCGTTGTCAGAGAGTTGTGGCTGTAGGCTGATAACACTTGGGTTTCAGGCAGGCTCCCAGCAGTAGTCCCTCAGCAGGCTGGAGTTAGGGAGCAGGCTGGAACACAGAGTCACAGATCAGATAGCAAGATAGGGGACAGAAATGCAGGGTCAGGTTACCGGGGCTGGAGAGTAGGGCTCCAGGCAGGGCTGCTCACACCGGGCTGATGGAGAGGCAGGCGAGCAGCAGGGCTGGGCAGGCTGGAGATCAGGCGAAGGTACAGGAGAGGCAGGCAAGAGGCAGAGTCAACAGGACAGAAGGCAGATCAGATTACCGGGGCTGGAGAGCAGACAGAGTCAGATGGAACAGAATATAGTCAGGAGTCAGAGTAGTAGGAACACCGAGCAGGTTATCATGCTGGAAGTTGCAGACGATCTGACACAGAAGATTGGGAGGACTGCAGCTTAAATACACACAGGGGGGAAGCAGGTGATCGGCAACAGCCAATGACAGCCACTAGAAGTTAATAAGAGGAAGTGAGTGCGGGCGTGGCCGGTAATGCTGAGTGGAGATGTTACCTGAAGAGAGAAGCCCACAAGTAGGACCATGACAGTCGGACTTAAACCAACATCTGAAGAGGTGAGATCGCTCCTTTTTTCCCCTATTTTTGCTGGCGGGATTGTTTTTGTTTTTGGAAAGCAGTGAAAATATTTTGTAAGCGCGTTTCATGAGCCAAGTTATAGGATTTGTTGACAACTCGCATCGAGTTCGTTACACTTCTACCTGGCGTGAAGCACTGACAGTCATGTGGTTGTGACATCATCGTAAACAAATCCGTTCTACTCATCCAGACGACTTCACAACGGTGCCGTTGCCAGATTTTTCCACTCTGGAACCCGTTCTCAAAAGATTTCGTTTTGGGGCACCCAAAATGCCGGTGCCGTGTGGATGCCAGGCCGAAACGATAAACAATTTTATCAGATTCACCTGAATCCGTTGCCGTGTGGACAGGGCCTTAGTGGAAGCTGAGCTGATTGCACAATTGATTGAGGCTCATTGCACAGCTGATGACTCTGGGGTGTTTTCCTGAAATGGGGTGGGGGTAGGCTGATGGTCTCAGTGACGGGATTGGTCCAGACGATGGGCCATCAGTGTGTGTGATGGGGTCCTTTCAAACCTAGTCTAAAAGGTTTGGAGTTTGTCAGCAAGTCCAGGGGATGGGGTGATGGGAGAGCTTGTCTTATTTTGAGTTGTGATTATCCTGAGGCTACATCCACACGACAACGGCAACGAGATGTTATTTAAAAAAATATCGCGTCCAAATGGGCAACGATTAGTAAAATATCAGGTCCATATGGCAATGCAACGCTTGCTGAAAATGATGCAATACACATGCCACACCTCTAGGGGCGCTGTAAGACGGTCCCTTCGGAGACACCAGAACAATAGAAGAAGTAAGGACGCATGCGCATAAACTATTATGCGCGAGACTTCATATTAGCCACAAAGTCAGGAAAATCTGTTCGTAAAATTACGTTATAATGACCAAATACAATGAAAAGTATTTTTCCAGTCTCACCTGTGAAAGGTAATCCCATGTGATCTCGTTTGGACGGTAAACCTGTTGGTACAGTTAAACGCAGCACATGAATGAGGCATCTTTATTCTCCGCTTTGACCCATCCAATATGGCGGCGAGGATGACGTATGATTCTACACGGAAGGCGGCGTCTTTAATGGTCCGGAATAAATTGAATGCTACACGTTGATGGATTAATTTGTTGTTCTACGCCCTTTTTGAGGAATGTATTGTAGGACTTAAACCAACATCTGAAGAGGTGAGATCGCTCCTTTTTTTTCCCTATTTTTGCTGGCGGGATTGACTCTGCCCTAAGGGCTATTTTCTCTCTCTCTCTCTCTCTCTCTCTCTCTCACTTTGCACCATTACACAATAAATATTCACAGTGAAAATATTTTGTAAGCGCATTTCATGAACCAAGTTATAGGATTTGTTGACAACTCTCATCGAGTTCATTACACTTCTACCCGGCATGAAGCACTGACAGTCATGTGGTTGTGACGTCATCATAAACAAATCCGTTCTATTCATCCAGACGACTTCGCAACGGCAACGTTGCCAGATCTTTCCACTCTGGAACCCGTTCTCAAAAGATTGCGTTTTGGGGCACCCAAAATGCCGGTGCCGTGTGGACGCCAGGCCTAAACGATAAACAATTGTATCGGATTCACCTGAATCCGTTGCCGTGTGGACAGGGCCTGAGTGTGTTCTAGATAGCTGCAGAGTCAATGGTGCTTGAATCACACTCTAGGCTGACTTTGTACTTCTTCATGGCACATTTCATGGCCTTCTTGAGGTTTTGTCTAGCCAACCTGAATGTGCCCATATCACCTCCCCGTACCTTTTCACATACAAAAGATGTTAATGTATCAGGAAAAACAATGACAACAACAATAACAACATGGGATAGATAAATAATTTTCATTCCCACTCACGCTTCCATAATGGTAAAGTAATGAGTGCCATGTATACCCACCTGACTGGATTTAACAGAATGCTACAGAGTGTAAACCTCCGCAAGACATGTAAAACATACACAACTGGATATTATGTATAATTCATTCCAATTTCCAGCCATATCTGCCAATGTTTTCTTTCCATGTTGTTTTGAAATTGCTGATGACCTCTTTACAGTGAGGCAGTATGAATATTCAGAATATGTAGGCGTTAGTAATTTTGTCATAATATCACTGCATCATAATTTACGCAGTGTTTCCCCCACATAGATGTTACTTAGATATGAATGGCTTCCAAAGTACATTGGGTACCCCATTTTAGTAAACAAGTATGAAGAACAAGAATGTTCTGTGAATGATAGATAAATAATAACGAACACGATGTACTGGATCACTCAAAGGAACTGTGTTGTGCTTCATGATTTGACCAAATAGCTGACCACATGAATGGAGAGCTTTCACACTATAGACAATCTTGTACACTGTAGCATTATAGTTTCTGATCTGTCTGTACTGTGCTAGGTTTTGATCTGTCTGTACTGAAGGATGTTGAATTGATAAAGTATGATCTAGGAATGTTGACTTCTGCCGCCTTGGAGATTCTGCCTCATGGATCAATTCAGGAGCAAAAATTCACTGAGACAGACTCAGCTGTTCAGAGATGTTTCTCAGTTTATTGTAGGACAAACATGAGTATATATTCACATTAAAGAGTGTGTTGTAGCTAAATGATTAGATGATGATGTGATTAACAAAGCTAAATTATCTATATATGACAGGGTAATGTCAATGGGTGATGAAGCATTACATCACTGGTTTAGACTACACTACTTTATTAAAGAAGAGAGACATGATGTACCATTACATCACCCATCAGGATCATAATCTTATGAAAGAAGAAAGACATTACTGGTCAACATAACCTTCATTAAGCAGAGAGCAGAATGTGCAAGCAAAGATAAATTTCAAGGATTTAATGAACCAAAACAAGCAGCAATCAGAACAGCCTGTACTCAGTTTCAAGCATGCCAAACATATTTCTATCAGTTTCCTTTTACTGGAACTAAAGGGTTGAGTCCAAAAATGTTCCAGCACGACAATGCACCTGCATAAGAACAAATTTTTTACCAAAGTACAACTGCAAGGAATTTAGGGATTTCACAATTGACAAAAGCTTCAGAGAATCCAGAGAAATCTCTGCACATAAAGCCATAAACCAACATTGAATGCAGGTGATCTTTGATCCCTGAGGTGGCACTGCATTAAAAACTGACATGATTTTATAAAGGACATCACGACATGGGCTTGAGAACACTTTGGAAAACTGCTATCATTAAACACAGTTCTTCGCATCCAAAAATGCAAAGTGAAAGCCATATATCAACAACATCCAGAAATGCTGCTGAATTCTCTGAGGCCGAGCTCATCTGAGATGGATTGACACAAAGTAGAAAAGTGTGCTGTGTTTTAATGAGTCCACATTTCAAATTGCTTTTGGAAATCATGGCTGTCATGTCCTCCAGGCTAAAGAGGAAAAGGACCATTCAGATTGTTACCAGCACAAAGTTCAAAAGCCAGCATTTGTGATGGTATGGGGGTGTGTTAGTGCCCATGGCATTGGTAACTTGCACATTTGTGAAGGCACCATTAATGCTGAAATACAGGTTTCGGAGCAACATATGTCGCCATCCAGATGATATCTTTTTTTCAGGGATGTGCTTATTCCAATGCCAAACCACATTCTGCACATGTTACCACAGCGTGTCTTCATAGTAAAAGAGTGTGGATGCTAAACTGGCCTGCCTGTAGTCCAAAAATGTGTGGGGCATAATGAAGCACAAAATAGGACAATGGAGACCATGGACTGACTCTTTAACAACTGAAGTCGTATCTCAAGCAAGAATGGGAAAGAATTTTACTGTGTCATTGTGTGTCCTCAGTTCCCAAATGCTTACTGAGTGTTGTTAAAAGAAAAGGTGATGTAACACAGTGGTAATCATGCCCCTGCCCCAAATTCATTGGAATATGCTCCAGGCATTCAGAATGAGTGTGTATTTTACAAAAAACAATAAAGTTTATAAGTTTGAACATTAGCTATCTTGTATTTTAGCATGTATTCAATTGATTATAGGTTGAAAAGAATTTGCAAATAATTGTATTCTTTTGGGGAAAGGGGGGCATTAGGTCCTGTGGGGTATTAGGCCCACTATGTTGAAAATGCATGGAATTTATCACCAGCATGTCAGACATTATTGCAGATTACTCAGGAGCCAATCGAAATGCGTGATAACTGTACCCAGTAAAATGAAACAGAAATTGAAAGTTGGACTCTTCTGCTGGGGTCTTATTGCTCCACACCTGTAGGGAATAGGCTCTACTGAAAAAAGGGTGACTTGTTGGAAAACTGTTTCACTTTTATTATTGAATTTGATGCAGGTCAATTTGTAATTATGTGTTTGTTTGTTCAATTATACTGTTAATAAAGTTACATTCATTCATTCATTCATTCATTCATTCATTCATTCATTCATTATACCATATAATTTTTGTAAAAAACAAAAAGTGTAGGGCCTAATACCCACTTTCCCACACATATATATACAGACATGGACAAATTTGTTAGTACTTTTACAGCTCGTTGAAACAATGCTTTATTCCTCCTGAAAAGTAATGAAATGAAAAACAATTTTCTTATGTATACTTGCATGCGTTTGGTATGCCATAGAGTAAAGCAAAAAAAAAAGTGTGAAAACAAATTATTTATTGTTTATTTTACAAACATATTCTAAAATAGCCTGGACCGATTTGTTGGTACACTTAGAAAAGATTATAAATAATTGGATTATGGTGATATTTCAAACTAATTGTTGAACCTTAATTAATATCACAAGTGTCTTCAATCTTGTAATCAGTCATTCAGTCTATTTAAATGGAGAAAAGTCATCACTGTGCCATTTGATATCGTTGTCTGAACCACATTGGACATGGACCAGAGACAGCAAAGGAGAGAGCTGTTTGAGGAGATCAGAAAGAAAATTAGACAAGCATGTTAAAGGCAAAGACTATAAGACCATCTCCAAGCAGCTTGCTGTTCCTGTGACTACAGTTGCAAATATTATTAAGAAGTTTAAGGTCCATGGGACTGTAGGAAACCTAAATGGACGAGTGTCGCAAGAGGAAACTCAAGCACAGATTGAACAGAAGTACAGTGCCAGTGGCAGAAAAAGAGCCAAGGACAACTTCCAAAGAAATAAAAGTTGAACTCCAAGGACAAGGTACAACCCAGATTCCAAAAAAGTTGGGACAAAGTACAAATTGTAAATAAAAATGGAATGCAATGATGTGGAAGTTTCAAAATTCCATATTTTATTCAGAATAGAACATAGATGACATATCAAATGTTTAAACTGAGAAAATGTATCATTTAAAGAGAAAAATTAGGTGATTTTAAATTTCATGACAACAACACATCTCAAAAAAGTTGGGACAAGGCCATGTTTACCACTGTGAGACATCCCCTTTTCTCTTTACAACAGTCTGTAAACGTCTGGGGACTGAGGAGACAAGTTACTCAAGTTTAGGGATAGGAATGTTAACCCATTCTTGTCTAATGTAGGATTCTAGTTGCTCAACTGTCTTAGGTCTTTTTTGTCGTATCTTCCATTTTATGATGTGCCAAATGTTTTCTATGGGTGAAAGATCTGGAATGCAGGCTGGCCAGTTCAGTACCCAGACCCTTCTTCTACACAGCCATGATGCTGTAATTGATGCAGTATATGGTTTGGCATTGTCATGTTGGAAAATGCAAGGTCTTCCCTGAAAGAGACGTCGTCTGGACGGGAGCACATGTTGCTCTAGAACCTGGATATACCTTTCAGCATTGATGGTGTCTTTCCAGATGTGTAAGCTGCCCATGCCACATGCACTAATGCAACCCCATACCATCAGAGATGCAGGCTTCTGAACTGAGCACTGATAACAACTTGGGTCGTCCTTCTCCTCTTTAGTCCGAATGACACGGCGTCCCTGATTTCCATAAAGAACTTCAAATTTTGATTCGTCTGACCACAGAACAGGTTTCCACTTTGCCACAGTCCATTTTAAATGAGCCTTGGCCCAGAGAAGACGTCTGTGCTTCTGGATCATGTTTAGATACGGCTTCTTCTTTGAACTATGGAGTTTTAGCTGGCAATGGCGGATGGCACGGTGAATTGTGTTCACAGATAATGTTCTCTTGAAATATTCCTGAGCCAATTTTGTGATTTCCAATACAGAAGCATGCCTGTATATGATGCAGTGCCATCTAAGGGCCCGAAGATCACGGGCACCCAGTATGGTTTTCCGGCCTTGACCCTTACACACAGAGATTCTTCCAGATTCTCTGAATTTTTATGATATTATGCACTGTAGATGATGATATGTTCAAACTCTTTGCAATTTTACACTGTCGAACTCCTTTCTGATATTGCTCCACTATTTGTCGGCACAGAATGAGGGGGATTGGTGATCCCCTTCCCATCTTTACTTCTGAGAGCCGCTGCCACTCCAAGATGCTCTTTTTATACCCAGTCATGTTAATGACCTATTGCCAATTGACCTAATGAGTTGCAATTTGGTCCTCCAGCTGTTCCTTTTTTGTACCTTTAACTTTTCCAGCCTCTTATTGCCCCTGTCCTAACTTTTTTGAGATGTGTTGCTGTCATGAAATTTCAAATGAGCCAATATTTGGCAAGAAATTTCAAAATGTCTCACTTTCAACATTTGATATCTTGTCTATGTTCTATTGTGAATACAATATCAGTTTTTGAGATTTGTAAATTATTGCATTCTGTTTTTATTTACAATTTGTACTTTGTCCCAACTTTTTTGGAATCGGGGTTGTACATCAGTCCGTGCATTTACATGCACATCCAAATCGAGTTACTGTCGGTAATCAAGCTAAGGGTCCCAGCAGGGGTGCCAGAGAAATCCAATCCTACATGCACACAAGGAAATCGAGCTATTGTGTGAGGTACATTGTGCACCCGAGCCACAGGTGGCGCTACACGCCCCATCGTGTTGGTACACTTCCGGTTGTCATCATGAAGAAGAGCTATTCAAGAGTGTAAACAAAGTTATCAGTTCCGTGTTCACAAGAAGAACGACGACGAGGACAGCAACATCGAGAGAGAGAGAAGATGGACAACAACGAAGCAGCTCAGCACTTGCTGAACATTCTGTACACCATTGCGTTGTACTTGAACTATGCGCGAAATCTTGCAATAATGATTGTTGAAGAAGGAAGGAGACATCGTCAGATGATACTGGATGCTGCCTACCAAACAACCGATGCATTTATTCAGCTCAACCGTCAAGTACTTCTACCCCATGTTTCGCGCTCATGTTGGATGCGGGTGAGAAGCAAAGACTGGTGGGAGAGGGTTGTTTTGAAAGAGTTCACAGATAGCGAATGGAAGGAGAATTTCCGCATGTCTCGCTCATCATTCAACCGGTTGTGCACCTTGATGCAAGACGTTATGAGACCCAACGACCTTACTGTGCGAGCACCGATACCCCTGCAGATGAGAGTCGCCATTGTTCTGTACAAACTTGCGAGCTGTGCAGAATATAGACTCATAGCCAACCAGTTTGGTGTACATAAAAGCACAGTGAAGAAGTTTGTCTACGCCTTTTGCAAAGGAATGGTGGCGACCATCATCCACCAACTAATCAAGGTGCCCACAGCAGAGGAGGCCTCTGCCATCGCACGAAGATTTGAAGAGAAATTTCTCATTCCTCAAATCATTGGCTGCATCGACGGCACACACATTCCGCTGTTGCCGCCAAGTGATGGCTACAAAGACTTTGTGAATCGAAAAGGGTGGCCTTCCTATGTACTGCAAGCGGTGGTGGATGATATGTACCGGTGAGTTGCATGGACAACATTATGCTTGTGCCTTTGTATGAATGTACATTCTTTGGTCTGCTGCTGATCTGCTCTTATTCTGTACATGAGGTTTACAATGTATGTCTGTGTAATCTGTATACTCTCAGGTTTTGGAACATCAACTGCCAGATGCCAGGATGTGCGCATGATGCCAACGTCCTCAGGCAGTCGGCATTGTTTACTGCGGCACATCAGCTACCAAAGGTTGGTAGTTCCTACACAAACATGACACTTCACAGACTTGATACATAATCCTATAGCGTTTCAATGTGAGTTCCATAGACGCTGCTAACATGCTTTGAATCTTTGGTGTTTTTGGGTAAATGCATAATGACTTCCATTTGTGTTGTGTTATGTAATAGGAGCCGAGAGACATTAACGGAACGTCGATCAACCTCTTCCTGCTTGCAGATCCCGCATACCCATTCATGACCTGGTTGATGAAGGGCTACACCCATTCACCACGACTTACAGCTGAGCAAGAGTCCTTCAACGTATACCTCAGTTCAGCCAGAACTACAGTGGAGATCGCTTTCGGAAGACTGAAGTCACGCTGGCGCGTGTTGATGAAGAGGAGTGATTTCCACTTTACATTCACACCACATGTCATTGCCACCTGTTGTGCACTGCACAATTTCTGTGAGCTTCAGAAGGAGACGGTCAATCCTGTCTGGATAGATGAAGCGGACCGCCTCGGACACCAGTTGCCACAGCCCATTGCCCGAGCCCACAACGCACCCGAGGACTCTAGTGCTCAGGCTGTTAGGCATGCTCTAACAGACTACATGGCTGCAAACTTTCCTCTGCGCAGACCACTGTTTTAGACCACTGTCTACTCAATTTGCGAAGCGGACCACCTTGGACATCAGTTGTCGCAGCCCGTTGCCTAGGCCCAGAATGCACCCAAGGACTCTGGTGCTCAAGCTGTTAGGCTTGCTCTAACAGACTGTATGGCTACAAACTGTCCTGCGCAGACCACTGTTTTGTAAGACAACTTATTTTGCACAATTGTATATTTTTCTAAAGTCCATTTTTTGCTTACAGTTTAACTTATGTCTTAATAAACACACAAAAAGTTAAATTGTTTTGTTTTTATTGACATTCTTCAGATGTTGGACATATACACACACACACACACACACACACACACACACACACAAATACAGTGACTTGTTTATATACACAATTCACAGCTATGCAACAGCTGTACAGATGTATTTGGTGATACAGTAAGTGAGCTAAATTTTAACAGTGCAAACAATGCCACAAAAAGAAAAGATTCAGCCGAGTGTTATGTACAGACGTGGTGGCAGTGTGTTTTTTTAACATAATTAACAGTACATGTTGTGTACAGATGTGCTACAGTAAATGAGTTTGATGCAGACAGTGCAGACTGCCACAGATATTTAAAAAAAATTTAAATAAAAAAATTCAACCAAGTTTGTCAGTCTTCATATATGGCGTATACAAACAGTATTGCAACAAAGTACAAACAAAGTAATAATACAAAAAATAATAACAGCCAACGAAGCTGACTACAGGTCTACGTACGAGGAGCCATGCTCCTCAGGTGCCAGACCCGGGTGGCGATACCTGTCCGGCTGCGAGTGCATGGGCGGGTATGTGTGCATGGATGGATGTGTGTGCATGGACGGATGTGTGTGCATAGGTGGTGGTGTGTGCGTGGATGGCATGATGGCATTCTGTAGGCGATCAATGCTGTCCATCAGCCTAGACATTGCTCTGTCAGTGCCATCCATAATTCTGTTGACCAACTGTTCCTGGTGGATCTGGCTTTGATGGAGGGCCTGCATCCACACAGTCTGCATCGACTGGAGCCGATCCAAAACTACGTCTGTGGCTGGGGTCCCACGCCTTCGTCTCCTGACCACTGCATAGAAAATACAATATTAATTACCCTAATGTACACTTTGCACAAAATTATGTACTGTGATAATGTTAAATTTCATCATGTTCACAGATAGATAAACTCACCAGGCGTGCTAGTACTGCTGGGCACAGCAGTAGTGGACGAAGTCTCAGTCTCCTCCCCTGTCTCACACTCCACAGACTCTGTGCTGCTTGTGGAGGGGGATGCTGCTGGCTCAGAGCCTGGTGATGATGGTGGCTCCAATGTCTCACTGCAGTCCTCTCTCTCCAATGTTGTCTCTACAAATCAGATGGAGTTGTCAGATAATGGGTTTGAATTAGGTATGCATTGTTTAGCCTCTTGATAATCTTTGCCTGCTTCTTCAGGAGCCAGCCAAACCGGTTTTTGGTCCCTTGGCTCCATGGGCAGGACACAGGGTAGACAATTGGGTGCTAATAGGCCATGTAAGTGTAGACTGCATAGTGCTATGAGTGTGAAACGCAATTCAGCTTCAGGCTAACTGCATTACAGCGTAGAACAACAGATTACGCACCACATCACCAGTACATTTGTAACAAACAGCATGCTATATAGTAAATCTAAAATACATTTATTCTGCCTATAAATCGCATGGTATGAAACAGTAGTTTGGTCGACTGGGAAGTAGGCTATTGTTGCAGTCGAAATATCGCCAGTCTAAATTAGCTCTTGTTAGCTGCAGAAACTCACCTGATTGAGGAGTGAATCCGATGTCCACACCGTTTTCAGTGGCTTGCGACAAAGGTCGGCGTCCAAGCAGCTCCTCGAGGATGTCTGCAAAAGGGCATGACTGAGGAGCTTGCCCGCTTGTCTGATTATTCTTCTTGGCTTTAAAATAAGCCTGTTTCATGTGCTTCCAGCGTACACGGATCTGCTCCGGGGTCCTCCTGTAGCCTGCGCTGGCCAACCGTTCCTCCACTTTCTTGAAGAGGTCTCCATTGCGCGTTTTTCTCCCGTCCATGAATTTTAATATATTCAACTCCTTAAGCTGAATGAGCATGAACTCTGTCTCCTCATTGTTCCAGAAGTGCACATTTCTGCTCGCCATTTTCTCTTCTTCGTTCGTTCGTTCGTTCGTTCGTTCTCCTTGTTCCTCCTGACCTCTTCTGCTGCTCACTACTACTGTTGTCATGCCGACCGAGGCTGTTGTGTTTCCCGCTTGTGGTCTCATCACTTCCTGAAGGGGCAGTGCTGAAGTAAGTAGCTCGACTACGTAGCTCGATAGGGTATACATGCACTAAGTAGCTCGGCTAAAATCGCATAATCTAGGTCGTGTAGCTCGATTACGAGAAATCAAGTTCGGTTCGATTTCAGCCTAGTTAATGTGTTTCCATGGCATTTAGAACTTCGATTTCAGTCGAGCAACGGCAGAAATTCGATTTTCTCTACATGCATGTAAACGCACTGAGTGTCTATTTGCACCATCCATTGCTTTTTGAGTGACAGTGGGCTCAATGGAAGGACTCCATCATTGAAAGAAAAACTTTAAAAAAAAAAAAGCCAGACTGGAATTTATTAAAATGTATATTAACAAGCCACAATGCTTCTGGGAGCATGTCCTTTGGACAGATGAGACAAAACTCAAGCTTATTGGGCAAGTCACATCAGGTCTATGTCCACAGAAGAAAAAAATGAAGCTTTCAAAGAAAACAACACCATACCTACTGTGAAACATGGACGAGGCTTGGTTATGATTTGGGGCTACTTTGCTGCATCTGGCTTGGGGTATCTTGAATCTGTGCAGGGCACAATGAAATCTCAAGACTATCAAGACATTCGGAAGCAAAATGTACTCCCCAGTGTCAGAAAGCTCTAGCTCAGTCGTAGGTCATGGGTCCTCCAACAGAATAAAGACCCAAAACACACAGCTAAAAGCACTCAAGAATGGTTAAGAACAAAACATTGGATATTCTGAAGTGGCTTTTTATGAGCTCTGATTTGAATCCTATCAAACATCTCTGGAAAGAGCTCAAACATGCAGTGTGAAGAAGGCACCCTTCAAACCTAAGACACCTTGAGCAGTTTACTCAGGAAGGGTGGGCCAAACTACCTGTTGGCAGATGCAAAAGTCTCATTGAGAGCTACAGAGATCACTTGTAAGCAGTGATTGCTGATAAAGTTTTGCAACAAAACAGTGCTGTTTTTGGCAGCCATTTTTGATTTAGTTTTAGTCTTAGTCTTTTGGATGAAATGCTTATTAGTTTTAGTCACATTTTAGTCAATTCTATCCTTGATAGTTTTGGTCTAGTTTTAGTCGACGAAAACTAAAAGGGTTTTAGTCCAGTTTTAGTCATTCATTTTAGTCGAAAAAATAATTACTTTAAAACATTAAATTAGGTCAATACAGAGATAGGAAATTGTAATCGAAGTTGACAGGTTGTGCATAACATGCTCTCTGCATAAACGCTGTCTAGTGTGCATGCTCTTTACATAAACACTGTCTAGTGTGCATGCTCTCTACATAAACGCTGTCTAGTGTGCATGCTCTCTACATAAACGCTGTCGAGTGTGTATACTCCATTGTTCACAGACTCGTGTTTCTGCCTCTGTTTAACATGTCGCAATGTGCTGATAGAGCACAAACATGTCATGATGAACACACAACTAGAAGATGACCACGCTCTCCGTTAATGTAAATATGATGGCTAAATATGATGGCTAAACATGCTGCTAATGTTAGAGTAGCCAGGTGTGCTGCTGCTCATTTAGACATATTAAGGCACAGCAACAGGTCTGAAAAGCTACATTTCCCCCCTTGTGTTTCACAGTAACTCAAATATGGGTCAATATATGACAAAGCATTCAGTTGCTGTCCCACCAAAAATCCCTGCAGGACAAGTTTTACTCATCACATGTTAATTGAATTTAAGGTAGCTTAACCAAGCCAAATTTAGCATGAAGCTAGCGGTCCCATTCATTTTCGCCAGGTCATGGTGTTTTGGAAAGCTTGATAGGAAATTCATCACAGACGGATTGTTGAGTGACATTAACCAAAGCTAGCGAACATATACATGATCTGTTAAGGACTTCTTGTAACGTTAACTTATCGTCGCAGAAATAGCAGCATGGTGAGCCTTTAGATGCTTCTTGAGGTTGGTTGTATTCTTGCCACGTAGTTTATAGCCACAGCGTGTACTTCTGTCTCCCACTACAAGGCATTCCGTTTTATTTTCTGCTGGATTATGTGTAAAATATGTCCATAAATCATCACGTCTTTTCCGCCCACCAAGCCCTTGTGCTGGCTTTGCTGCCGCCATGGTCCATGAACTGTGTGTGGCTGCCCCGGTGTGCACTGTGCCCGGACATGCCTGGTGGTGGGCGTGACCAAACAAGGACAGGATGCAGGTGCATTGCTGATATTTTCAGCATTTGGCAGACAGATTTGCATGCACTGTTGGAGGAAACGCCATGCATTTTGATAGTCCTATAGCCAACCCACTAGCCAACCCACAAGTCTGTTTTGTGTTAAACATGGTATAAACCATGATGGATGGCATTAGCTTTTGTCAGTTTCGAGATATTCCAGAGATAATCGTGGGTTCTTATTTTTGGAATCTGGTTATTTAGCAAAACAGTCTTTTAGCACAAATCCAAAGTCTTTTAGCACAAGTTCTAAAGTCTCTTAGCACAACTCTATTCTTTAGCACAACTCTGGATTATGGTCACAATAAAAAACAAACAAACAAACAAACAAACAAACAAACAAACAAAAAAGAAAAAGTCAAGTCTCGAAGCTGTGGCTAGTTAGCAAATTGTAAATAATAAATATGATCTAATTTAAGCTTAGCACTTTAATAAAGACAAAACAAGCCTGGAAGTTGGCTGTAGTGGTATACTGTGTCAGGGTACGTGCAGTGTAAAGTAATTTAGAGGGAGGATTGGTGACTAAGGTTACATCCACACGACAATGGCAACGAGATTTTATTAAAAAAAATATCGTGTCCACATGGGCAACGGATCAGTAAAATATCAGGTACATATGGCAACGCAACGCTTGCTGAAAACGATGCAATACACATGCCACACCTCTACGTGCGCTGTAAGACGGTCCCGTCGGAGACACCCGAACAATAGAAGTAGACGCATGCGCATAAACCCCTTCTTCTACCCGGCATGAAGCACTCACAGGAACAAGCACACAACAACAAGAAGAAGATGGCTGCGACTACGCGAGGGAATCGTGCCTTCTGTGTGTACAAATTAGTTTTATTAGTGTGCATAGTTTTATATAACTTAATTTTCTTATTGTGTGTGAACATTTTGAAAAGCATTTTTATATAATTTATATAACTTTTTATATTGTGTGTGAACATTTTGAAAAGCAGTCTTATCCAATGAAAAAAAGAAATTCAAGAAATGGTTCAGTTACTTGTTTATTTAAAAGAAAAGCTGTATACAAAAGTGAATGCAATGCAGTGGTTCATACAAAACAGCGAGAGTGCTGCTTGTTCTAGTCATGTGGTTGTGACGTCATCGTAAACAAATCCGTTCTACTCATCCAGACGACTTCGCAACGGCGCCATTGCCAGATTTTTCCACTCTGGAACCCGTTCTCGTTTTGGGGCACCCAAACGCCAGTGCCGTGTGGACGCCAGGCCGAAACAATAAACAATTTTATCAGATTCACCTGAATCCGTTACCATGTGGACAGCCTCTAACATACAGGCTACATCAAACATGGCAGTTTCAAGATGGCGGAGTGGGGGAAATACAATTGCTTGTTTTTGACCAGAATCTCAGTAGTGTGAGATGAACTGTCTTAACTAAAAGGTTGTAGTCAGAAGTTTACATACAGAGACATGAATGTCATGGCAATATTTGGGCTTTCAGTAATTTCTTTGAATTGTTCTTTTTTGTGGCAGAATGTACAGCATACATCTTTAATTAAAAAAAAACACTAGAATTTGGTGCAAGTTTTAATTTTCTTTGGGTTTTCTGAAATCAACACAGGGTAAAAATTATATATATAGGGTCAAAAATATACATACAGTACACCTAATATTTGGGTAAAATGTCTCTTCACAAGATTCACCTTGACCAAACATTTTCTGGCAGAATTCTGGTTGGATATTTCATGACTCTTCATGGTAGAATTGGTAGAGTTCAATTAAATTTTTTTTTTTTGTGTGTGTGTAAGATCAGAATCTTGGCAACTTTCATAAACCCCTTTTGATCAGTAAGTATTTATAATAAAGATTAAGTGTTTTTGGATCTTGTGCTAAAGGACTTAGAGTTGTGCTAAGAGACTTTAGAACTTGTGCTAAAAGACTTTGGATTTGTGCTAAAAGACTTTTGTGCAAAATAACCATAAACCCTTATTTTTTTCATGGAAGGGTACCAACAAATTTGTCCACGTCTGTATATAAGTACTGTGCAAAAGTCTTAGGCACCCTATTGTTCTTTTCATACAAACTTTGTTACAGCTTTCTACTGGGGCGGCACGGTGGTGTAAGTGGTTAGCACAGTTGCCTCACAGTAAGAAGGTCCTGGGTTTGAGCCCAGCTCGAGTGGAGGAGTTTCTGTGTGGAGTTTGCATGTTCTCACTGTGTCTGTGCTCCGGTTTCCCCCAAAGACATGCGGTTAGGTTAATATGGAACGGCCTTGGGCTGAGGTGCCCTTGAGCGAGGCACCTAACTCCCGACTGCTCCCCAGGTGCTGTTAGCATGGCTGCCCAATGCTCTGGGTATGTGTGTGTGCTCATTGCTCACGTGCGTGTGTTCACTGCTTCAGATGGGTTAAATGCAGAGAGGAATTTCACACGTGTGTGATGAATGAAGTTGGTCTTTCTTTCTTTCTTTCTTTCTTTCTTTCTTTCTTTCTTTCTATTTTATGAGTTCTATATTATCAAGTCAGTAAAAAAAAGTTTGTTTTCCAGCAAAAAACTAAATGTTACAAAAAAAAAGTTTGTATCTGAGCTGCATAGTCCATAAGAGAGCACTTTTCAGATTAAAAAAGAAAACATAATGAAGGCTGCTGGGTTTTGGGGCAAAATTAAGAAGCAAGTGTGACAGTCAAAGTATCCAGAAGAACTGTGTCTGGTTCTATAAGATGCTCAGTAAAACATACAGCTCATTTTGTTATAAAACTGCACTCACTGTACCTGAGACTACTATTTTTTATGCCTCCGCCACCTTAAGGTGCAGGAGGCATTATGTTTTCGGGTTGTCCGTCCGTCCGTGCGTGCGCCCATCCGTCCATGCGTGCGTCCGTCCCGAAACCTTGTGAACGCAATATCTCAAAGGCTAATGAAAGGAATTTCACCAAATTTTCATCATTTGTGCACTTTGGGACAAAGATGAAATGATTAGATGTTGAGATCAAAAGGTCTAAGGTCAAGGTCACTATGAGGTCAAATGTCTGTCCGAAAACCTTGTGAACACAATATCTCCAAGGCAAATTAAAGGAATTTCACCAAACTTTCACCATTTGTGCATTTGGGGACAAACATGAACTGATTAGATTTTGAGATTAAAAGGTCACGGGTCAAGATTACTGTGAGGTCAAATGTCCATCCCCAAACATTGTAATCACCATATCTCAAAAACTAATGAAAGGAATTTCACCAAACTTTCACCGTTTGCGCACTTTGGGACAAAGATGAAATTATTAGATTTTGAGATCAAAAGGTCTAAGGTCAAGGTCACTGTGAGGTCAAATGTCTGTCCGAAAACCTTGTGAACACAATATCTCCAAGGCAAATGGAAGGAATTTCACCAAACTTACACCATTTGTGCATTTGGGGAGAAAGATTAACTGCTTAGATTCTGAGATCAAAAGGTCTAAAGTCAAGGTCACTGTGAGGTCAAATGTCTGTCCAAAAACCTTGTGAACGCAATATCTCCAAGGCAAATGAAAGGAATTTCACCAAACTTTCACCATTTGTGCATTTGGGGACACACATGAACTGATTAGATTTTGAGATCAAAAGGTCTAAGGTCAAGGTCACTGTGAGGTCAAATGTTTGTCCAAAAACCTTGTGAACACAATATCTCCAAGGCAAATGAAAGGAATTTCACCAAACTTTCACCATTTGTGCATTTGGGGACAAACATGAACAGATTAGATTTTGCGGTTAAAAGGTCACAGGTCAAGATTACTGTGAGGTCAAATATCCATCCCCAAATCACAACTTAATAAGGCGTGTAGTCTACCAGGCGAAGGCATCTCCATCGACGTCGAGTTCTATCTAGTTTTTAAAGCAAAGAGTCATCTGACACCAAATATTGACTTTGTTTCATTTACTATAGCTTAGTGCTTACTGTTTATGTTGAAACATTTCATTTCATTTCATTTTATTATTTTTCAGCCATTTTTAGTCTCCAGCATTTCTTTCTATGTGCCTAAGACTTTTGCACAGGACTGTATATCTGTATATGATGTGTGTGTGGATACAATTGAGCAAGACTACATGTCGGATGCTTGTAGGAGATGACGACGCTGCGCATCACGTGAGCTCCAGACGTCATTCTCACGCCTGTAGACGGCAGCAGGCGGTCGGTCGAGAGGCGGAGGAGAGGAGAGGAGGAGGAGAGTGCCTTCATCATCATCAGCAGCAGCAGCATGGAGCTCCGGGAGCGCTGCGCTCTCTGACCGCGCGTCTTCACACCCTTTCAGCCGAGACCACTGCCCAAACGCACACATGCAGGTAGGCGAGCTCACACGGCTCTCACTCGCTCCCGGATGCTGTCATTCACCCTGATCTTCATGCATTTCTGTTCCGAAGATGCGCCACCTCCTTAAAGAGCTTTACCTCGGTGTCATCCGCTGAAATGACAGCTGCGCTGCACCGAGCCTCTGCGCTCCAACACCAGCTTCCCGTCTTTGTCATGGAGCTGTGAAGAAGGGTGTGTGTTTAAGAACGTGTGCTAAATAGCCTACGTGTAGGATCAGAGGCAGGTGAAGGATGTCGGAGGCGTGAACAGGATGATGCTGGCTGGCTGGATGGGATATATGCCATGTCTCTTTAGTATACTAAATATATACTACATGGTGATTAATGTGGTCATTCATGAAAATGTCAAGCTGTGTACTTATATCCATTGTTCAGTTCATATTAGACTATGGCTGCATTTAGTGTCAAATAGCCCTGTTTCTTGACCTCTTTAATGGGTTAAGGTTGCAGCAAGCTAGGGCTGGGCAATATGGCATCATATATCAATATCAAGATAAATTGTCACAATACAGTTTTCTGTAATATTATAAGGATCATATGTTTATTATTATAATAATAATAATAACTTTATTAAACTTGACTTGCAATTAACAATCAGAGATGATTGAAATTGAAAAACTCGAGGATATAATTTATAAATTTACCAAAAAAAAAAAAAAAAAAAAAAAAATATATATATATATATATATATATATATATATATATATATATATATATATATATATATATCCTCCTGAGAACCAACCCATAGACTTGTGTCCTCTGTAGTTGACATTTGTTTTACGTGCACTCCCTCTTACTCTTTCAAGCTATTCACTTGAATCTTGGTGTTTTGTAAAGAGTACATCCTGGGCTTTCCAATGATATATCATTGGGAAATTCCTAGTAAGGAAATCACAACAAAAGAGAAATTGAGAGACACATTTTTTCTTGGTTCCCAGGAGGTTACATATATATATATATATATATATATATATATATATATATATATATATATATATATATATATATATTAGTCTTTGGCAAAATATAAGTAAATTTATGCAACAGTCCCATTTTCTAACGCAAAAAGGCACGTAGCTGTTCTTAAAACGTTTGGTTCTGCACTTGAACAAAGGTAGCTTTCTTGGATCTCTGAGACCTCTGATTTTTATGTTCAGGTAGCAAATCATACAGTTTACTATCCGTACCAAAATTAGCTTTATAAAAGGATTTACACAGAGATTCTCTATGATCAAATAACCTTGGCAAATTTAGTACAGACAGACCCTCATCATATGACAGGTGTGGATGTATGACATGAACAGCATATCTACACAATAATTTTACATTGTAGACATTAAATAAAAAGGGCGGCGTAGTGGTTAGCACTGTCATCTCACAGCAAGAAGATTCCAGGTTCGAACCTCACGGACGAACCTGTATGGAGTGTAGATGTTCTCCCCTTGTCTGCATGGGTTTCCTCCGGGTGCTCCGGTTTCCCCCACAGTTCAAAGACATGCAGGTAAGGTAAAATACCCAGCCACTGGGGTTGTACAAGCCAGTGCATACTTAGTGCCAGTCCCAAGCCTGGATAGACTGGGGAAGGTTGCATCAGGAAGGGCATCCGGTGTAAAACCTGTGCCAAATCAAATATGTGGAACAGATCCACTGTGGCAACCCCGAATGTACAGGAGCAGCCGAAAGAAGAAGGCATTAAATAAAAGTATCCTTAAATAGAATTTTTATGTTTAGTTTTTAAAAATACAACACTACTATTAGCAAACCTATATACCATGATACATCACGAGCTAGCCTAGTGGTTAGCGTGTCCGCCTCTCGACCGGGAGATTGTGAGTTCGACTCGTGGTCGGGTCATACCAAAGACCATCATAAAAATGGTACCCACTGCCATCTGGCAAGGCACGCTGCAATACAGATGCGAGTGGGGAAGTCAAACTCTCGCGGTTACCAGAGGACTAGCTCCCCACTGTAACCCTAGCTATATTATAGGCGAGAGGCCAAGGGCTACCGAAACGGAGATCGGCACCGCACCCATGCACCTCAAGGAGCTGGGTAGTACTGGGACAGGAGACTGCCTGGGAAGATCAGATCCTGGCACGAGAGGGACTTTGATATCATGATACATGTCATATATCATAGAAATGTCTTCAAGTACTGTATTATGATATTTTTGTCATATCGCCCTCCCCTAGAGCAAACCCCAGATACTAGGGATGTACCAATTCAATACCAAGAGGCGATATTGTCTTGAGACGTTGGATTGGGTTTGGATTGGCCTTGACATATTTTCTGATTCACTGATGTGACAACACATATCATGCACCGGTTTATGGTGGTTCAGCTCTCTGGTGGTTTATTCCCCAGTATATTAGCCCCATCTTCAGGTGTTTTAGCCCCATCATTGAATTGAACTAAGTTTGATCATAATTTTGCCTTCTAAGACACCAATAACAGTAATTTATCACTTTTTAGAGTTAAGGATCAAGGATTATTGCTTGTGTTTGTTTAATGTCTGATATGTGACATGATTGAACATAATAAAGACAAGAGGAATTCAAAATCACTCCAAATTATTACCGACAGTTATTCACGTCAAATGGTATTAAAGATGAGAATTCGACATTGTGCCAAATTATTACCAGCAAACCATAGTGTTTCTTATAATGACAATCACATCTTTACAGTGTCATTTGAAACTGCTCTGTTGAGCTCGCATATATTTAAAAATGCAAATCTTTGATTTGATTCAGCTAGCTAGTCAGAGTTTCTTCAACTACTTTAAGCTAGTTGACACAAGTCAAAGGAAAGATCCAGTCAAAAACTTCAAGTTCAAACTTTCCTTTAAAAAAAGCTCTGTTCTCTTTAAATCTAAAATGATCAATCATAGACACGTTTGATCAACTTTATTCACATTTAAACATGGGGCTAAACCACATGAAAATGGGGCTGAAACACTTGAAAACAACCAGGGGGCTAAACCACCGGCTACCCATGCACCTGAATACAGGACACAAACTGTCTTAATGCCCAGGTCAGACGGCAGAAAAACGCATGCTGCGACCTGCGATCGGTCAGGTGGCGAGAGGACACAGGCATTTTGCACCAAATCCTTCGGTGTGGTCAGATGTTGTAAGAGTCGAAATTGTGAAATTTGCCTTTAAAGGAGAACTGAAGTCATTTTTAAACTTGCTTTATTTCTTAATTAACGTTATTCAATTACGTTTTCGGTTTTAGTAACCTTATATCGTGACTCGTATTGGCAACTAATGGCAATTAAATACTACACTTATCGGCCTGGCGGCACGGTGGTGTAGTGGTTAGCGCTGTCACCTCACAGCAAGAAGGTCCTGGGTTCGAGCCCCGGGGCCGGCGAGGGCCTTTCTGTGTGGAGTTTGCATGTTCTCCCCGTGTCCGCGTGGGTTTCCTCCGGGTGCTCCGGTTTCCCCCACAGTCCAAAGACATGCAGGTTAGGTTAACTGGTGACTCTAAAATTGACCGTAGGTGTGAATGTGAGTGTGAATGGTTGTCTGTGTCTATGTGTCAGCCCTGTGATGACCTGGCGACTTGTCCAGGGTGTACCCCGCCTTTCGCCCGTAGTCAGCTGGGATAGGCTCCAGCTTGCCTGCGACCCTGTAGAAGGATAAAGCGGCTAGAGATAATGAGATGAGACTTATCGGCCTATTTGGTTTTTAGCAATGTTGAATTTAGTTTGTTTGGTCCACGGCAGGTGTCACTTATCCGTGTGATCTTCATGAGACTTGTGTGAGACTTCGAAACATGAAGTGTTAGCCAGGTGTCAGTGCCGCCATTTTGAAAACTGTTTTCCAAATGAAATATTGCACAAAAACGAGTTTAAAGGATGATTACTGCCTACTTTTTTCAAACTTTCCTGATTGGTATCAAAACAAACAAAACTTCCGGCTTGATTATATTAGCATTCGAAAGAGAGAGCACGCATCTTTTGACAATGTTGGCAGATGTTGGTCACTTTGATTTCCGCTGTACGTTTTACTTCCATCCTACGATGTCCCACACAGGGCTCAACGAATCTTGTTTACAGCCATTGCTTTGACATATGGACTGCTATATTACATAGTATATTTCAAACACTCATGACTTGCTATAGCAGTGACAAAATACACTACCGTTCAAAAGTTTGGGGTCACCCAGACAATTTTGTGTTTTCCATGAAAAGTTTTATTTACCACCATAAGTGTAAAATGAATAGAAAATATAGTCAAGACATTTTTCTGGCCATTTTGAGCATTTAATCGACCCCACAAATGTGATGCTCCAGAAACTCAATCTGCTCAAAGGAAGGTCAGTTTTATAGCTTCTCTAAAGACCTAAACTGTTTTCAGCTGTGCTAACATGATTGTACAAGGGTTTTCTAATCATCCATTAGCCTTCTGAGGCAATGAGCAAACACATTGTACCATTAGAACACTGGAGTGATAGTTGCTGGAAATGGGCCTCTATACACCTATGGAGATATTGCACCAAAAACCAGACATTTGCAGCTAGAATAGTCATTTACCACATTAGCAATGTATAGAGTGTATTTCTGATTAGTTTAAAGTGATCTTCATTGAAAAGAACAGTGCTTTTCTTTCAAAAATAAGGAAATTTCAAAGTGACCCCAGACTTTTGAACGGTATTGTAGCTAGCAAAAATGCATTCCTATATTTAAGAAAATTAGATAAATAGAATTTTGATGATAAAAAATTTGCTTTCAGTTCGCCTTTAAGACATGCTGTGTTACCTAGAGAGGCGGTATCATCAGCTCGCGCTTGTGTTTTCTGTTACTTGAGCCATGCACCTTGCTGGAAATGGGTGTCTGTTAATGAGCTCCTTTCCTTTCGCTCCTCAGCTCAAGAGTAACGTTTAGGGAATATGTGACCTCTATTTTGTTCATGCATGATAAAATAGAGCCATTCAACCGGGCATGGTAAGGTTGAAGTGTACACAGCAAATTTTATAGTGTTAAATCAACTCTGAGAGTCAGTTTTAACACTATGCTGGTGTTTATTTTGTCTTAATCTCTGCAGAGTTAATTTAACACTTCCTAAAGTTAAATAAACTTTTTACAGTGTAATTTCAACTCTATATTTTAACACTTTTGCTTAACACTGGGAAATTAACTCTGAGAATTTTGCTGTAGTAAGTTAATAAACTATGAGTATTGTGGAAGTCCCAGAGTTCGTGTGAACGTGCATTTTTGCCTTCCTCTCTTCTTCTTCACACACTCCAAACTGCTTCAACCTGCAATTGGTCGCTCAAGCGTTGCACGACCGCCTGCCTCTACATGCGTCAGCCTGCTATTGGCACCGATTGGAAGTGAATCACAGCTGAAATGCGAACAGATCATGATCCACTTGCGTCAACCTGCCTCTACTAAAGACCCTCTGCAACACTGCCATTATCTGCATCGTCGTGCGTCGACGCAAGACCAGTCTTGCGTCTACCTGCGATTTTGCTATTGCAGGTAGACGCAAGTAGTTGAAAACTAGTTGCAGCCTGCTGTCTGACCTGGGCATAAAGCACACACTGTCTAATGTCTTTCATAGCTAAACTATAGAACCCAAAGCTCCTATATCCATATAAATTTTGCAACGTTCCAACAGCCTCCTGAATGATAGCTTGGTCCAAATCATGCTACCTCTTTTTAATCTTTCTTTGGCCCAAGAACATTATTGCTGATGTAATTCTTTTATAGGGTTTAAATCCCTGACATGTGATATTGAAATCATATTTGCATTGTCTTGCACAGGCCTGAGTTTCCCAAAAGTATCGTAGCACAAAGGTAATTGTTAAATGGTAGAACAAGCAGCACAATGAACACTCTCTCCTAGTTAAGATGCTCTTAGTGTTAAGAGGCTTTTGGGAAACCCACCACAGATTGGTGAAAGTTAAATTTGATATTTGCATCTATGGCAACAGAATATGACAACCACTCCTTTATTGTAAAAGGCCTCCACGCCTTTGTTCTCTATCTTTTAGATAAATGTAAGGAAAAGTATGTGTATGTGTAACATATTGCACTCAACATATGCAAAGGCATGTTTAAAGGAATAAACCAGAGGCCTAAATATGAATATATAATACTCACATACTGGTGGCACGGTGGTGTAGTGGGTAGCGCTGTCGCCTCACAGCAAGAAGGTCCGGGTTCGAGCCCCGTGGCTGGTGAGGGCCTTTCTGTGCAGAGTTTGCATGTTCTCCCCGTGTCCACGTGGGTTTCCTCTGGGTGCTCCGGTTTCCCCCACAGTCCAAAGACATGCAGGTTAGGTTAACTGGTGACTCTAAATTGACCGTAGGTGTGAGTGTGAATGGTTGTCTGTGTCTATGTGTCAGCCCTGTGATGACCTGGCGACTTGTCCAGGGTGTACCTCGCCTTTCGCCCGTAGTCAGCTGGAATAGGCTCCAGCTTACCTGCGACCCTGTAGAACAGGATAAAGTGGCTAGGGATAATGAAATGAGATGTCTAATATTGTCTGGGTAATCAATAAGCTTTTGGAGTTGTAGTGGTAAATATGGGCATTTTCACACGTTTTTTTGGACATATGTGGATTTTGGGGCGGCACGGTGGTGTAGTGGGTAGCGCTGTCGCCTCACAGCAAGAAGGTCTGGGTTCGAGCCCAGTGGCTGGCGAGGGCTTTTCTGTGCGGAGTTTGCATGTTCTCCCCGTGTCCGCGTGGGTTTCCTCCGGGTGCTCCGGTTTCCCCCACAGTCCAAAGACATGCAGGTTAGGTTAACTGGTGACTCTAAATTGACCGTAGGTGTGAGTGTGAATGGTTGTCTGTGTCTATATGTCAGCCCTGTGATGACCTGGCGACTTGTCCAGGGTGTACCTCGCCTTTCACCCGTAGTCGGCTGGGATAGGCTCCAGCTTGCCTGCGACCCTATAGAACAGGATAAAGTGGCTAGGGATAATGAAATGAGATGTCTAATATTGTCTGGGTAATCAATAAGCTTTTGGAGTTGTAGTGGTAAATATGGGCATTTTCACACGTTTTTTTGGACATATGTGGATTTTGGGGCGGCACGGTGGTGTAGTGGGTAGCGCTGTCGCCTCACAGCAAGAAGGTCTGGGTTCGAGCCCCGTGGCTGGCGAGGGCCTTTCTGTGCGGAGTTTGCATGTTCTCCCCGTGTCCGCGTGGGTTTCCTCCGGGTGCTCCAGTTTCCCCCACAGTCCAAAGACATGCAGGTTAGGTTAACTGGTGACTCTAAATTGACCGTAGGTGTGAATGTGAGTGTGAATGGTTGTCTGTGTCTATGTGTCAGCCCTGTGATGACCTGGCGACTTGTCCAGGGTGTACCCCGCCTTTCGCCCGTAGTCAGCTGGGATAGGGTCCAGCTTGCCTGCGACCCTGTAGAACAGGATAAAGCGGCTAGAGATAATGAGATGAGATGAGATATGTGGATTTTGCAGATATATTTAACACTGATATTTCACTACGATACAGGTTCAGGTTACATGAGTGGAAAAGTATCGTCTCTCAAGTGATGTGAGCATGTTGGAAGATTTGTGATGAGGCTTTTGACTATTAGTTTTGCTCATGCAAAGACACAACAGGCATTTATAGATAGAAATGGTAAAATATGTTATAACAAGAGAGCCAGTGCTGGAGAAACCATTCCACGATGCCTGAGGTACTCAACCAAGAACATTATAAACATGTATATTACTAGCTTTAAAAGGTGCTTGCTCTTCTATGAAGCACAGTGTAACACATATATTTAATTCAGGCAATTACACTTCAAATGAATCACTATAAAATACATTTTATTCTAACATCATTAATAGTAGTTAGTAGTAAACATCATTTAAAAAAATAATGAAATTGCAGAACCCCTGGCTGTACATTACTCTGAACTCTAAATCAAGAAAATACTTTTACATAATGCTGATTATTTTGTGAACAAGATGCCTGAATTCATAAGAACATGCTTAGAAAAAAAAAGATTACTTCAAGCATTCTTTGGAAGTAATTAGGATCCTTTTAAAGGACAAACCAAAAACAATATAGTCTACTCTTAGAAACTTATTTTTCTAAGAGTAAAACACTTCTGAATACAAAGATCGCTGAGTAACATTTTAAAAGACAAGTGATAGTGTTTTTGGGTGGCATGGTGGTGTAGTGGTTAACACTGTTGCCTCACAGCAAGAAGGTTCTGGGTTCAAGCCCAGTGGCTGACCGGGGCCTTTCTGTGTGCAATTTGCATGTTCTCCCCATGCCTGTATGGGTTTCCTCCGGGTGCTCCGGTTTCCTCCCACAGTCCAAAGACATGCAGGTTAGGTTAATTGGTGGCTCTAAATTGACTGTAGGTGTGAATGTGAGTGTGAATGGTTGTTTGTCTGTATGAATGTGAGTGTGAATGGTTGTTTTGTCTGCAATATGCCCCTTTTCCACCAAAGCAGTTCCAGGGCTGGTTCGGGGCCAGTGCTTAGTTTGGAACCGGGGTTTCTGTTTCCACTGACAAAGAACTGGCTCTGGGGCCAGAAAAACCAGTTCCAGGCTAGCACCAGCTCTCTGCTGGGCCAGAGGAAAGAACCACTTACATCAGCAGGGCGGCGGAGTTGTTAAGACCAACAACAATAACAAGACCGCGAAAGATCGCCATTTTTAAGCGGCGAGAAGCTGTACAAACGCGAAGTCATCCATTATTATTATTGTTGTTGTTGTTGCTGCTGCTGCTTCTTCCGTGTTTTTGCTTCGATATTCGCACCAAGGTTTATGCAAACGTAGCGACGTAACTGATGTATACAGCGATGTAACTGACGTATACAGCGACGTAATGACGTGGCTTCCCTTAGCACCGCGAGCTATGGAAAAGCAAACTGGTTCTCAGCTGGCTCACAAGTTGAACGAGTTGTGAACCAGCACCAGCACTGGCCCCGAACCAGCCCTGGAACTGATTTGGTGGAAAAGGGGTATCAGTGTCAGCCCTGTGATGACCTGGCAACTTGTCCAGGGTGTACTCCGCCTCTCTCCCATAGTCAGCTGGGATAGATGACTTGCAACCACGTGATCAAAATGTGCAATGTCATGAGTGTCCACCATGATGGTGGATTTACAAAGCAACTACGATGGCAGCCGCTGAAAGAGTGTCTGTAAACAATGCTGAATTTTCTTAGTATTAACACGATTTGAAAGGTCGAGCAAAGATTCGATACAAAGAGAAGATAGATGTGTGTGGTTTTGACCCATATTATTTAAAAAAAGTCAGACTTTTCTGAAGATAAGATGCTTCTACCGACCATCGAGTACCTAGATATCGCATTCTATCTGGTTTGGGTGCTGAAGAATCAAATCCAACCTTGGACGAAACAGAGCCCGTTTTCTGAGTGGGTGCCCAGTCTAGATTGTTTCTATCATATAATTTTCCTGGCGCTCCTAGAAGCAAAATGGTAACACGTGTTAAAATTCTAACAACAACTGAGTGAACCATGACAAGAGAATGCTCATTTTATAGCAAAATTCTAGCAGCACAAAATAAAATTCTTCCATGATATTATTGAGAAAACTTTTGAATCTCACCTGAGATAAAATTATGACTACAAACACGAGTTGTTTTGGTTTTAGCCTCTGTTAGATCAGCCCTGCCGATGTTGTTCAGCCATGCTCGTCTCCTCTCCATACTAAGCCTCAGAGTTTCCTCACCCTCTTTCCGAATCATGGATGGAATTCTAAAATATCGGAACGTGCCACAGTCACGAGTACTGTTGTGACCACAACCGTATACAGCACAAAGATATGGCATAGCTAATAAACACTTAAAGCAGTGAAAAAACAAAGAGAGTTGCGCACACGTGACTATCTTTTGTATGGAATGTTGCTTGACCCCGAATTTGTATATCCACCAACATGGCCGACATCTGGGTTTCTAATTTGCTTTGACGCCACTTGCAAGTCAAGGATAGGCTCCAGCTTGCCCACGACCCTGCACAGGATAAACAGTTACGGATACTGGCTGGATGGTGATAATGTTTTTAAGAAGGTTAATCCAGAATCTGACAACCCACTGCCTTACTAACACATTAATCCTCGAGATTGCAGAATTGCTTATATTAAAATCCTTGCAAGGAAATATGCACTAAGTAACAGTAAGAAAACAGCGAGGCAAAAGTGAGGTATGACGATACTTAATAATAAGCAACTCCTGCATTTTTACCCACCAAAGAGCCAACAGTCCTGCCTATGTTGTTTCTATCGGCTCATGAGACCAAGATCAACCTAGATACAGATGATGCAAAATGAAAGTAACCTTTACCAGTCGCAAATGTGTGCCTTTCACATCCCATATCGTGAACTGGCTTTTCCTAAAATAGTTTTCAGGTGGCTCATATCACTACAGCAAATAGTCAGGGAGCATATGTAATCTACTTTGCAAAATTTGCCAAGTCTGATTTCTCAGTATTAACCCTTTATTTACATCCCAAACAAATTATTTTTACTTGTTGTAATGTCAGCAATCACCATTTTCACCAAAAAAGGAAATGCTAAATATCGCATGTAAAAAAAAACCACATCCGTATCACTTAAGTCCATTATAACATCTGTATTTTTTATTACCCAGTTACTAACTTTATGTGAATAGAAATCATATATTTACATTATATTATCAAGTTAAGTTTAAAATAAGACATTTAAGTACATAGAGAACATAAAAAACCAGAAATAGTTTACACTATTGCTATAGAACTTGAGAATATATTTTACAGCTTATCTACATTCCAGAACTCAGCTCACAATCTCTCATTTCAGAAATTTCTGTGATACATTTATTACTAAGCTGCTAGCAGTTTCTGTTTTTTTTATGTCCAAACTACATCAAGAAATAACACTTTGCCTAAGGATTCAAACACAAAACACGAAGATAAAAGCAGTTATTGGTAACACATGACCAGAAATAAAGCAGAATGAGCATTTTCTAAGAGCATGCATATTAAGCTACCTTTAAATGTGTCCACATGTTTATGATGCAATGAACTCTTCATAGTTTGATATTCCACATTAATGAATAAGTAAAAAATGCTTCTAATACTTCTAATTCGAAATATTATATTTGACGTGCAGGTTTCAAATTTTGTCTTATAAAATCTTTTATTCAAATAAGGAATCACTTATCACATCTTTTTATTGAAGAGTTGGTATGTGGACACATTGTTATTAAGCATTAGCATATTAGCACAAAGCATATTTACAGGATAGGTGCAAGGATGAGGAATCTGTTGTGGTATGTGGTTGTGTATGGAGAGTGCATGGACAGATAAGCATCAGACATTTCAGTAACTCTATAACTAACAGGTTCACGAGTTATCTACAATTTGTAAGAAAGAGTTATATTCTTAATTATGGCAGACATCTGAGACAAGCATGTAAACGTACAGATAGGCAAAGATAGACACACAAAGAAGCGACTAACTTGCTGAAATATTTTTGCAACAAATCTCAGAGTTATGGGACCCCAACGGAAAATCACTCACCTTGTTAAACACTTTTTTTCATCAATCTTGAAACAAACATACTTTTAGATAAAGAATCTTTCGAGTAACAAACTCCTAAAAGCAAAAAGTTATGTCAGTTGAACAGACTGAGCAGCACACCACACCACCTCTGAGGTTCGAACTGATCCCACTCAGTAGTTTAGGTCCTTTTCGGGTTAAATGGGTATCTAATGTATGAACCGTGCTTTTGACCTGAGTAAAAAGGTTGTGTGCCACAAATAACACCTATTATGGATATAATAACTGCATATTAATGATGTAATACTTTTATACCAATTTCCTATATGTGGTTTCAGGGCTCTTTTAATGCGCAAAGTTCCCCTGCATGATTAACTATGATACAGCAGCCTACAAACATTACAACAAGTCCAGATTTATGAATTTATATCTGAACTTGTATATTATTACCAAAACCAAGACTTGGCAAATATAAACAAATACCACCTGACTAAAAGGGTTGAAAATTGAAAATGCTAAAGATAAATGTTACAGCATAGACATTGGCACTTTTCAGTCTTAAATATTAATCAAGTCTGTATGCTGGAGTGATTCTGTTATGGTTCCAGTCATACAGACATTAAAGCATCTCTTATCTTAATGGGATAATTTGATCTCAGTGAAATTATTTTGAGCCCTATTACTATTCTAAATAGAGTAAATTCCTTGAGTGGTTGTCTGGGTCACTTTAGCAGCCTGAAGGCTTGAAGCTATGAGTCATAAATTCATTAATTGCACCAGCTACCTGTTTATAACCCAGCAGTCCATATACATCACTTGGAAAACTCTTGTTGGACTGCGAACTTCTCAATTTGTTTATTTTCTCCAGTAGCTGAGTCATTTTCTGGTGGCTAGAGAAAAGCGTTGGTGAGTTTTTATACACTTGGCCTTAATTACTGCTACTGCAAGGAAAAAAAAGAGCCCCACACTGTAGACATGGTTATAAATCACTGTTCAAATGAGATATAGTGATTTTGACTTTGTTTTCATACTCTTTGGGAAATATTATGGATGTAACGTCAACCATAAAGCACCACATAATGCTGAACGAGAGTATGTTGGTATCATTTACACACATTACGAGTTAACACTATCTTGTTTCAGGAAGGTCAGGTTACAGTTTTAAGAAAATGAGTGTTCTGGCTATTTCCCCTGGGCATTCATGGATGTTGTGTTATTTATCATGACTGGCTTCAATATAGGAACTGCCAGTGTCTTGTAAATTGTTGGAAAGCCATACCTTTGAGCCATGTTTGTTCTTGTCAAAACTATTCACCCAGTGAACTACAATGGTCAGTATTGGGGACAGACAAAAATGGCATATTTGCAGTTTATAGCTTTACATTGGGATAGTGACATGCTTTACAACAACAACAAAAAAAAAGGTAAACATGGATAAATAATAATTAAAAAAAAGAATTTAAAAATGGTTTTAATTATATCAGTGGAAGATACTAACATGAACCTTATCAGACATGAATTTCAGAGATGATGAGAACCCTCAACAATACAATAAACATGAATACATTGTTGTTGCTACACTTATTTGCTATATTTCATATATCTTAGGTATCAATATTGCAAAGGCCAGTTTACAATAACAATCAACAGTCATTATCTTTGTGAAGATACAAGTGGGAATGTAACTGAGAAGTAAGTTAACTGAGAAGAAACAAGCATACTAAGGAGGAACTACTCATTGCTTTATAGAGACAGACTCATGTTTTACACACTAAATTGTTTCAGCATAGGAATTAATAGAGTTGGATATATCTTTGGCAACTTGTTCATCAGGGCAGAGCACAGCCCAACCATTTATATCAGTTCTTCAATAAATGTTAATCATCATATAATCCTCTTTCACAACTCCATACGTTTTAAAATGTTTAAATACTAATTTTGAGTGACCAATAATTAAAAAAAAAGCTATCTGACAAATAAAAGCCATCAATCCATTCCATCGATTTGCTTATCCTTGATGTTGGATAGTCATTGGGCAGCTTGTTTACTGCCCCAGTTAGTTTCGATGAAGTTATTATTGAAGCAGGTGGTCAAAAATGGTAACTGCAACAAAAGCTATTTGAGGTCCACTGGGGCAAGAATAATGCTGCCCCATGAGCAGGGAGGAGCAACAGGGGAAACCGGGGAAACTTTTTAGAGTCACCGGTTAACCTAACCTGCATGTCTTTGGACTGTGGGGGAAACCGGAGCACCCGGAGGAAACCCACGCGGACACGGAGAGAACATGCAAACTCAGCACAGAAAGGCCCTCGCCGGCCTTTAAAAAGTTAATGACATGATTGCCATGGTGAGCTAGTTTAAAAATAGGTACCCTATGGATGCATGTGGATACTACTTATAAATAAAATGATTTTCTGATACCATGTCCATACAGGGTGGCACGGTGGTGTAGTGGTTAGCGCTGTCGCCTCACAGCAAGAAGGTCCTGGGTTCGAGCCCCGGGGCCGGCGAGGGCCCTTCTGTGCGGAGTTTGCATGTTCTCCCCGTGTCCGCGTGGGTTTCCTCCGGGTGCTCCGGTTTCCCCCACAGTCCAAAGACATGCAGGTTAGGTTAACTGGTGACTCTAAATTGACCGTAGGTGTGAATGTGAGTGTGAATGGTTGTCTGTGTCTATGTGTCAGCCCTGTGATGACCTGGCGACTTGTCCAGGGTGTACCCCGCCTTTCGCCCGTAGTCAGCTGGGATAGGCTCCAGCTTGCCTGCGACCCTGTAGAAGGATAAAGCGGCTAGAGATAATGAGATGAGATGAGATGTCCATACAGTAAATATAGCATATATACGGTATTTATGAGGCAGTAGCCACAAAAATGAAGCATAATCCAAAAATGAGCAATTTAAAAATCACAGAAGTAAAATATACCAAGTGTCTGTACTTGATATTATTCTACTCTTACCTCTTACAATTTTCGAAACTGAAACCTCCGAACTGAGGCTGACATACAGTGGTGCTTGAAAGTTTGTGAACCCTTTAGAATTTTCTATATTTCTGCATAAATATGATCCAAAACATCATCAGATTTTCACACAAGTCCTAAAAGTAGATAAAGAGAACCCAGTTAAACAAATGAGACAAAAATATTATACTTGGTCATTCATTTATTGAGGGGCGGCTCGGTGGTGTAGTGGTTAGCACTGTCGCCTCACAGCAAGAAGGTCTGGGTTTGAGCCCCGTGGCCGGCGAGGGCCTTTCTGTGCTGAGTTTGCATGTTCTCCCCGTGTCCGCGTGGGTTTCCTCCGGGTGCTCCGGTTTCCCCCACAGTCCAAAGACATGCAGGTTAGGTTAATTGGTGACTCTAAATTGACCGTAGGTGTGAATGTGAGTGTGAATGGTCGTCTGTGTCTATGTGTCAGTCCTGTGATGACCTGGCGACTTGTCCAGGGTGTACCCCGCCTCTCGCCTGTAGTCAGCTGGGATAGGCTCCAGCTTGCCTGCGACCCTGTAGAACAGGATAAAGCGGCTAGAGATAATGAGAGATGAGATTCATTTATTGAGGAAAATGATCCAATATTACATATCTGTGAGTGGCAAAAGTATGTGAACCTTTGCTTTCAGTACCTGCTGTGACCCCCTTGTGCAGCAATAACTGCAACTAAACATTTCCGGTAACTGTTGATCAGTCCTGCACACCGGCTTGGAGGAATTTTAGCCCATTCCCCCGTACAGAACAGCTTCAACTCTGGGATGTTGTTGGGTTTCCTCACATAAACTGCTTGCTTCAGGTCCTTCCACAACATTTCGACATTTCGATTGGATTAAGGTCAGGACTTTGACTTGGCCATTCCAAAACATTAACTTTATTCTTCTTTAACCATTCTTTGGTAGAATGACTTGTGTGCTTATGGTCGTTGTCTTGCTGCATGACCCACCTTCTCTTGAGATTCAGTTCATGGACAGATGTCCTGACATTTTCCTTTAGAATTCGCTGGTATAATTCAGAATTCATTGTTCCATCAATGATGGCAAGCCGTCCTGGTCCAGATGCAGCAAAACAGGCCCAAACCATGATACTACCACCACCATGTTTCACAGATGGGATCAGGTTTTTATGCTGGAATGCAGTGTTTTCCTTTCTCCAAACATAACACTTCTCATTTAAACCAAAAAGTTCTATTTTGGTCTTATCCAGCCACAAAACATTTTTCCAATAGCCTTCTCTTCTAGCTTGTCCATGTGATCTTTAGCAAACTGCAGATGAGCAGCAATGTTCTGTTTGGAGAGCAGTGGCTTTCTCCTTGCAACCCTGCCATGCACACCATTGTTGTTCAGTGTTCTCCTGATGGTGGACTCATGAACACTAACATTGGCCAATGTGAGAGAGGCCTTCAGTTGCTTAGAAGTTACCCTGGGGTCCTTTGTGACCTCGCTGACTATTACACGCCTTGCTCTTGGAGTGATCTTTGTTGTTCGACCACTCCTGGGGAAGGTAACAATGGTTTTGAATTTCCTCCATTTGTACACAATCTGTCTGACTGTTGATTAGTGGAGTCCAAACTCTTTAGAGGTGGTTTTGTAACCTTTTCCAGCCTAATGAGCATCAACAACGCTTTTTCTGAGGTCCACATACTTTTGCCACTCACAGATATGTAATATTGGATCGTTTTCCTCAATAAATAAATAACTAAGCATGATATTTTGTCTCATTTGTTTAACTGGGTTCTCTTTATCTACTTTTAGGACTTGTGTGAAAATCTGATGTTTTAAGTCATATTTATGCAGAAATATAGAAAATTCTAAAGGGTTCACAAACTTTCAAGCACCACTGTACACACGCTGTCGCCATGACCCAAACTCTTATTTCCCGGAAAAGGCCCGGCGCTAGAGCTCAGTGGTCTCAATACTGTTTTCTACAACTTCCTGTAACAACTCGGGAGTGCGTCACATCTACATCACACATGGGACCAGTGGCCGAAGAGGGCGAGGAAAGGGGGACAACCTGGAGTATATTTTAAAATAGGAATGCTTTTTCCCTCAGTAATAAGCATAAACATGTCTGAAAGCAGGATGACACTGTGTGGAGTTTGCATATTCTCCCCGTGTCTGTGTGGGTTTCCTCCAGGTGCTCCGGTTTCCCCTACAGTCCAAAGACATGTAGGTTAGGCTAATTGGTGGCTCTAAATTGACCGTAGGTGTGAGTGTGAATGGTTGTTTGTCTCTATGTGTCAGCCCTGCGATAACCTGGCGACTTGTGCAGGGTGTACCCCGCCTCTCGCACATAGTAAGCTGGGATAGGCTCCAGCTTGCCTGCGATCCTGTAGAACAGGATAAGTGGCTACAGATAATGGATGGATGGATGGATGTCTGAAAGCGATTTCTTAGTCCATTTATTTCGAATGGTGAACCGAATTGTATACACTCACCGGTCATTTTAATAGGAACACCTGGATGCGCATGCGCACTGCACTATTGTTACACTCATTCTTACAGCACGATGACATAGTGGCTACAGCCTCTATATGAGGCAGTAGCTACAAAAACACTCCACTGCCACCAAGATTTTGTTTAAAGCCAATATTCTGAATTAAATCTCCTACAAACTGCAAACAAAGGCAAAAATGTAAGTGCAGACAGTATGTCTGATGTATACAGATTTAATGGAAAAATTCACTAGACTGTTGCCTATAGCATAACTGCGATTAGCCTCCTGACTAGGGTGACCAGATTTCCCTAGTCTGAAACCGGGACACTTTTGCGCGTGACCATGCTCGTGCACGCACACCTTTTTTTTTACGTAAACATGACACTCAGAGAGGTGCTCTTATCATTTTGTTGAAGCTCACATTTATCAACATCTCACATGAAATAAAACAAACAGGCATTTTGTTATCTAGTAGCATAGTGGTATACAGATCAGTTAAATTATGGTCAGACAACAGATTTTGTAATGGCTGAGAATAGGCCAGGCTATGTCCATAGGTCAAATTTAAACTGATTTATTTCACCTGTTTGTGAGAACACCAAGAAGAATGCATATGCACATGTAGGCTATATCTCTAAAATTGTATGCACTATAGCATGAACTTAAAAAGTAGATATGTGACCTCAACATAGCCTAGGTCAGAATCAACCTTACTAACCATTCCCCACAACTGAATGAATAAAGCAAGATGATGTGTACAAAAGTGAACACTTTAATGGAAGGTGCAACAAGCTGTTCAACACAGCAATATGGCCAAACTGTCAGAATGGTATGTTAAACAGAAACAAAAAAAGAGACAAGTGATTTGAGAATATATACTATGGAAGCTAAGAGAGGCCCTTCATATACGGTAATCCTTTTTTTTATTCACCTTGTTATCCCAAGATAACGACATAATTAATTCAGGATCTCGAGAAAACAACACAACTAATTCGAGATCTCGAGAAAACAAAACCGTTATTCCAAGATCTCGAGAAAACAAAACAATTATTTCATGATCTCGAGTAAACAGCTGAGAAATGGTTCATTCAGGTGCGCCAAGAGACTTGTGATATGCTGACTTTGGGGCTATTTCTCATTCTGTATAGACGCAACTTTGGTCATTAGAATGTCTGGAATAATCGATCACCTAATAAGGCAATATTTTGATCAGGGGTTGACACAGGGAGAGATTGCATTAAGTCTTTTAATAAGGGATCATTTCAAAATTAGTCCGCGGCACCTCCGCAGAAGACTGGCCTGGCTTCGTCTCTACTGACGGAGATACAGTGATCCAGCTGAGATCATGAAACAATTGTTTTGTTTTCTCGAGATCTCGGAATAACGGTTTTGTTTTCTCGAGATCTCGGAATAACGGTTTTGTTTTCTCGAGATCTTGAATTAGTTGTGTTGTTTTCTCGAGATCCTGAATTAATTATGTCGTTATCTCGGGATAACAAGGTGAATAAAAAAAGATTATATGAAGGGCCTCTCGCGGCTTCCGTAAATATACACTCAAACAAAACAGCAATAAAGGAGGAGAGGGGCGACAGCCCGAGGAAAGCCCCCACAGGAGCGCACATCATTTGCAACATAGGCTACCCAACTCAGTACAAGAACAAAACACTTACAGTGTGTGCAGTAGGCTTCGTGCGCATTGTTCTGCACCTCTCGGAGGAAGGGGTAGGTGCCCTGTAAATCTTTGGAAAAGGTACATTTTCTTTTCGGCATAATTGCTGCGGCATTACTGCTGCTAGCTGCTAGACAAAGAACATTCGCGCCAGTTAATGTTTATTTTATTGTTGCATGGCAACATGTTCTGTTGTCTGGAATAATGTGGCTAAATAAACACCCATGTCACAGGGCCAGGGGGCAGTAACCAGGAAAGTTTGCGATTCCTGTCAATTCATCAAAATAGTAAATGCAGACATTTCTCCGCTAATGATTCCCACGCTGCTCAGTCGCAAACGTCGTGAGTGGCGAAAACCGGGACATATCTGTGTCCCGACAGACTTTTGTCGGGACTCGGGACACACAACCCCAAATCGGGACTGTCCCGGTAAAACCGGGACGTCTGGTCACCCTACTCCTGACTTAATTTTGTTTGAGAATTTGCTGTTATTACTGTTATCCTGACACACCAAAATCTGTAATTGTAAGCCACTACTGTCTTTATCATAAGCTTCAGGTTTGAGGCAAAAGCTGAAGCAATGTTCTCATGATTACAATGCATGAAACTGTAAAAGTGTGAGGTCACTGGTTGTATGATGTGATCAAGGCACCCTAGTGATCATCTAGGCTCAGCTGATGCTGTTGCAGGAAGACGGAAAAAGTGTGAGCCTGTTCACTCGTGCTTCACTCAGAATGAACTTCTGCAGCCACTGAAGTGATGGAAATTTCCCAAGTGCACACAGAGGTGTGGTAATTTTCACTGTGTAGGAACTGTGCTGTGATCACACCTGTTAGCAGGATTTGAGAGGCTTCTGCAAACTGAGATTATCACATTCAAACCCATGAGAAAAGTTCAGCACTGAAGAATCGGTGTCGATGAAAAGATGGAGAGCTGTAGAGCTGCTGGGATTATCAGTGTAAATTAATTCATTATGATTGCAGATTTTTCAGTCTAGTTAGCCTAACGAAAATTATTTAATGTGCAGTTACTTATGCTGTTATCGTGCGGAGTAATTTTTTTTTTCCTGAATAACTCATCTTCCTTTAGGCAGTTTTTCATCATTTATATACTTATTAATTGCATCCAAAGTTGACAACATATTTAAAATTGCATCTTATGAATGCCCTCGATAAAAATAAACATGAATAAAAGCTTATACTTTGGCTTATATTTCCTCTCACTGTAAACATTCTCCAGCTTTCTGTTTCTGCAGTCTCTCAGACTTTGCTGTTGTGTATTTGGTTTGTTAATATGTTTTGCACTTACAGGCCATGCAGCCTTAAAAGTAGACAGCCTTTTGATTTCATAACATAGGTGAAATTTAGTTCCCTCTGAAATTTGGTCATTGTGATATATGTTTATTTTTGTAATATCTTAAAAAAAATCAGGCCATTCTGCGGCTGGGAAGTTATTTCATTTGAAGGGATTCCCTAGCAAATAATGTGCATGAACTCGCTTGTTTCGCGCAGTCAAGCAGACAAAGGAAGTCCGTATGTGTATGCGCACGCTTACCTGAGTCGTCGTCTTCTTCATCTTTTGGGTTTTACAGCAGCTGGCATCCACAGTGTTGCATTACTGCCATCAACAGGTTTACCTTGACCGTGCACTGACAGTTCCATCATTCTGTCACTAAATGAACAGCTGATCACACCAAGGTGCTCGCTGACCACCGATATTTATTAGTTTGGCCCTGCGTTTTCTTTTCATTTGCAACATAATGTCTTTTCTTCTCACTTTCCGTTACTGTAGTCGGTCTTTCATGTTTCATTTGCACACTCACGTCCTCCATTTTTCTCTCTCCTGTTTCAAATTTGTATCCCACAATGCCTTACGCGAATGGGGAAAGCCCACCACGTGATGCATGACGTAGTATCTTTAATTGGGTCATGGTGAAGCAGGAAAAAATAGCGAAAAATTTAGTGCCAGGTGGCACTAAATTCATTCATTGTTCTATTTTAAAAAAATATATTAAAATTGGAAGTCTGTGATTCGAATTCAGTAGCTTTCGGTTGATTAAACAAAAATATTTGCATGTCAGGGAAAATTATTTTTGTGATCTAAACTTGAAAAAACTGAAAGGCAGTCTACTTTTAATGATTTGCAAACACCAGTAGCTACTATTCTCTTTCTTTCCTGTGATGTACTTTTCCCATAGTTGCTTGGTACTTTCTTAAACATTTCTAAACATCATTTGCAATTTGGTGATTAAGAGTACAACACTCAAACTATCAAGTTATATTTTGATATAAGAATTTATGGATTTGATGTATTGTACTCCATGCCCATTTGACTATTTCTGCTCAACTATTTGAGTCAGGTTAAAGTTAAATCCCATGAATGGATATGAATAGGATATCTCTGTATATTTTTTGTTTTTTCTCTGAGAAGGAAAATTACTGACTGATGGATAGCTCAACTACAAATAATTATCTAAGCACATGCTATATTAACCACACATTATGCTCTGAAGACATTGTCAGAGCTGAGTGAGTGCAATAGATTTATTCAGAGAATGGCCACATGCCATTAGCCTGCGCTGTATTTAGATAGCTCTCTTTAACGAGACAGAAAAATGATGAAACAATGGACTGTTCTAGTCAAACTATCAAGCAGTTTCATCTCTGTACTCCAGGCACCTCTGAACATTGCAAGAATCATGCAAGCTAAAGCCAGTCAATGCTGTAACTAAGCTGTCCTTGTGGCTATACGTTGACCATGTCACTTCTGAATGCGTTTTCAAGGACATTTATGAGTAGGCACTTATAGCATGTGTTAGTAGGCAGTGGCAGTGGAATTCCATAAAGTCCCTGGCCACAGGGGAATCATTTAAAAGCCATTATCCGAATCCTGCTTACGTGGCCCAACTGTTGGTCTTGAGAAGCCATTAGTGTAAGGAATGAAACAACCAAGGAAAAAGAAAAAAAAAGTGTGCCTAATGTGCACAGATGTCCAAAGGTGGAGCTTACCATGACCAGTGTGCAATTTATAGCCGATGTTTCTAGCCCATTCCCAAGTTGTATACATTCATAAAGCCATTAATCCTACATTGTGTGTATATATATATATATATATATATATATATATATATATATATATATATATATATATAAAACTGCCAATCTGAGCACCTTGTCCTGGCAGTCATATAAGTGCTGCACTTTGAACAAAATTCATATCTGCATTCATGGTAATGGAAGCACCAACATGTAAAGATAATGGCAATTGTACTGAAGATTTTTTTAATTTTTAAGACAACTTGATTTTCATCCTTTGCAGTTTTAATTATCAGTGTAATCATGATTAGGAAAACTCAATCACACAAAACTATTTTCTTCTCTTTTGTGTCTGCTTCCATCTTGTGAGTTTTGAGTGGCTCTGAGTTACTTTGGCAGTTCCCTCTTTACAGGCCTGGCTCTGCAGTGGTAACTCATGCTGACAAGCTTCATAAATCATTTGTGGCTCTTTCATGCTTCAGTGAAGGGAAGAGGAAGTGAAATTCAAACACTGATCAGATACAAGAAGCAGATCCATTTTTAATTTCTATGGACTGTAGTTAAGCGTATGCGATTGTAAGCATTGCTCGAGCCTGAAGAGGCACCTTAGAGCCAACCAGGAGTGCCACTAGAAATTTTGGGCCCAGTGAAAGAATATAATATTGCACCCCCCTTTACGTTTCTGGTAACCCGACTTCTTCATGATGGTGTCAATCTACTGATAGTTCACCATACAGTAAATTCTGCTTCTACCATGCGCAACTAACATTAGTGCTGGATTGGAAAGCAACAAACCTAACGTGGTGTCATGCTCTGGCTCCACCTACACAAGACTGTACCATGTAATGAATAGGGAGAGGGGTGAAATATAAAGACTATCCATTCTAATAATTTTGCGGAAAATGGAAAACCAAACCGGAAGGTTGTTGTATTTACTCATTTTAGGGGACAAAATTATTATTATTATCTCATCTCATTATCTCTAGCCGCTTTATCCTTCTACAGGGTCGCAGGCAAGCTGGAGCCTATCCCAGCTGACTATGGGCGAAAGGCGGGGTACACCCTGGACAAGTCGCCAGGTCATCACAGGGCTGACACATAGACACAGACAACCATTCACACTCACATTCACACCTACGGTCAATTTAGAGTCACCAGTTAACCTAACCTGCATGTCTTTGGACTGTGGGGGAAAACGGAGCACCCGGAGGAAACCCACGCGGACACGGGGAGAACATGCAAACTCCACACAGAAAGGCCCTCGCCGGCCCCGGGGCTCGAACCCAGGACCTTCTTGCTGTGAGGAGACAGCGCTAACCACTACACCACCGTGCCACCCTATTATTATTATTATTATTATTATTATTAAAATAACTTACACATGCTAATAATATTAATACTGTTCTCTGAGGGGCCTCTGTCAATGCTGGGCCCTTAGAATTGTCCTAACTTCCCCACTATCAGCAACCTTAGAGCCAACAATGGACCACCACTGTCTTGATGTTATTTTGGTGATGTACAGTGGTGCTTGAAAGTTTGTGAACCCTTTAGAATTTTCGATATTTCTGCATAAATATGACCGAAAACATCAACAGATTTTCACACAAGTCCTAAAAGTAGATAAAGAAAACCCAGTTAAGCAAATGAGACAAAAATATTATACTTGGTCATTAATTTATTGAGGAAAATGATCCAATATTACATATCTGTGAGTGGCAAAAGAATGTGAACCTCTAGGATTAGCAGTTAATTTGAAGGTGAAATTAGAGTCAGGTGTTTTCAATCAATGGGATGACAATCAGGTGTGAGTGGGCACCCTGTTTTATTTAAAGAACAGGGACCTATCAAAGTCTGATCTTCACAACACATTTGTCCAAAAAGAACATTGCTGCTTGTCTACAGTTTGCTAAAGATCATGTGGACAAGCCAGAAGGCTATTGGAAAAATGTTCTGTGGACGGATGAGACCAAAATAGAACTTTTTGGTTTAAATGAGAAGCATTATGTTTGGAGAAAGGAAAACACTGCATTCCAGCATAAGAACCTTATCCCATCTGTGAAACATGGTGGTGGTAGTATCATAGTTTGGGCCTGTTTTGCTGCATCTGGGCCAGGATGGCTTGCCATCATTGATGGAACAATGAATTCTGAATTATACCAGTGAATTCTAAAGGAAAATGTCAGGACATCTGTCCATGAACTGAATCTCAAGAGAAGGTGGGTCATGCAGCAAGACAACGACCCTAAGCACACAAGTCGTTCTACCAAAGAATGGTTAAAGAAGAATAAAGTTAATGTTTTGGAATGGCCAAGTCAAAGTCTTGACCTTAATCCAATCGAAATGTTGTGGAAGGACCTGAAGCAAGCAGTTCATATGAGGAAACCCACCAACCTCCCAGAGTTGAAGCTGTTCTGTATGGAGGAATGGGCTAAAATTCCTCCAAGCCGGTGTGCAGAACTGATCAACAGTTACCGGAACCGTTTAGTTGCAGTTATTGCTGCACAAGGGGGTCACAGCAGATACTGAAAGCAAAGGTTCACATACTTTTGCCACTCACAGATATGTAATATTGGATCATTTTCCTCAATAAATTAATGACCAAGTATAATAGTTTTGTCTCATTTGTTTAACTGGGTTCTCTTTATCTACTTTTAGGACTTGTGTGAAAATCTGATGATGTTTTCGGTCATATTTATGCAGAAATATCAAAAATTCTAAAGGGTTCACAAACTTTCAAGCACCACTGTATTATTTTCAGTGAATCTGACATGGTGTGTGTATATGACACTGGTCCATGTGAAACAGGTACAGCATAATTAATGCAGTTTTATACATACAAATAAATAGACATACATACAGTACCCTGTCCATCCACTCATATGAGACTAAAGCTCCTACTTTTCAATATAAAGGGTGTGTAAGTTAGCTTCTAGCTCTTTGTCAGTGTCAGTTTCTGACCACAGGACAACCATCAGTTAGGTATTTACAGTGGTGCTTGAAAGTTTGTGAACCCTTTAGAATTTTCTATATTTCTGCATAAATATGACCTAAAACATCATCAGATTTTCACACAAGTCCAAAAAGTAGATAAAGAGAACCCAGTTAAACAAAAGAGACAGAAATATTATACTTGGTCATTTATTTATTGAGGAAAATGATCCAATATTACATGTCTGTGAGTGGCAAAAGTATGTGAACCTTTGCTTTCAGTATCTGGTGTGAACCCCTTGTGCAGCAACAACTGCAACTAAACGCTTCCAGTAACTGTTGATCAGTCCTGCACACCGGCTTGGAGGAATTTTAGCCCATTCCTCCGTACAGAACAGCTTCAACTCTGGGATGTTGGTGGGTTTCCTCACATGAACTGCTTGCTTCAGGTCCTTCCACAACATTTCCATTGGATTAAAGTCAGGACTTTGACTTGGCCATTCCAAAACAGTAACTTTATTCTTCTTTAACCATTCTTTGGTAGAACAACTTGTGTGCTTAGGTTTGTTGTCTTGCTGCATGACCCACCTTCTCTTGAGATTCAGTTCATGGACAGATGTCCTGACATTTTCCTTTAGAATTTGCTGGTATAATTCAGAATTCATTGTTCCATCAATGATGGCAAGCTGTCCTGGCCCAGAAGCAGCAAAACAGGCCCAAACCATGATACTACCACCACCATGTTTCACAGATGGGATAAGGTTCTTATGCTGGAATGCAGTGTTGTCCTTTCTCCAAACATAACGCTTCGCATTTAAACCAAAAAGTTCTAGTTTGGTCTCATCCGTCCACAAAACATTTTTCCAATAGCCTTTTGGCTTGTCCACGTGATCTTTAGCAAACTGCAGACGAGCAGCAATGTTTTTTTTGGAGAGCAGTGGCTTTCTCTTTGCAACCCTGTCATGCACACCATTGTTGTTCAGTGTTCTCCTGATGGTGGACTCATGAACATTAACATTAGCCAGTGTGAGAGAGGCCTTCAGTTGCTTAGACGTTACCCTGGGGTCCTTTGTGACCTCGCCGACTATTACACGCCTTGCTCTTGGAGTGATCTTTGTTGGTCGACCACTCCGGAGGAAGGTAACAATGGTTTTGAATTTCCTCCATTTGTACACAATCTGTCTGACTGTGGATTGGTGGAGTCCAAACTCTTTAGAGATGGTTTTGTAACCTTTTCCAGCCTGATGAGCATCAATAACACTTTTTCTGAGGTCCTCAGAAATCTCCTTTGTTCGTGCCATGATACACTTCCACAAACATGTGTTGTGAGGATCAGACATTGATAGATCCCTGTTCTTTAAATAAAACAGGGTGCCCACTCACACCTGATTGTCATCCCATTGATTGAAAATACCTGACTCTAATTTCACCTTCAAATTAACTGCTAATCCTCAAGGTTCACATACTTTTGCCACTCACAGATATGTAATATCGGATCATTTTCCTCAATAAATAAATGACCAAGTATAATATTTTTGTCTCATTTGTTTAACTGGGTTCTCTTTATCTACTTTTAGGACTTGTGTGAAAATCTGATGATGTTTTCGGTCATATTTATGCAGAAATATAGAAAATTCTAAAGGGTTCACAAACTTTCAAGCACCACTGTATGGTCAGTGGGCTTTAATAATAAACCCCAATAATGCTGGTATGCCTGAAACACCAATCACTACCACATCATTGTTACTGTTGTTCTGAGAATGTTCAAGCAGTCAAATAATGATATACTCAGCAGTGACTATGGCGGTCCCTTTGCACTGATGGACAGGAAGAGAAGGGGCTGACTAATTGTGCATAGCAACAGATGGTAATTGTATACCATCTGTTGCTATGCACAATTAGTAATTGTATACCTACACAGAATCCGCTATAATTATATGGGCAATAAAAAAATTGCAGCATAGTACACAGTTTCTCTTGAAACAGGCTGTTTTGGACAAAATTCCATCAGCTGTGCAAGCACAGTGCTTATAAGTCTGTAGGAAGTGAAATAGCTAATCTTCTAAATGCCTGATGATGTAATTGGTTTTGTCAAAACATGACATTCATTTCATGGGGTTCAAAAGGTCAGAAAATGTACAACTAGATGGGCTTTTTCTCCTTACATTTCCTTACTTCATTGCTCAGGAATAAACAACTAGCTTTGCAAAGAGAGATGTCATTAATCCTACATCCATTGCTGTTGAAGGAGATATTCTTCATTTTGTTGGTATGAAGGTTCTTGAAAAAAACTGCTTTCTACAGTACAGCTAATTTCACTGCTTGCAGAAGAGACAGTATACAGTGTTACTCTTGTAGTGATGTGTTGATAAGTGACACAAAAATGGTGCTTTATTGAAAAAAATCTTCATTTTGAATGATGTCGAGAAATGTAATGAAAAAAAAGAGTTTATTACATTCTCAGAAATTTGGAATCACGTCAAATGAAAGGCATGTTTTGACAACAGCTATTACATCAAGTACTTTGCTTCAGAGACCAAAGGATTTTCTTCAAAGACTTTTGTCTGAAATTGTCAGAGTGCAGGCACTTACAGATGTATGTGCAAAGGAGAGCGGGGAGCAAACTTGTAATGAAGCCAAATCGCAAAACGAGAAGTGTGGTCAAAAGGCAGGCAATGGTCGATCGATCGGCAAACAGGGCAATACAGAAGAGACAAGTAGCGTAAACAGAGAGAGATAGCGAGGGTCAGAATAACTAGAATCAGGCAGAGATAGAAAAGCTTGGCATGGACTGGAAACCACAGAACAATACTTCACAATGAGTTGGAGTGTGAGTGAGGCTTAAGCAGTGTGGCTGATGAGTTGTGAACGAACGACAGCTGAGTTCAATAAACCGGTGACAGAGGGCACTGTGCTCATTGGGTGTTGTAGTTCTGAGTAGCCATGTTTGTAGTTTGGCTAGCTCTGTCATTCTCAATGCCTTTACTGACAGAAATATCCAGATTCTTTAGAAACCTTGTGTACCTTGCATAACTTTTACAACACTGACAGTAATTACCATGCATTTACTCCCTAGATTTTATATCTGACCCTCACAGCCATATGAAAGTTTTCCCCACTCTCAAGAGTATTTCTTGCTATTGAAAAGACCAGGGGCTAAGTCAAGTTTTCCTGGGGCTTGTATTTTTTTTTTTTTTCAGGGAGACTGGCAAAAATAGGTTGGTGAGGTTATATCTAACTTTACAAGAAATATTATCACCCACACACATTCAAAGGTGGTGATATGATATCTTTATCACTGCTCTTTTTAAATTTACATAGTTCACTTCAGTTTCCGTCTCCTTATTATTAAGTTATTATTAACACCCATATTGTCTCAGGAAACTGAAGCATGTATCAATTGACTATTAAATATTGCTAGTAAAATTTTTCATCACTTTAATAAAAATATATCATTTCTGACTCACATATCTCTCCTTTAGGACCACAAAGACACAAATTCTAAGCTACATTATTATATTACATCATTCAAAATCCCAGATGACATCCCATCTTACAAGACTATGTTCATATAAATATGTCTTCCAAGTTTCTCACACATATACACATATAAATACCATTTTCTCCAATGCATTCAGGCTCAGTTGACTGTAGCAGTGCATTGGTAGTGTCTGGACAACAAAAATTTATGTTGACATTAATACTGCGTGACAAAACAAAACACTGTTTTATTCCTATATGTGACTAATATGCCAAAGGCTGGCTATGGTATACATATGGTTGGCTGGATGGTTCTGCATAGGCTACATGTAGCATTAAAACATATGATTAAATTATGACAGGGCAACTATTATTGGTGTCTACATGAACACAAATTGTTGTTGACCTGTGAAATAAATTTAGTCAGGGCAAATAGAACACCACTGAAAATATTCATTAAACCACTCGAACTTTTGAGTGAGCCTGGTTCGCTAATCATACAGACCCTACGCTGTAAATTTAATATAACCAGCTACACGGAGCATTTTTTGCGTATCAACATAATTCAGTAGGTTACATTGTTGATACATTCTATATAAACACCCACTGTCAATGACTTACCACCTGTTTTCATCTTGAAAAATCCGACAATAGTGGATTGTTTTTTTGAAGTCATCTTCCAACCAGTTCTGAATGTTCTTCTGTTGGCGGTTACTAAAATTTTGAATGTGCACTGTGCAGCGCTCAATTATGTCCCTCCCCTCCCACCTCGGATGTTGCAAGTCAAGTTCCAATCTGTTTCAGTCAGTTATTTTCTATTAATCTCTTACTTTTTTTGAGGGCAAAAATACCCAGGGTTAGGCTCAAAATGCCCAGAACTATAGCCCCGAGTGATAGGGCCTAAAGATGCCACTGCTCACACTATTGCCACAAAGTTGGAAGCACACAATCCTTGACTTGCAAGTACACAATCCTTGACTTGCAAGTGACGTCAAAGCAAAATAGAAACCTGGATGTCACCCATGTTGGTGGATATACAAATGCGGGGTCAAGCAACATTCCATACAAAACATAGTCATGCGTGCGCAACTCTCTTTGTTTTTCCACTGCTTTAAGCGTTCTTTTAGCTCTGCCATATCTTTGTGCTGTATATGGTTGTGGTCACAACAGTACTCGTGACCGTGGCACATTCCAATTTTTTAGAATTCCGTCGGTGATTCGGAAAGAGGGCAAGGAAAGTCTGAGGCTTAGTACGGAGAGGAGACGAGGTGATCACTTTGTCCAATGACCATTTCGCCCCAAAATTAAGACATTTTGTCCAAAGCCTTTTTCATATGCACAATCAATTATTTTATATTTCAGGTATTCCGGTGTTCGTGAACGAAAGACCCGTGAGAGCGCTGCTCTGCACCTAAAAATTTAACATGATCCAGCCGGGTTTAAAAAATTAATAACTCAGCCAGGGGAGCTCACAACGAAACCAAATTTTACAGGCACCTCCCTCTAAGCCTCCCCCTTTGAAAGAGCATGGTCTTGGGGCAGTAGGACCGCGCCTCGGCCCAGGATTTGCAAATGACGCCCCCGCAAGAGCGCTGCTCTACGCCTGAAGGTTTAATATGATCCAGCCGGAAACATAGACATGCGAGCGATCAGCCTGCAATGACAAGGGAGTTAACTCATCCCAGGGTCAGCAAGTGGCATGGGCCTACATGGTTATCCCCCTTAGTACGCTCTTTAGTGTCGAAGTGCACGTAGTGTGGCACTCATTCGCTTTACAAAAATGTGTTTTGCTTCGGTCAAATTCCATTGAGAATTCCTCCTTTTTTCGAACAATACCTGAAATATAAAATAATTGATAGTGCATATGAAAAAGGCTTTGGACGAAATGTCTTAACTATTGGACGAAAAGGCATTGGACGAAATGACCTGTATTCATACTTGATGGTTGGTAGAAGCATCTTATCTTCAAAAAAGTCTGACTTTTTAAAATAATATGGGTCAAAACCACACATGTCTATCTTCTCTTTGTATCGAATCTTCGTTCAATCGTTCAAATCGTGGTAATACTGAGAAAATTCAGCATTGTTTACAGACACGCTTTCAGTGGCTGTCATCCTAGTTGCTTTGTATATCCACCATCATGGCAGACGCTCATGACGTAGCACATTTTGATCACGTGGTTGCAAGTCATCTATTGACTAGAATATCTTTGTATGCTTTACCATAATTAAGATTTACCTTAACTGGAGCTAAGGGGCCTAGCCCAAACATGTTCCATCACGACAATACCCCTGTGCACAATGTGAGGTCCATAAAGTCATGGTTTGCCAACGTTGGTGTGGAAGAACTTGACAGGTCTGCACAGACTCTGACTTCAACCCCACTGGAAACCTTTGGGATGATTTGGAACACTCACTACATTTACATGCATAAAATATTACAGTATTTGACAATATTCCTACTAAGCTGTTTACATGGCTAATGAAAATGAATATTCCACTTCCAGTCTCATTTACATGCAACCACATCTCTACCTCAGCCTTGCAAATGGTTGTCTAGTTGTCTACACACAGAGCTGACCATAATGAGGCAAGAAGCCATGTGTCGCAAACTGCTGTAATAACACTAAGTGAGATGCATATTCAGAATGGACTGTAAACATGTCAAAGAAGCCAAGAAGCCTTTATTTGTTACACGTACACTCAAGCATAGACTTAAGCACACAGTGAAATTTAACCTCTGCATTTAACCCATCTGACGCAGTGAACACACACATGTACACACAAGTGAGGTGAGCAATGAGCACACACACATACCCGGAGCAGTGGGCAGCTATGCTACAGCGCCCAGGGAGCAGTTGTGGGTTAGGTGCCCTTGCTCAAGGACACTTCAGCCCAACCTCAGGCCATGGCTGCCCCATGTTAACCTAACTGCATGTCTCTGAACTGTGGGAGAAACCGGAGCACCCAGAGGAAACCCATGCAGACACAGGGAGAACATGCAAACTCTACACAGAAAGGCCCCCATCGGCCGCTGGGCTTGAACCCAGAACCTTCTTGCTGTGAGGTGACAGTGCTAACCACTACACCACCGTGCCGCCCAAAGAATGCTCCTAAAACCTGAATAAAATCGGCATATCCTATGTCATAATTGGAAAACGCTAAATTCGGAATAAGGCCAAATTTGGAAGATCCAAATAGAATATGCTTTTTACATGACCCAGATCAAATTCTGAATATTGTCATATTTGGAATAAATAATAATAAGCCTTTTTTTGGTCACATGTACACTTGAGCATACACATACCCAGAGCAGTGGGCAGCTACACTACAGTGCCTGGGGAGCAGCTGGGGGTTAGGTGCCTTGCTCAAGGGCACTTTAGCCGTGGATACAGAGGGAGGGGAAAGTGCTGTTCATTCACCCCCTGCACATTTTTACTGCCGGTCTAGGGGAATCAAAAAGGTGACTCTTTGGGCCCAAGGCTACTTCTCTAATCTTTAGGCTGCCCCCCCTCCCGAAAAAAATGCGTACACTTTTACACCCCTGAGACTCTTTGAGGTGTACAGTGATCAGGTTATCAGATGGAAGAGACACCATGCATTTTACATCTGGGTGGACCCCCAACAGATAATCTCATCATAAGGTGCCATATGTTGGTGGAATATTTGTGTGTACATAAGCATACTGACTGACTCTACCTCAGGTCTCTGACGAATGCTCTCATGCCTTCCCTGAAGAGCAGAGGTTATTTTTTTTAATAGCAGCATTGTTTTGGGTTGCCCATGGTTTTGGAATTGGATATTCAAGAATCACATATGGACATACTTTTTACCATACAGTGTGTGTGTGTGTGTGTGTGTGTGTAGAGTAAGAACCTGTGTAATTCACAAAAAACATTAGTTTTCTACACAAAACTCATAGCCAATTCATTCGCAACAGTTTCTTGCCCTCTCTCGATGTTGTTACCAAATAGATGCAGCAGGGAAGCTATTTGTCAAGCATATATATATAGAACAGGCTATTCTTTCTAGTGAATCATTTGCCTTCTGAAATTATCCCAAGTGGAAAACTGCTATTAATGTTCCAGTGTGCATACAAGCCATCTTATCTCGGGAGCAATTAATAAACTCCTACGAAAAGCCTTACCAATAGCAGAGAGATTAATGTGTGGCTGGGAAAGAAACAGATGTCCCACATCCATGTAAACATTCCAGAGATATAAAGATATGGATCAAATGATTTTTCAAGTGCTGGGGAATCACGTCTGTATGTACAGTATGTGTTCGTATTATGTTTGATGTCATTGATAACATCGGTGTTGAATTGTTGACTTCTAGCAGCTCTCTAGCTTCTTTGATGACACACATTGGGGTCAGAGGTCAAGTGTTTTTTTTTTGGTCAAATGACCCAAATTGGCTGGATTAGCTATAATTGCACAAATGGGAACAGATGCTAGACAGACTGAGGCACTGTTAGGGCCTGACCTTTCCTGAGTAGGCAGGTCTGTGTTTCTCACAATGTGACTTTGGCTTATCTTCTCTTGTTTATAATCCTTTACAGTCATGAATGTTTGGGAGAAAATGGCTTTGCCCTTGTCTTCCCTGCCAGACTATTGTAATTAATTTCACTGTGCTCTAATTTTGGCCCTGTTGTACATATTCAGACACAGAGCACCTGTCCAGGTGTGATTACTTGAAAGTACAACATGAATATTGAAAATGACACACAGCAGCATGAGAGTGCAGTTTTTTAAAATAGCCAAAGAAAGCCAGTACAACTCAGCTGATTGTCAAGCAGTAGTAAATTACAATCTATTATAATCTTGAAGGCATTTTGCCACTATTCCAATGGACTTAGTTCCTCTCAATGCTGGTAAAATTCCTGGCATTTAAATACAGTCCGAATGCAGATTTGACCTTTATGTTTTAAGTTTATATACTTTGTCATATTGTTCAAAACCTATCAGTACTTTTGCTTGTGAGACATGTTTTTCCATAATCTTCCATCAAAACTCAGTAACCTTTACTTGCATTAACATGACATGAAAAAAGTCCCATTTTATATTCAATGTCTCTAATGACTGTGTAGTTAGACATAAATTATACATGCAATTGTACTTTAACTAATGTGGATGTCAGTATAGTTATATATGGATTACAGTAGAACATTTTATATACAATCCCAATTCCAAAAAAGTTGGGATGCTATGTAATATGTAAATAAAAACAGAATACAATGATTTGAAAATATCATAAACCCAATTTTCCCCCCACAATAGAACATAGACAACATATCAAATGTTTAAACTGAGACATTTTACTATTTCATGAAAATATTAGCTCATTTTGAATTTCATGGCAGTAACACATCTCAGAAAAGTTGGGACAGGGACACCAAAAGGCTGGAAAAGTAAGTGGTACTAAAAAGAAACAGCTGGAGGAACATTTTTCAACTAATGAGGTTAATTGGCAACAGGTCAGTAGCATGATTGGGTATAAAGAGAGCATCTTATACTTCCTTTACACGTATTTATGAAAACGGGTATCTTCTCCTCCCCGTACTAGAAAATAATTCCGTTTACACAATGCTCAAAAACAGCCAGGGAAGGCTGTCAAAAACATGTCAAACAAATAGAAAGCCAACCAGAGATCTGAAGGCCAAGGAGGAGGGACCGTGAGATCACAATGCTAAAACTCCGTTTTCCCCATAACATGGAGAAAACTCCGTTTTCCACTATTTACATGCAGGCATGAAAACAGAGTTTTCACAAATCTCCACTTTGCCCGGAGTTTTCGAAAGCAGCAGTTTTCAGTGACTGAAACCTCCGTTTACGTGTAAATGATGGGTGCAACCGTATAAATAAATATCCGTTTTTACAGATACCCGGCTACGTGTAAACGGGGTCTTAGAGAGGCAGAGTCTCTCAGAATTAAAGATGGGTAGAGATTCACCAGTCAGCAAAAAACTGTTTCTACAAATTGTGGAACAATTTCAGAATAATGTTCCTCACTGTAAAATTTCGAAGACTTTGAATATCTCATCATCTACAGTACATAACAAGTGTTGCCAGGCAAGACAAACCTCGCCTAGTAGCACTTATGATTAACATGAAGGAAGATATCGTGAAAAAAAAAATAGATACCCTATGGGTACATGTGGCTACTGCTTATAAATAAAATTGCTTTCTGATACCATGTTCATACAGTAAATATAACATATATATTTACTCTATGAGGCAGTAGCCACAAAAATGAAGCGTAATCCAAAAATGAACAATTTAAAAATCACAGAAATAAAATATACCAAGTGTCTGTACTTTATATTATTCTACTCTTCCCTCTTACAGTTTTCAAAACTGAAACCTCTGAACCGAGGCTGACATACACATGCTGTCGCCATGACCCAAACTCTTATTTCCTGGAAATGGCCCAGCACTAGAGCTCAGTGGAACACACTTTCTCTCTGTAATAAGCATAAACATGTCTGAAAGCGATTTCTTTAGTCCATTTATTTAGAATGGTGAACCAAATTGTATACACTCACCAGCCATTTTAATCGGAACACATGTATGCACATGCGCAGTGCGTGATTGTTACACTCTTACATTCTTACAGCACGATAACATAGTGGCCAGCACCTCTATATGAGGCAGTAGCCACAACAAAAATAATTTTGACCTTTTTGGTGACCTTGACCGGATGACCCTCAAAATGTTGGAGGTTCTATTTGAGACCAATGCCCATCTATCCTGAAAGTTTCATGAAGATAGAGCCAGCCATTTTCCTGTAATATCGTTAACACAACAAGAAAGAAAGAAAGAAAGAAAGAAAGAAAGAAAGAAAGAAAGAAAGAAAGAAACCCGACCAAAAACAACACCTCGGTCCCTGGTGGACTCCGTCCCAGGTGAGGTAAAAATGTACAGATTCTGAGAATCTGGAGAAATCTCTGTGCACAATGAACAAGGCCAAAAATCAATATTGGACACCTGTGATCTTCGGGCCCTCAGGCGGCACTGCATTAAACGCAGGCATGATTCTGTAATGGAAATCACTGCATGGGCTCAGGAACACTTCCAGAAATAATTGTCTGTGAAAACAGTTTGCCATACCATCCACAAATGCAGGTTCAAGAAGAAGCCATATGTGAACATGATCCAGAAACACTGTCATCTTCTCTGTGCCAAAGCTCATTTAAAATGGACTGAGGCAAAGTGGAAAACTGTTCTGTGGTCAGATGAATCAAAATTTGAAATTCTTTTTGGAAACCATGGACGTCACGTCCTCTGGACTAAAGGGAAGAGGGACCATCCGCCTTGTTATCAGCGCCCAGTTCAAAAGCCTGCATCTCTGAAGGTAGTCCTATGGCATGGGCAGCTTGCACATCTGGAAAGGCACCATCAATGCTGAAAGATATATAAAGGTTTTAGAGCAACATATGCTTCCATCCAGATTACGTCTTTTTCCGAGAAGGCTTTGCATATTTCAGCAAGACAATTCTAAACCGCATACTTCATCTATTACAACGGCATGGCTTCGTAGTAGAAGAGTACAGGTGCTGAACTGGCCTGCCTGCAGTCCAAACCTATCACCAATTGAAAACATTTGGCGCATCATGAAACAAAAAATATGATAAAGAAGACCCCGGACTGTTGAGCAGTTCGAATCTTATATCAAGCAAGAATGGGACAACATTTCTCTTTCAAAAATTCCAGCAACTGGTCTCCTCAGTTCCCAGACATTTACAGACTGTTGTTAAAAGAAGAGGGGATGCTACACAGTGGTAAACATGGCCCTGTCCCAACTTTTTTGAGACTTGTTCCTGCCATCAAATTCAAAATTATCTTTTTTTTTCTTAAAATGGGACATTTTCTCAGTTTAAACATTTGATATGTTGTCTATGTTCTATTGTGAAACATATATGGGTTTATGAGATTTGCGAATCATTGCATTCTGTTTTTATTTACATTTTACACAGCGTCCCAACGTTTTTGGGATTGAGTTTGTAAATAAGCCCCTGTATGAACTTCAGATTTTGGCCCATGTAAATACTGAAGGGTTTATGTGAATTCTTTTATAATATTTGTGATGTAAATTGCTAACCCAACAAAATGTCATGGGCCAATACAAATCAGGACAGTTCCAGTGCCTTTTATAGTATAATATATATAAAGTAAGTAGACAGTTCCTGTGTAGTTAGTTTTCAGATATTAAAACAATCAAAAACTAGCAGTTCATACTGGTGTCCTGTTACAAAAATAAAGGTCAGAAGCAATTTATTTTCCATTTTTGTTCTTTCTCATCAGAAATAATAATTTTACATTCCTGCTTGATAAAGCAGAATAGAGCAGAAACCAGTTAGAATGAAATAACAGATAATAACAAATAAAAGTGTTCTTTACATATGGTCAAGAGACTTTCATTTGGCTGTCACCTGCCATCTTAGTGCTGACATTAGTTGATGGGTCACCTTTCCAACCTTGAACAGAAACTGAGGGTTGTTTTCTTTGAATATGACACTGCAGATTACCACCATAGTTGCCAGGTATTATGTCAGCATCCTTCTACTTTTCATTCTGATTTTTTTTTTTTGCTTACAGAATTTAGGGAAAATACATTCTACATGGGGGCGGCACGGTGGTGTAGTGGTTAGCGCTGTCGCCTCACAGCAAGAAGGTCCTGTGTTCGAGCCCCGGGGGCGGCAAGGGCCTTTCTGTGTGGAGTTTACATGTTCTCCCCGTGTCCGCGTGGGTTTCCTCCGGGTGCTCCGGTTTCCCCCACAGTACAAAGACATGCAGGTTAGGTTAACTGGTGACTCTAAATTGACCGTAGGTGTGAATGTGAGTGTGAATGGTTGTCTGTGTCTATGTGTCAGCCCTGTGATGACCTGGCGACTTGTCCAGGGTGTACCCCGCCTTTCGCCCATAGTCAGCTGGGATAGGCTCCAGCTTGCCTGCGACCCTGTACAAGGATAAAGCGGCTAGAGATAATGAGATGAGATGAGACATTCTACATGGGTTTTGATGCCTTTTCCCATCTGTGAAAACATCGCTATAGCATTTACGTAATGCAGGAAATGACAACTCCTGGACAGGAATTTGGGAAAATGTTAAGGTTTAAGCTATACTTTCTTGGAATCACACTGGAAAATATTGTTATTATCCAGTTAAGCACTTTATTTTAAAAGTTTTCACTCTGAAACAATTTAGACTGATTTATTTGTGTTTCTTGATTATGTATAATAATAATAAAAAATCATGTTGTTTTCATTCCCTGTAACTTTCCGAATTCTTGGTCATGATCACATGAACCAAAATGTATGGTTATTTACAGATGTCCATCTGTAACAGTGCACTCATCCTCAGTAGATGCATTGCAGTTTCCGGTATAGTTTATGGGTAGCTATACAGGTGCTAGATTCACTTATACAGGTAAAAGAGACACAATATAAAGTGGGATTTAAAAAATTTTTTTTATTTTATTTTGAATAAAATTTCTGTCCAGTATTTGAATTGTAACATGTTAACCCAACGAATCTGCTGCCTTATTTTTAAAGTATATAAAATTACACTTTAAAATAAGTAGATATTTCCTGTGTAGTTAGTCTGCAAGTATTGTAACAATCAGAAAAAAAATATCTGAAACCTCACAATTAATCTGGATATCCTGCTAAACTGTCAAAATGACACAAACGAAAGCTGATTTACAGCCTATTTATGTGCTCCAGTAATCCATTTGTAACAGTGAAAGCATTCTTAGTAGGTACATAAGAGCTGCCTGTATAGTTTATGTCTAATTACACAGGTATTAGAGACACTTAATATAAAGTGGGACCATGTAAACATATCAGTAGGAGGTAAAGTCATTTCACCTCTCCTTTCCTCAATCTAAGAGAGCAAAAAGTCGATAAAACATCACATTGTGGAAGAGCAATGTGTTATGATTTCCATTTCACGTTAACTTTAATCATACTGTGTGTAACTCACATCTGTGCTGTCCTGAAACTTGCTGTTCACATGACATTGGCGCATGGAGGTATGGACTGGTGTGCATGCAGCCTTTTCTTCTCCATTGAACAGGGTACTTCCTTAAAGTAGAGGTGTCTGGGGTAAATGGAAACACTTATTTAATGTTTTTAAATACCACAGCTGGAGGTTTGCAGGTAGATGATGATGTTTACCAAGGATTTCTGCTGTCATATTGACTGTTTTTGGTTCATGCATTGTGTGAACACATGGTTTTAGTTCAATAAGTGGCTGATGTGTTAGTTATTTGAATGCATTTCTTTTACATTAAGCACTTCTGCACTAGTGATTGTGTGCTTATGTGTGTGTGTGTGTGTGTGTGTGTGTGTGTGTGTGTGTGTGTGTGTGTGTGTGTGTGCGCGCGCGCACGCGTGCTTTAGGTTATGCCACCCCACAGGCTGACTGCAAACCCAACGGTCAAAGAGAAGGGCTGATCTCAGACCCCCCACACACTCCTGCTGCTGTGCCCCTCCCTGTCCCCATGGCGACAGGAGGCTATGCCCCTGAGAAAGATGTTTTGATCAACCTGCATCAGGTAAGACTTGCTTGAATTCCCCCCCCCGTCTCATGCTGCTGTGGTTATCATTGTTCTACTGCTCACTGTCATAATATGAAATTGAAAAAAAAAAATCTTTTAAAATAGATCTGTTTTTTTTTTTTTGCCCTATTTTTATGTGTATGCACTGTGCTATGTTTTTGCCCTAGTGTAGACTGTCTCAGCCAAGTTAAATGGTACTCAAGAGACTTCTTTGTAATAACTCCATATTTAGAGCGAGAATGAGGCTGCATTCATGGTTATATAGTGAAATGACTCAAATATCTCTAATTAGAGCCAGAGCTGCTGTGTCTCCTGAGCATTGGCAGATGGTAGGGGAAGAACTAGGGATGGAGTGGCAGATGTGTGACTGAAGTGCCTGGTTACACCAGACAGAAAGGAAAGACAGTACCATGCATAAGACAGTATTGTCTACCTTGTATGCTTCTCGAGTGCCACTCAAAATGCATAGGACTGTCAGTTTGGGTTTCAGTGTAGCCTGGTATATATACAATATATTCAGTGCTGAGGGGCACAGAAAAGTGGGAAATAGGAATTCCACTATCTTGGGTCCAATAAAAGGCATAGTAGTACATGATATTATTATTATGACATAGAAAATGCTTGTAAGCTAAATGCATTGGTATATACTGTATCAGTGTGGCAGAAATATAACTTTACAAAGAACAGTGGTTCTAATCTCAAGAAATTGATCTCAGCACATTCTTGTGCATTTCACATTTGCAGTAAATAACCATGTGGCAACACATATAACAAATAGAGTACCAGTCAAAAGTTTGGACACACCTTCTAATTCAGTGTTTTTTTTTTTTTTTATAAATTAAAAGTCACTTCATATCTTAAAGTAATGATAGATGTTGTTTCTGTTTATTTAGTTGAGTGGTTCTTGACATAATATGCATTACTACAGTTGTGGAAAAGGGCTATTTACTGTATTTTTATTATTAATTTGCATTAGCAGTGCTGGCGCAAATTGTTAATCTCACTCAGGATCTTTCTACTTTCTTCTTCTTGTAACATTTTTAGGATGCTATTTCTCCCTCAGTTTTCAACCAATCATCACCAAATTTCAAATGAAGAATACCTCTGGGCTGAATTATGTTGCTGACTTTTGGTGGTGATCTGGATCACCAAATGAGAAAGATCCATGAAAAACGAGCTTTTTATTTTTATTTTTTCCAATCACTTATAACCCTGTCAATTTTCATGATTTTTTCAATCAATTTGTTTTATTTTGTTCAGGGTGGCAGGGCACAACTTTTCCTCACCAAGTGGCATTCTCTATCTCTTACCATTCCAGATCTATAGGGTACGGTGACCAGACGTCCTGGTTTGTAACAGCTAGCGGAAATTACTGTGACTTTAGTCACAGTCTCTGTCTAGTTTACTGCTTGATTTCAGGTGGCATGGTGGTGTAGTGGTTAGCACTGTTGCCTCACAGCAAGAAGGTTCTGGGTTTGAACCCAGGGGCTGATGGGGGCCTTTCTGTGTGGAGTTTGCATGCTCTCCATGTCTGTGTGGGTTTCCTCCGGGTGCTCCAGTTTCCTCCACAGTCCAAAGACATGCAGGTTAGGTTAATTGGTGGCTCTAAATTGACTGTAGGTATGAGTGTGAATGGTTGTTTGTCTCTATGTGTCAGCCCTGCGATGACCTGGTGACTTGTCCAGGGTGTACCCCGCCTCTCGCCCATAGTCAGCTGGGATAGGTTCCAGCTTGCCCGCGACCCTGCACAGGATAAGCGGTTACGGATAATGGGTGGATGGATGGATGTTTGATCTCAAATGCATTAAGAAGGCAAGAAATTTCAATAATTAACTTTTGATGAGGCACACCTGTTAATTGAAAAACATTCCAGGTTTATGAAGCTGGTTAAGATAATGCCAGTAGTGTGCAAAGCATCATCGAGGTAAACACTGGCTACTTTGAAGAATCTAAAATATGAAACATATTTTGTTTAACACTTTTTTTTGTTTACCATTTAATTCCATATATGTTCCAGATGTTATTTCATAGTGTTGCTGTCTTCAGTATTGTTCTACAATGTAGAAAATAGTCAAAATACAGAAAAACCTATGAATGAGTAGGGGTGTACAAACTTTTGACTGGTACTGTGTATGCTCTTTTGTTGGCCTTCACTCAAAACTTTTTTCTTTTCTTTTGGTACCAGCTAATTGCTTGCCCCTATGATGGCAATAAGTTTAATAACAATGATAATGGAGCTCCTGAATCTTTGCGCACAGAGCAGAGCCCCATACTTCAGAGGATACGGTAATGCATTGACCTGATTTTAATGGCTTGACCATATAATGTCCATACGTATGTATGTACGAATGATGAACGTGTACCACCACAGGGTACCTGATCATAAGTACAAGGCCACGTATTTCATAAAAACACTTGACCACCGGACAACAAAATTTGTACCTTTATTTACATAAGATAGATGAGTTTTTATTCAGCAGTTATTTTTATATATGTATATGTTGTGATTGAGTTCTAATCAGTAACAGGTGCATGCTAATTAGTTCTAATGGTGTGCACACACTTTGACATCAAGTTTGATATTCGATTGTAACTATATAGTAATGATTTAAAGTGAAAGCGCTGGTTCACTGCTGTCCACCAGGCACCCAGCAGAGTCACATCATAATAAATGTCATGGTGTTGTTTCTGGTGCATGGCATGTGGTGTCAAAGAAAGGAATAAATATGTATCCGTAACTGCAATGAGCATCTCATTATTGGTCTCACTGTTACAAGACAATGCAGCTATTTATTAATATGAAATACAATACACTACACTACACAATTTGATGGTTCAATGCTATATTATTATACACACCGGCCACTCTTTCCATGGAATAAAAACAAGTATTCTGTTCCCTTTTAGCGGGTTTATTGATGGCATGCAGTATTGTTATATCACTTATCCTCCATGCATTACGCCACTCTCCCCAATGGAGAATGAGCGTGCAATATTGTTATAATATTGCACATTGTCAAGACAACATGACGTCACATGTCAGAGCTCATGCGAAGATCCAATGATAAAACTTTTCTGCTGCGCATGCGCACAATTTCTTTGTCAGCCGGAAAAGAGAGAAGCCGAGGCTAATCCAGTGCTTGGTTTAAGCACTAAATAAATAAACTGAAAACTGAAACTAAAGATGCGCTGAACACCCAAAAGGCTACCAAAACTTCATTATATGTATTCTTCATGCATATTTACAAGAGAAAAACAGACCAATGGACATTGAAAAACTGGAAAAGAGACACGTCGGAGATGTAAGACTTCCACACTAGTGAGTGACTGTGACAGTTTGTAAACAAACATGGCTGCGAGGTTTGCTTTGTTAAAAGTGGAAGATTTAGAGAGAATTTTGACTGCCAGGTTGCTCTGTTGTGTGTAGTTGTCGATGTTGATTTTAAAAATAACTAAGTAAATTATATTAGGAAATAAATACTTAAGTCTGAATGAAAAATGCTGTGGCACATGTGTGTCGAGTCTTAGGACAGAAATCGTAGTTTCTCGGTCGTTAGCCTGTGTTACTGATGAATGCTATAGCGGCTGGAAGGTGAATTCAGTGGCGCGCTGATGAACCCTACACCGGCTGTAGGTGACTTCACTGCCGTGCTAACAGCACCAACTTGCGGGTAAGCTAGCATTGGCCTTCACGAATGCTGATATACTGATATGAAGAGAGTGTGTATGTATAATAATAATAATAATAATATTGGCTGGCTTTTTTTTCATGGTATATCAGATATATTCCATTCAGCTACTTGTCTTCGACTTGTCCAGTATCATGCTAGCTGAATGGATATATCACTCAATGCTGGCCAATATTATTTAAATATTATTATTCTATTCAGGTTGATTTTGTACCCTTGCAAATATTTTACTCATACTCTCATCAGGAGCTCCACTTTAAGGCAGTGACTAAATATATGTATTATTTAAATTAGTTGTGTTACAGTTAGTATAAATTAGTTTTGTTTGAGCAGCCACATATGAGATGTTTAATGTTATGTGCTCTTATATACACTCTGTTATATTTATTTTGTTGGAACTTGTAGCCTTGTGTCTGCTATATAAAGCGGTCTTGGTAGGACGTAGCATGAGTGCAATTTTGGGTCAAAGTGGGTACAAACAAACAAACAAACAAACAAACAAACAAACAAACAAACAAACAAACAAACAAACAAAACAAAATAAAACACTGCTACACTGGCAGATTTTGAATGACAAAATCTGCCATTTACATATAGAAATACTGTAAAAACAAAGAAATTTGCAAATTTGCTGGTATAACGATAATGGAGCAAAAAAAAGTGCACTTTTTACCCTTTTTAATCCATTTGCAAAGTAAGAATCGGAAGCAGAACAAAATTGATCATTTTATTTTGTTTGTCATTTGGTTGGGCTTGGTTTCACATTGCACATAATGAAACAAATGAAGACAAAATGACTTGGCTGACAGGTGTCTGTCACTGAAAACATACTTAAAACTCTTTCAGTCATTTTTATCACCTGCTGGCTGAAAGGCCCGAAGTGGGATTATGTCCGTCCATCCCAGGAAGGGTACTCACCTTCTGAAATCAACTCCTCTCACAATTTTTTGGAGGAATTTCATGAAACTTGACAGGATTCTTTGTTATATGTCAGTAATATGCATATTGTAATTTTGTTCAATTCAGTCGCATTTTACCAGAGTTATGGCCTTATAACATAGATATAGTTGCCAGTGGGGGATATTGTGCTCTCAGAGCACTCTTGTTTTTTAGAAATATGGCTACAGAAAAGAAACCTTTGCCAAGTGTGCACAGAAATCACAAAAATCACCCAAACACATGCAACATAGAGCCAATGCTAAATAAATTATAATTATATAAATAATTAGTTTAAGGTATTTTGTGTCTGTGTCATGTGACAGAGTTAGAGATGGATTAAAATGCAGTTTAGAATTTATTAAAAGAACTGCCAAACAGATCAAAAACATGAAGCAAAAGACATAACAGAAAGACAATGGAAAATCCAAACTGCTAAAACCAGGTAACAAGGCAAAATCAAAACCAGAATATCAAACACAGAATCAAATGGCTTGGTAAGTTCAGGTAAGGCACAGTGACACTTACTTCGCCATGAGATTGTGTCCAAAGTTTGTTTCTAAAGGATGAGTGTGATTGAAAACAGGTGCACATTATTATAACTCTGGTGAGTGTGAACGTGCAGGTGGAGTGGGCTGCTGGGGATTGTAGTCTGTGGCGGCCATGTTTGTTGGCCGAGGTGTGCTCTGGAAAAGTGGGGTCTCTGATGGATTCCAGTGCTGGCCTGACAGTGTGCATTGAGTGTTTATTTTTGTCATTCAGAATATCCAGAACACACTGCGTTTCTACAGTTCAACAGCTCTGTCCTTTGGCTTAGTTTTCACCTCACAGCTCAGTTTAACCATTTTATGTCTGCCCGTCCGTCCGTCCGCCCGCCCATCCGTCCGTCCGTCCGTCTGTCCGATTACATGCTCAGTCTCAATCCCTTTTTCATTACAATTGAATGAAGGGAGTTGGACCTGAACTGAGATTCCCCAAGACTGGTTGTTTTAGCCAATACCTGAGTGTGGTTGCTGGGCTCACACACACAAGGGCTAAATTCAAATGGACTAAACTCTGTATACGTGAAAGCACCCTAAAATAAACTTATTTCACACCACCATAAATATTGATAGGTAGGCAGCCTTTTCAATTTTAAAACAAGAAGCTTGCAAAATATTGTGGAGCACAGAGCAAAAGGACTTGTTGTGTGTTAGAGGCTTCATGTTGACCAGATTTTGTATGCCTGTCTCTTCGTGAATGACTCAATGGTATTGCAAAACATTTAATTTCCCTTTGCATTCATGTGCCAAATCCTAACTTCCTGTCACTCCCAAAAGCACTGAGTGTACCGCTCAATGTGCCTGTATCAGAGGGGAACTGTCAGGGCCTTTTAGGCATTCAGAGAAGCCCAAACATATCAGCATTTAAAATGTTATATTTAATTTCTTTCATTCTTTAATTTCTTTTATTCTTTCAAAATTTCATTATAATTGTTCTCTTCTAATTTGAGCTCATTTTCTATTTGCTTCAGAAATGAAAGGGTTACTGTCCTGTAAACATTAAAATAGAAAAATCCAATTATTATTTTTTGTTTGTTGTGTCTAGGCTGAGAAGAGTTTAGAGCTGGCTCACTCATTGGTTAGGACTTAATTGCCGGGACAGAAGGCCATGACAGTGTATGTTTATGTAGGAAGTGACAGATGAATTAACCAATCAGATTTTGATTTATAGTGGGCAGGACCAAAAATGTATCACCCTAGGCCTTCTCGAAGGTCATTGTGAGCTTAACTGCGACTCAGTGCCATCGACACAGCAGTGAAGTCACCTTCCAGCCAGTGTAGCGTTCATCAGTAGTGTTAGCAAATGCTAATAAAGCCAGTGCTATTGAGAGCAAGTAGCACAGCCTAACGACCGAGAAACTAAGATTTATGTCTCCAGACTCTTCTTCCATGCTGCACGCTCGCTACAGTGTTTTTCACTCATACTTAAGTATTAATTTCCCTGTGTCATTTATGGTACTTAGTTACTTTTAAAATCAACATCGACAACTACACAAAATGGAGCGACCTGGCAGCCTGCCATTAATCCCTTGCAAAATCCTTTACCCTGTTCCTTTTTTGGTGTGTCTGGCTAAGTTTTGGCTGAGCTCAAGTCCCAGCTCTAATAGTAATAGTTCGCCGCTGGCCTATAGTATTCTATTGTAATATAAGCCAAATTCTGAAAATGTCTAAAAACTTTTGGACTAATGTGAGAAAGACTCAAAATGTTTAATCAATACAATGCACAAGGCCAAACAAGTAGTTTTAAAAGATCTTACACATGCATACATGTCAACCTTTGGTCAATCAAACCTGTATAACCAACCTCCAAAATCCGTATTTCCCTTATAAAATCCGTATAAGATGCAAATTAAAATAATTTACCTAAAATTTGAATGATAATTAACAATGATATATCCAAGTTACTTTTTATTCAATATTAATAACAATAAACCTTCAGAATGAATACCAAGCTCTAATGTTCGACAAAAACACAAAGTGTCACTCGAATGTTCTGAATTGTACTCCATGACAGCTTTTTTTTTTAGCACTCTGCACCAATACCTCACTAGGTTGCATGTCACATAGAGGTGGGTATTGCCAAGGACCTCACGATACGATACGCATCACGATACTTGAGTCACGATACGATACGCATCACGATACTTGAGTCACGATACGATACTGCGATATATTGAAATATTCTACATAGTTCACTGAAAAATGTAAACGCAATATGCATCTTAAAATCCGAGTTGTATGTACATCAGATGATAGTGATAATTCATGGGACAAACTGAGTCAAAACAATGTAATTCTAATTATCCATGCCATTTTATTGTAACTATACAAGCGCAAGTTACAACATATTTGCAGGAACAACACACTGTCTGGAACACATTGAAAAGTGCAGTGTGCATCTTAGTCTCCCTGAGCACAATTATGAAACAAAGTGCAGTGTGGGTCAGTGTCCACACACTGAAACTGAATTGAAACCTCAGTGAATCACGTTTCTTCTGAACTTTGAGTAAATACTCAAAATAAAATGCAGTGTCTCACACACACTAAAATTGAAAATGCAAAATAAAGTGCAGCTTCTTGCCTTTGGCCTTAAATGACAAAATTAAGTTCACAGTTACAGTAAGTCACACATCACTGAAGTAGATGGGAGGACTTTGGCGCTGTCCAGTGTAGTTTGCTTCGGGTCGGGTTTCGGTGGCTCCGGCTGAGCTAATATGTCGGGGTGGTGTCGTGCTAAGTAAGTTCGCAAGTTTGTTGTGTTACCTAAATATCTAATTGGAGCGAAACAGGTTTTGCAAAGTGCGTACTCTTTGTCCAGCTCACTGTTTTTTTTTCTCCTTTCCTTTGGAATCCAAAGTGCCTCCAAACATCTGCCTTAAAGTTCGGCGGCGTCTCTAGGTTTACATTAACAGCCATGCTTGCTTGTTTTTTTTCCCTCACTGCAACCACCGGGAAAAAAAGAGAAGACGAAGAGTGCCTTGCAGTGAGGTAGCGGCACAGCGACACCTTGCGGAGCGGAGGTGCGGAAGTTGTACTGGATTTACAACCCATCTGAAACATGATTTATTATTTGAAAAAATATCGATATTCAAATTTTGAGTATCGATATTGAATCGGAAGACAAAGTATCGCGATATATCGCCGTATCGATAATTTTGCCCACCCCTAATGTCACAGCAAGTGTCTGTGTTGATCTTGCCGGAGTGCCCATTCAGAATCTTTTCAGTCGCTATTGAAAGTCGCTCAGGTGGAAATACGCGTTTCAGACTGTTACTTCCCGGTTAGCGGGATTCTCGCAATGCGGTGTGCGCATGATCAAAAGTGGAACGAAGTCTCGCTACCACAAGATAACGCGCGATTTCATAAGACTCTTTACTGGCTGTTTGTGCTTTCTGTGGTGTACAGTACGTTTGTAAATGAATGTTATGCGCTCTTTTATCATCGTGGGAATTGAGTATAGCTCTAAATAAATATTGAAGTTTTTTTAAAGAATCCGTATAACTTTATTTTTACGCCCGTATACTACGTTTATTGAATCAAATCCGTATAAAATATGGACATTCCGTATAGGTTGACATGTATGCACATGTGGCAGTAGTCAATAGTGAGGTCTGTCCTCTGATCTAACAGTTTTGGAACATACAGATTTCAGATATTTTGGGAATTCATATAAAGAGAGCGCTAAAATGCTGAAATGTTTGATTTGAATTCCGCACTGCTTCTAGGCTTTTTCTTTTTGTGAATGTAGCAAAAAATAGATGCCGTTCTGAGAAGGTGTGTGTGTGTGTGTGTGTGTGTGTGTGTGTGTGTGTGTGTGTGTGTGTGTGTGTGTGTGAAAATAATTATTTTGTGAAAGCATTAGGGTGTGCTGTGAGGTCTTTTGATGAATAGAAATATTGAGAAAATCATTTGAACGGAAGTGGCTCATTGAAGCTAGACATTCAGAAAGCAATTTGTTAATGTTCAGCCCCGTGTTGTGTGTGTGCTGGTAACACTTCTCAGATTGACATTCTCTCACATGGCTCTTTATTTATCAGAGTTGATATCTCATAAGAAACTACAAAGACAGGATCTACAGACAGCTGGCAAAAAGAGAGCAAAAACACTTTGCAAAACTTCCATTAACATTCACTGAAAGCAGGTGTGAAATTCAATACCTTGAGCCATTGAGTCTGACCCAAGGTTGGGCTTGTTTACAGGGGCTGAGGGTTGGAGTAAAGCTGCATTTCAGAAACTCTTGGCTGGGGAAAGGCTACATTTTGTTCTCTGTGGTCTCAGATACCAGCTCAGTCCAGTCCAAGGCTGTGTGGTGGTTGTGCTTTGGATATCAACAGATCTTGTTTCAGTTCTATTTGTAAAGAAGTGGAAACCTAGAGGAGAGTAAAACTAAGAACAGAATGGGTAGAATAAGATCTTTCTTCCATTAGTATCTCTTCTAGCAGCTCAAGTAGGCTGTCCAGGGAAAAAAAAGTTTTCTAGTAGCAGCTAGCAAGAGAAAACAAACCTTACTTATTTGTTGTATTGAGAGAAGTTCAGTGACTGAAAGCACCAACAGAAGTTTAGTGATTCACTCCTATGTTCAAACTGTATAGCAGTGACATATTCCTGCATGCAAATATATGATTTAACACAAATTAAAACAAATTAGGTGACCACATAGCCAGCATGATTTATTTCTTGACCTTTGTGTTGTAAGTACATCCCTCTCAGGAATCCCAAGAACTCGCAAGTCAAGCCACTGTGGACCAAGCATGAAACTGTTGAAAGATCACATCTAGTATAGCCTAGTATAACATGTTTACTGTCCTTTGTGCTAATAATCATAGAGTTATTCAGTTACAGTGCTCAGTGTAAATGAGTACACCCCCTTTGAAAAGTAACATTTTAAACAATATCTCAATGAACACAAACAATTTCCAAAATGTTGACAAGACAAAGTTTTTAATATAACATCTGTTTAAGTTATAACGTGAAAGTAAGGTTAATAATATAACTTAGATTACGCATTTTTTCAGTTTTACTCAAATTAGGGTGGTGCAAAAATGAGTACACCCCACAACAAAAACTACTACATCTAGTACTTTGTATGGCCTCCATGATTTTTAATGACAGCACCAAGTCTTCTAGGCATGGAATGAACAAGTTGGCGACATTTTGCAACATCAATCTTTTTCCATTCTTCAACAATGACCTCTTTTAGTGACTGGATGCTGGATGGAGAGTGATGCTCAACTTGTCTCTTCAGAATTCCCCATAGGTGTTCGATTGGGTTCAGATCAGGAGACATACTTGGCCACTGAATCACTTTCACCCTCTTCTTCCTCAGAAATCCAACAATGGCCTGAGATGTGTGTTTAGTCATGTTGGAAAAGTGCACAATGACCAAGGGCACGGAGTGATGGTAGCATCTTCTCTTTCAGTATAGAGCAATACGTCTGTGAATTCATGATGCCATCAATGAAATGCAGCTCCCCGACACCAGCAGCACTCATGCAGCCCCACATAAGGACACTGCCACCACCATGTTTCACTGTAGGCACCATGCGTTTTTTTTTGTATTCCTCACCTTTGTGACGCCATACAGTTTTGAAGCCATCAGTTCCAAAAACATTTATCTTGGTCTCATCACTCCAGAGTATAGAGTCCCAGTAGTCTTCATCTTTGTCAGCATGGGCCCTGGCAAACTCTAGGTGGGCTTTTTTGTGCCTAGGCTTTAGGGGAGGCTTCTTTCGTGGACAGCATCCATGCATGCCATTCCTCTGCAGCACGGGTGATTGCTCTGACAACGAGGGAGGCTCAGCCTCCTCTAAAAATGACGAACATCGTGTAGGATGAATTGCGCTAGGCTTATGTTATAGCCGACCTTATAACATTGCTATTTCAGATCCAGAATCATAGAAATATATGTGCTCAACCCAACTACAGTGCGAAATCATTCCGTTATAACTTTAATGTGTGCGTGAGTTTTTCCCCCTCATGACAGCGCGATGCAGCCCAGCCTCAGTGGACTTCAATGGCATTTGGGAGCTATGCGCTTTTCAATATCAAAATGCAAGACGGTTATTGGACAAATACTGCGAAAACGCCCGCCCACCGGACTCCCAGCCTCAGTGGACTTCAATGGCATTTGGGAGCGATGCGCTTTTCAATCTCAAAATGCAAGACGATTATTGGACAAATACTGCGAAAACGCCCGCCCACCGGACTCCCAGCCTCAGTGGACTTCAATGGCATTTGGGAGCTATGTGCTTTTCAATCTCAAAATGCAAGATGATTATTGGACAAATACTGCGAAAATGCCCACCTACGGACTCCGAGCCTCACATGGGAGGGACATGGCAAAGCTTTCTGCGAGGAGACTGGTGATTGGTGAAAGCGGTCGGATATTTTCTTTGATTGACAGCTCATTTCAAATAGACAGGCAGCGGTGAGCTTCAGTTCAGTCCCATGCGGATTCGCAAGTGTTGTGGTGTATTGTAAGAGATCAGCTTACATTTCGATTTCATTCATTACATACGGTTTCTACCAGCTTTTTTAGTTTGTATATATTTTCATTGTAAATAAAGTGTAAATATAGTGTTGTCAAGTTTGCTATCTTAGTTCCAGAAATTTCGTTTATTTGAGTGACTGAACTTGAACTTGAGGGGGCTAGTCAGCTAGCAAGAAAGCTGCGCATGGATGCCAAGTATTGCTGATTTAATTTTGGTGAAGCCATTTGCCAGTCTTCCTTTCGAGGAAAAAATTAAAATTAAAGAGCAGGGTAGACCAACGCCTCAAATTGACTTGGTGAAAAAGGTGGGGAATAATACTCGTTCCTTTCAGCTCTCCTGGTACGAGAAAGTGAATTGGCTAACAGCAAGTGACCCACATCAGCAACAGTAAATAGGCTACTGTAGTAATATGTCATGGATGGACCAAAAATATAGACTCTATTTAAAATGTTTATGCTGAGTATATTATATTGGAATATATGTTTTTCTGGATATGAATTAAACACAGCTACAATTTGGAAAACATTTTTAAACAAAAACACAGCCGAGAACATTTCACACTACAGACCTGGATTAAAAGTGAAGGGTTATCAAAATTGTCAATAAAACATTTCTCAGTCAAAATAAGTAAAATATAGGGAAAGTGTCATTGAATGAAATGTGTGGCACCCAGCTCTGTGTTTGGCTCCCCAAGGTCAGTGCTTGTGCCTATTCCAGAACACTCTGCTGTTACTGCTGAGGTTCTTGACAAAGAGCTGCTTTCAATAATGATCAATTTTTAAACAACATGCCACAATTTTAAAATATAAAATGTTAAAATATACCCCCTCAACACCACCATCATGTATATTGGACAGTAAGCTAATGGGCCAAAAGAACCTGTTATTTCACAGTTTGTGACCCTGCCAACAATCAGCCAGATCAGAGGCAAGAGTATGGGCAAAATTGATGTGTTTTTTCTTTTTTCTTTTAAAATCTGGAAATATCGTAACCGACCAGCCTCCCCTGTTTGAAAGACTACCAGCCGCCACTGCTCTGCAGTGTACGTCGTATTGTGTCACGGGAAATAGTCACCCTGGTTTGGCTTTCTACTTCTTTAGATAACTGCAGTGAACTTGCATGCCGATTTTCTTCAACCCTTCTCATCAGAAGACGCTCCTGTCAAGGTGTTAACTTCTGTGGACAACCTGGACATCTCTGTGAGATGGTTGCAGTTCCATCTTTCTTAAATTTTTTGCACCACTTTTGCTACAGTATTCTGACTGATAAGTAAAGCTTTGCTGATCTTCTTGTAGCCTTCACCTTTGTGGTGTAAAGAAATTATTTTCTCTGGGGAATTCTGAAGAGACAAGTTGAGCATCACTCTCCATCCAGCATCCAGTCACTAAAAAAGGTCATTGTTGAAGAATGGAAAAAGATTGATGTTGCAAAATGTCGCCAACTTGTTCATTCCATGCCTAGAAGACTTGGTGCTGTCATTAAAAATCATGGAGGCCATACAAAGTACTAGATGTAATAGTTTTGTTGTGGGGTGTACTCATTTTTGCATCACCCTAATTTGAGTAAAACTGAAAAAAAAGTGTAATCTAAGTTATATTATTAACCTTACTTTCACGTTATAAGTTAAACAGATGTTATATTAAACTTTGTCTTGTCAACATTTTGGAAATTGTTTGTGTTCATTGAGATATTGTTTAAAATGTTACTTTTCAAAGGGGGTGTACTCATTTATGCTGAGCACTGTATGTTTAGATACATACCAGGTGCAAGGAAGAAAGAAGCCATTTTGAGCTTCCTTTTTGGTCCAGGCATCAAAGTCAAAGTGCCTTTCATGCCAGAATCTTGTCTTCCCAGGCAGTCTCCTGTCCCAGTACTAACCAACTCTTTAAGGCATATGGGTGCAGCACCGATCTCTGTTTCGATAGCCCTTGGCCTCTCGCCTATACAGTTAGGGTTACAGTGAGGGGGCTAGTCCTCTGGTAACCACGAGAGTTTGACTTTTCCACTCACATCTGTATTACAGTGTGCCTTGCCAGACGGTAGTAGGTACCATTTTTATGATGGTCTTTGGTATGACCCTACTGCAAGTAGAACTCGTGATCTCCCGGTCAAGAGGCGGACACGCTAGGCCAACTCGCGGTTTGGTCCAGGCATGGAGATGAATAAAACATGAGGCAAGCACCTGAGTCAGCCAAAAAAAAAAAAAAAAACCACCAGTAGATAAAAGATTTAAAGTGCATGCCACAGCTCAGATAAGGCAGGGTAAAAATGGAGTATTACTTTTAGGTCCCCCAGGCACCAAAATTAATTTATTTTGCTTTATTTCCTTGTTGTCCCATTATATATTTGTCTCTGATTTTGTCTTCTCCCTCCACAGCCAGCCATCTGATCTACCTCTACCTTTATCTATGCCCTAGAATGGTGTAAAGTCTGTGGTATAAAGACATGTTCATGGCTAGAAATCCACTTTTAGTTATTCTCTCTTCTCACTGAGTCTGTTATGAAAATGAGGACAAATTTGTATTCTACAATAAAATGTGAGGATACACTTGTACAATAAATGATACACATCTGAATGTGTGGGGTTTTTTTTCAAAGTGGTGGTGTAATTTACTCTATATGATCAAATTAATCAAATCAGTTGTAATGGGAATGGATATAATTAAATGAACTACAAGACTGGGAAATAACGAGTAAATCTGCTTTTGTGAATCTGCTCAGATCATCTTGTTTTCTCTCCTTAGCCTTTGGCACCCATTTGATCTTGGTCTGACACAGATCCATTGTCCTACAGTATGGGAAGATTGGCAATTTTATCTCTCCAAAGCCTCTCTGTCATTGTGGGCTGACACAGAAAGGATCTGTAATGAAATTTTCACAATGAGTCATCGGTGTCTTGTGTAGAAAATGTCATATCCATTGAGGCTCAGTCTTGGATTTAGTACCTGAAATATTGGCGTGATCTGTGTGGCTCTTAAGAGTAATAAATATAATGCAATAAATATAATGCACTGTGAGAAAATACATATGAATAATAAAAACAGTAGTGCTTAAGGTCTTATACAATGTAATGATATACAATGATATCAGACAAGAGCCTTAGTACTAAAACGTAACTAGAATAATTTCTCTTTAAAAGCTTATTTCGCTCACATCTTTATGCAAAGCAAGCTGGAGCCAACAGTGGTAGTTTGGTGGTGCTGGGATTTGAACTCACAACTTTCTGAGCGCTAGCCCAGAGCCCCCACTATTGCAGCAGAGGTGAAACATTCATGACATTGGTGTGATCTGGGTGTCTCTTAAGAGTAATAAATATAATGTAATAAATATAATGCACTGTGAGAAAATACATATGAATAATAAAAACAGTAGTGCTTAAGGTCTTCGAACCCAGTGCTGTGAGGCGACAGTGCTAACCACTACACCACCATGCCACCCATACACTTTTCAATTATTTTATATTATTCCCTGAGATGCTTTTGTATAGTTTGTGAGCTTTTATATTTAAAAAAAAACACTTTGGTTCTTTTTTCTCATGCCATTTTAGCTTGAACATCTTATAGGATAAGGCAGGCTGAATTTGGAGCTGTGCCATTAAATATTAAATATGTAAATAGCTTCACTCGGTTTGGCTAACATCTTTAAAGGAGAACTCTGTCAACCACACCCACAGAATTAGCGGTGTGCTCCAACAGAGTTAGCACAGCTCCATCTTACAATATCAGCTTTGTACCAAAGCCTGGCTGATATGACTGAAAGTTGATAAAAATTCCTTCACTCAAATGTGCCAGTGTCGGGCTGAAATTTTCAGGGACTCTTTTTGTGTATTAACTTCCTTTGGAAGAATATCCATACTTGTGCTTTTTCTTCCTGATGTCTTTGGTTGTTCCTTCGAGGTAGATGGCTCCTCTCAATTTTCTTGATTCACACTACTATGGGCAGTCATATGTTAATGAGGGAAGTTTCTACGTACATAGAAAACAGACACTTTTCTAACTGGTCTGTTCTCTCTGCCCATTTCTTTGCCGGAAAACCAATTTCCTTTCTATGGCCATTACAGACTAGTTAGGTAACAATCTACTTTGCAAGGCCCAGGACATCCTCAAGTCACATCAACATATCTCATTTCAAAAACAGCAACAACAGAACATTTCCACAGCATGTCCCCTTTAACCTAATTTAATATATGTGTGGCAGTCTGGGAAAACTTCACATTTTATATTATATATAATTTCCAAAAACTACACGTTTTTCTACACTGAAATATGCTTCTCTTTTGCATGTAAATCAACCACAATAATGTTTTAGCATTTTAAAAACTTGTTACCCTTAAAAGTGAAATAAAATACTCCATTTTCACTGTTTACTCAGGAGCGTCACGGATATTTTGACAGCCAGTATCCGCTTAGAAACCGAGTTAGGCTTTTATCCTTTTCACTTTGCCACATAGCTGTTCAGAATCTTGATCAAAGCATGACATGATGTTCACTGTGTGAAGAAATCTCACTTAGCTTGTAAGGTTTTAGACTGACTGTTTTTACCACCACATTTCTTATACTGGTTCCTCACCCAATAGTAAATAAAACGTTTCTTTGTCATTTTGGCGAAATGTGTGGATGATTTCTTAAAACAGAAATGTGAAAGTATATATAGCCAGGAAACCCCTATTTTGGCCAAAACCAAAATAACCAATTTTTTTTTTGGGGGGGTGCGCTATTTGTCAGAACTCAGACACAAAGTTCATCGACAATATTGTGATTTACATATCTGTAGTAAATGACATTTAATGACATTTTTAATGCTTTAAATATGATGGATATACATGTAGATACATGTATGTTGCTGGGTTTCATGTGATGTCACATCCACCTCATTAGTTATTCAAAACTTTAGCTGGTGATCTACCAAAGCTCAGTTGACAAAGCATTTGTACGGGGAAGGTGCATTGCTCGCATGAAAAATGCCTTACATTTTTGCCTTACGAAAAATGTTGTTTTCGGTTGTTTGAATTGATCAAACTGTGAAACGGATAAAAAGTTTCTTCAGGGTTCCCCGTGAACTGATAAAAAAGGGTGAACGAACACAGGATTTCACAAAAAGACATAGAGAAAGGTGGCTTTTGAACCTCTCACTGAAATCAAAGGGAGCCAAGTCAAAGCATGCTCGAGTTTGCAGTGATCACTTCGTGAAAGATTTGTATACCCTTACAAAAAAGAAGTTTATTTAAGTGTGCTTCTAGTATACTTCTTTTAAACTAAAAATAAGAGAGTATGCTTTCAGTTTACTTTTTATTTACTTATCAGAGATATACTTAATAAAGTTATACATAAGTATACTTCAGTGGCGGCTGGTAGTCTTTCAAACAGGGGAGGCTGGTCGGTTACGATATTTCCAGATTTTAAAAGAAAAAAGAAAAAACACATCAATTTTGCCCATACTCTTGCCTCTGATCTGGCTGATTGTTGGCAGGGTCACAAACTGTGAAATAACAGGTTCTTTTGGCCCATTAGCCTACTGTCCAACGGAGGCAAAGTGGCCAAGTGGTTAGAGCGCTTGACCACTAAGCGAACGGTCCCCGGTTCGAGCCTCGGCTCGACGGGGATCTGGGGCTCGCTCCCTGTCCACCCAGCAGTGAATGGGGACCTGGTGGAAACACTGGGGGAAGTAAGGCGGCGAGGAAAGGAACTGGCCACCCTACCTCACTATGCCGATGGCCCAGGACAAGTGCGCTCTCTAACAGGCACTCCCCCAATGTACGAATCATATATGGGACCCTCTCTTCTTCTTCTACTGTCCAATATACATGATGGTGGTGTTGGGGGGGTATATTTTAACATTTTATATGTTAAAATTGTGGCATGTTGTTTAAAAATTGATCATTATTGAAAGCAGCTCTTTGTCAGGGACCTCAGCAGTAACAGCAGAGTGTTCTGGAATAGGCACAAGCACTGACCTTGGGGAGCCAAACATAGAGCTGGGTGCCACACATTTCATTCAATGACACTTTCCCTATATTTTACTTATTTTTACTGAGAAATGTTTTACTGACAATTTTGATAACCCTTCACTTTTAATCCAGGTCTGTAGTGTGAAATGTTCTCGGCTGTGTTTTTGTTTAAAAATGTTTTCCAAATTGTAGCTGTGTTTAATTCATATCCAGAAAAATATATATTCCAATATAATATACTCAGCATAAACATTTTAAATAGATTTTATATTTTTGGTCCATCCATGACATATTACTAAAGTAGCCTATTTACTGTTGTTGATGTGGGTCACTTGCTGTTAGCCAATTCACTTTCTCGTACCAGGAGAGCTGAAAGGAACGAGTATTATTCTCTACCTTTTTCACCAAGTCAATTTGAGGCGTTGGTCTACCCTGCTCTTTAATTTTAATTTTTTCCTCGAAAGGAAGACTGGCAAATGGCTTCGCTAAAATTAAATCAGCAATGCTTGGCATCCATGCGCAGCTTTCTTGCTAGCTGACTAGCCCCCTCAAGTTCAAGTTCAGTCACTCAAATAAACGAAATTTCTGGAACTAAGATAGCAAACTTGACAACACTATATTTACACTTTATTTACAATGAAAATATATACAAACTAAAAAAGCTGGTAGAAACCGTATGTAATGAATGAAATCGAAATGTAAGTTGATCTCTTACAATACACCACACCACTTGCGAATCCGCATGGGACTGAACTGAAATTCACCGCTGCCTGTCTATATTTGAAACGAGCTGTCAATCAAAGAAAATATCCGGCTGCTTTCACCAATCACCAGTCTCCTCGCGGAAACTGCCATGTCCCTCCCACTGTGAGGCTGGGAGTCCGGTGGGCAGGCATTTTCGCAGTATTTGTCCAATAACCGTCTTGCATTTTGAGATTGAAAAGCGCATAGCTCCCAAATGCCATTGAAGTCTACTGAGCCTGGGAGTCCGTGAGACTCCGTGGGCGGGCGTTTTCGCAGTATTTGTCCAATAATCGTCTTGCATTTTGAGATTGAAAAGCGCATAGCTCCCAAATGCCGTTGAAGTCCACTGAGGCTGGGCTGCATCGCGCTGTCACGAGGGGGAAAAACTCACACACACATTAGGTGAACTGGGGAAAGTTATAACGGAATGATTTCGCACTGTAGTTGGGTTGAGCACATATATTTCTATGATTCTGGATCTGAAATAGCAATGTTATAAGGTCGGCTATAACATAAGCCTAGCGCAATTCATCCTACATGATGTTCGTCATTTTTAGAGGAGGCTGAGCCTCCCTCGTTGTCTTAGAGCAATCGCCCGTGGTATACTTGGCTTATACTTAAAGGTATATAGAAAAGTCTAAGTATATTAAGTTTATACTTAAACTTTTGATCAGGATATACTTAACAAAAGTGTAATAAAGTATTAAAATATTTGTGCCTTATGTTTAAGTGTACTTGCCCTGTAGTTGTGCTTATCCTTTTGATAATAGCCTATAAAATACTTCTTTTTCACACATATTGACTTCTTTGTGATATACGGCAGCATGTTTTAAATCCCATCTTTTAAACCTACGTGGACCATAAGTTTGTGGTCAGCTCTGGGGTGGAATAGCTTAAGAGTAAACAGTGTTGGAACTTAAACTTTTCTTTTATGTACATAGTGTTATTAACCCACAAAGAGACAGATAAACATTTCTCTTATTTTATTTGCCAACAAATTTGAAAACAAAGGTGAGAACATTGTGACAGACTTGAATCATACTGGCTGTCATTATACGCCATCACCAAAATACATCTGAATTTTTACAATTTCATCCAAAATTAAGTCAAATTTCATCAAAGGTTTTTTTTTTTTAAATTTCTCCTGAGTGGGATAATTAATTTTTTTTTATTTATTTCCTTTTCTTTAGAGCTTGGATGTCAATTTCAGTTGTCATTGCCATGTTTTTATACTTTGGCATTTTAAACAATGTTGCTTTAAATTTTGATTTTTAAAGAAAATGCACATATCTGTTGTTATTTTGTGAATTCTTACCTTTATAGCATCATTGTAACTTAAGGTACAAAACACTTAAAGGTGATACGCAGAACCTTTATTTAAAAAAAAAAATTCTGAGTGGATAGTATCTCCATCCTTGACCCTTGTATGCTGCATAAATAGGAATAAAAAATATATATTTTTGAGAGCTAAAATCGACCGCAAAGTTGGCATTTGAGCTGCCTTGCTGAGCCAGCCATCTGTGAGTGCATGACGTCACAGCGGTAATTGGTTTTAAGGCCGAGGCCTTTGACAACTATAGACCAAAAAGCCATATAAATAAAAATTTATGGTGAAAGTAAGAAATACCGTTACTGACTTGCTCAACTAAGACTGATTTGACTTCATTGATTGTGGGTTGACTCTCATTAAAACAGGATGGGTGTTATAACTTATGCAACATACATGTACATGCATGCATTTTCACTGATAAAACATAAAAGGCTAATTAAATTATCAGATTAACTGAGCCAATCACATTCTGAAGCAAATTAAATAATCTTATACCAGTAACTTAAATACACTATACAAGTTACATGTATTAATCTAAATGCATGTAAACAACAAGTGTTGTTGTTTTTGTTGTTTTATATCCAAATGAGAGTCGGAGCTTACCCAGAGTGAACTTTCAAGCTCCTGAAGCTTGTGGCCAGAAACATGTACAGTACAAACCAGATCAGCATGTGTAGGTGTTTATATATCAGAGTTGGAGCTTTGTGTTCTCGCTTCTTGAAGGCCGATCTTGTGACCGATTGTTTTGAAGCAATCTGACTTTCAGTTGTTCGTTCAGTTCTCCATTCATTCGCTTCTTCCACGAAAGGGCGAGCTTGCTGCTGAGACAAGCATATCCAGCAGAGAAATCTGACGGCTGGTCCAATCATTCTCCATTTTCTCCATACTGAGTACGCTGCCATTACTGCTCGGCTCAGGCAATTGCTAAAACCCGGGATGGGATGGGATGGGACGTCACCGGTTTTAACAACAACCTCGGGGAGGTAACTGCCTGAGCGATAATATGTCCCATCCCATCCCGTTCTGTCCCGGGTTTTAGCAACAACCCTCGGCTCACACTCTGGGAGAACTGGTGCAACTGAACTTACTTTCCCTTTTCTTATAGTTTTATTTTCCTTTAATTGTTGATACTGCACCCTCTTTCAATATGGGCTTATAGCCAACGCTCCTCAACAGATCAGAAGTTTCATACGAGTCCTCAGTAAAATGTGCAAAACAGAGGAGAGACCACTTTGTAGGCACCCAACGTGCCCGTGAACTTCTCACAAAATGCATCCAAATCTTTGCAGTTTGAACATTCTTGGGCCATGAATGCAACGTAAATCCCCTTTCTGTCATGTTGTTGCACCCGCCAGCAACACATCTATGTGGCATGGCAATAAATTACCTCAAAATGGAGGATCGGATTTACAGTCAGCTCTGTGTTTTAGTATAGCAGAAATAGCAATGAGACCGATAGACTTCCTGCTGTGATGTCACAGATCTCAAGGTGATTCACTCAGACCGCTACCTATATGAATCACTTGAATAGTAAAAATTACTATATTAGATTTACTGGTAACACTTAAAACTATTCCTATGCCATTATTGAGGTTTCAGGCATTTATAAATAAAAAGTGAGGCCATGGTTCTGTGTATATGCTTTAAGTTGTCTACTGGTAGTGTGCATGAGGTAAGGGTTAGGGCTAGAAAACTAATAGTATACCTAGAAGGGTAATTGAAGTATACTTCAAAACTAAAAAGTGGACTGGATGTATAAAACAAGTAAACTCATAATATATTTCCAGTATAGTATGAAGTATGCTTTTGTAATCTAAAGAGTGGACTACAAGTATAGAACTCGTAAACTATTAGTATATAAGTTTACTTGTGAAATACAGTGCCTTGCAAAAGTATTCATACCCCCTGAACTTTTTCACATTTTTCCACCTTACAACCACGAACTTAAAAGTTTTTTATTGAGATTTTATGTGATAGACCAACACAGAGTAGCACATAATTGTGAAGTGAAATGAAAATGATAAATGGTCTTCAAAATTTTAAACAAATAAAAACCTGAAAAATGTGATGTGCATTAGTATTCAGCCCCCCTGCATCAATACTTTGTAGAGACACCTTTTGCTGCAATTACAGCTGCAAGTCTTTTGTGTTATGTCTCTACCAACTTTGCACATCTAGACACTGAAATTTTTGCCCATTCTTCTTTGCAAAATAGCTCAAGCTCAGCCAGATTGGATGGAGAGCATCTGTGAACAGCAATTTTCAAGTCTTGCCACAGATGCTCAATGGGATTTAGGTCTGGACGTTGACTGGGCCATTCTAACACATGAATATTCTTTGATCTAAACCATTCCATTGTAGCTCTGGCTGTATGTTTAGGGTCATTGTCTTGCTGGAAGGTGAATCTCCTTCCCAGTCTCAAGTCTTTTGCAGCCTCCAACAGGTTTTCTTCCAGAATTGCCCTGTATTTAGCTCCATCCATCTTGCCATCAACTCTGACCAGCTTCCCTGTCCCTGCTGAAGAAAAGCATCCCCATAGCATGATGCTGCCACCACCATGTTTCACAGTGGGGATGGTGTGTGCAGAGTGGTGAGCAGTGTTAGTTTTCCGCCACACATAGCACTTTGCATTTAGGCCAAAAAGTTCAGCTTTGGTCTCATCTGACCAAAGCACCTTCTTCCACATGTTTGCTGCATCCCCTACATGGCTTCTTATGCCTGTCTTTCAACAATGGCTTTCTTCTTGCCACTCTTCCAAAAAGGCCAGATTTGTGGAGTGTATGACTTATAGTTGTCCTGTGCACAGATTCTTCCACCTGAGCTGTGGATTTCTGCAGCTCCTCCAGAGTGATCATGGGCCTCTTGGCTGCTTCTCTGACCAATGCTCTCCTTGCTCGCTCTGTCAGTTTAGGTGGACGGCCATGTCTTGGTAGGTTTGCAGTTGTGCCATACTTTTTCCATTTTTGAATGATGGATTGAACAGTGCTTCTTGAGATGTTCAGAGCTTGGGATATTTTTTTATAACCTAACCCTGCTTTAAACTTCTCCAGAACTTTATCCCTGACCTGTCTGGTGAGTTCTTTGGTCTTCATGATGCTGTTTGTTCTTCAGTGTTCTCTAACAAACCACTGAGGCCTTCACAGAACAAGTGTATTTATGCTGAGAGTAAATTACACACAGTAGGACTCTATTAACTAATTAGATGACTTCTGAAGGCAATTGATTGCACTGGATTGTATTAAGAAGTATCAGAGGACAGGGGGCTGAATACTAATGCACACCACATTTTTCAGATTTTTATTTGTTTAAAATTTTGAAGACCATTTATCATTTTCATTTCACTTCACAATTATGTGCTACTCTGTGTTGGTCTATCACATAAAATCTCAATAAAAAACTTTTAAGTTTGTGGTTGTAAGGTGGACAAATGCAAAAAAGTTCAAGAGGTATGAATACTTTTGCAAGGCACTGTACTTGCAGTACAAAATAAAAAAATACTAGTTGTATACTCAAAGTTTACTTCTCTTAGACTTAAAGTATATTTTTATAAACTAAAAGTGGGTCAATTTAGTCCCAAGAATTATTAGATTAGTTTACTTCTTATACTGTAAGTACATTGATATCAGTATACTTGGTACACAAAAGTATCCACTTACTTACTTAATCCTCTTCATCCCTACTGGGACATAAGGCCACAACGTGCGCTCTCCACCCTGCCAGGTCCTGTGCTGCTGCCTGCGCTTGCCCCCATGTCATGTACATCTCGTTCAGCTCGGCCAACACTGTCCTCCTCCAGGTGGTTTTGGGCCTGCCTCATTTTCTCTTCCCTGGCAGTGTCCATCTCAGGGCTGTTTTAGCAACCCGTCCCTGGGGCATTCTGAGCATGTAACCCAGCCATCTCAAACGTCTGGTCTTGATGTCTATGGAGATGTTGGAGGAGTTGGTCTTGATGTAAAGTTCGTTGTTAGAAATTTTGTTTGGCCAAAAGATGTTGCACAGTTGACGCAGGCATCCATTGTGGAAGACCTCCACTGCTCTGATGTCCTTCTTCGTGATGCGCCAGCATTCTGCACCATACAGGAGGATGGATTTCACATTGCTGTTATATAGTTGAAGTTTGGTCTGTAGGCTGAGCTGTTTTGATTTCCATATGGTGCGGAATCTACTAAAAGTGCTCCGGGCCTTCCCTAGGCGGGCTTTGATGTCCTTTTCTGCACCGTTGTCCGCAGCGATGAGACTGCCGAGGTAGACGAAGTCTTCCACAGGCTCAAGTTCCTCATCATCTTGGGTGAGGCCAGGGGTTGGTGTGGTGGTGTTGATGTACATGGATTTGGTCTTCTTTTTACTGATGGTAAGGCCAACTGACTTGGCTTTGTTGCTCAGTCTGCTAGTTTTCTGCTGTATGGAGTCAAATTATGAGGAGAGGAGAACAATGTCGTCTGCGAAGTCGAGGTCTTCTAGTTGGGTGAACAGTGTCCACTGGATGTCTCTAGGTACATCTTCTGTTGTTCTCCACATGACCCAGTCGATGGAGACCAAGAACAGTATTGGTGATAGGATGCATCCTTGTCGCACACCTGTCTTGACTGAAAACCATTCAGTCTGGGTGCCCTCAAGGATGACACTGCATTCAAAGTCTTGGTAGAAGGTAATGATGAGTCTAACCAGCTTGCCTGGGATTCCATAGGACCTCAGGATAGTCCACAGACTGTCTCTATGGATGCCGTCAAAGGCTTTCCTGAAGTTGATGTAGAGGGGGTGTTCCATTCTATGCACTGCTCTATGATGTTGTGCAGAGTGAAGATCTGGTCTATGCATCCTCTCCCCTTTCTGAAACCCGCTTGCTCTTCCCCGAGTGTGACGTCTCACAAAAGTATACTTCAGGAAATATACTTTAACTTTACTTAGGTATATGTAATAAAATGAACTTGAAGTATACTTCTTTTTGATGAGTATCCCTCTCAGCTATGTCCTTAGTGTTTTCCAAGTACTTTTCTTGCTATGTGTCATTATTTTACAGTACTTTTTTTAGTCACGAAACGCTAAAGTCGCCAGCTGTTTTGTTGTTTACTCCTCACTCTTCACAAAGTCCATATGCATGAAGGTTATGACAAAATTCTTACCCAGCCATACAGTTACAATGTGCCGTGATCACTTCTCCATCTTGTTTCACTAAGATCCAGGTCTTTAAAGGGGTTTCTGATGATCTTTGTGAATGATTTACCTGAGAGATAAGAGCCAAAACGAGTGAGAATCAAGCAAACTGTTGTTTGTTTACACTTCAACTTGCAGCGCTTCGTGGTAAAGATGCGAACGAAAAGCTTAAAAAAAACATACTTACACGGGCAAAAGCAATACAGGATTAATTTGGCAGGGACTTGATAGCGAGGTCCTTTACCCAGCCACATACAAACAAGTTGTAAGCTTCTATACTCTTCCACACTTTCATCTGTTTTGCGGTGTAGAAGGACGTCTGCAACACCAGATAGTTCAAGATATTGGGGAACTTGACTGAAGGGTAGTTTTTGAGATCGTATGACAAATTCTTCTTTCCCAGACTGGGGTCTGTTCCATTGCACACAGCAATCTTCTTATATCTAAAGTCAGCAGTGGCTTCTAGATTACTTTAATAAGTTATCACTAGTTGTTTGCACTATGGCAGCTGTTTAGACCACCAGCTATTTCACTTCTCGTAGAACCGCTAAGAAAAGTCACATGACTGAAACCCAGCAATAGAGCTCAGAAATATATGCTTTGGGACCAAAAAATCGCTGGTTCGATTCCCTAGCTGAAGTGCCCTTAAGCAAGGCACCCAACCCCCAACTGCTCCCCAGGCTGCTGTGGATGTATCGCACGTTGCTCTGAATAACAGCATCTGCTAAATGCCTGAAATGTAATGTACTGGACAGTTAATGATTTGAGACATAAAGTCACTCCAAATTATTAATTTTGTTGACAGAGCCAGTCATGGTGGCACGGTGGTGTAGTGGTTAGCACTGTCGCCTCACAGCAAGAAGGTCCTGGGTTCGAGCCCAGCGGCTGGCGAGGGCCTTCCTGTGTGGAGTTTGCATGCTCTCCCCGTGTCCATGTGGGTTTCCTCTGGGTGCTCCAGTTTTCCCCCACAGTCCAAAGGCATGCAGGTTAGGCTAATTGGTGGCTCTAAATTGACCGTAGGTGTGAATGTGAGTGTGAATGGTTGTCTGTGTCTATGTGTTAGCCCTGTGATGACCTGGCAACTTGTCCAGGGTGTACCCCGCCTTTCGCCCGTAGTCAGCTGGGATAGGCTCCAGCTTGCCTGCGACCCTGTAGGACAGGATAAGTGGCTACAGATAATGGATGGAGCGAGTCATCAATAAATGACTATTTCTAATAATTCAGGTAAATCAGATTGTTTGCATGATTCTTCTCTGTCAACCACTGACACAATGCACTCGCTGTCCATCCTGGAGGCTGCATAGTTTTCAACATTGTGTCACTGAAGCGCCTTTTCCCAACATTACAGATGTTTTGCATAAATGTCAGTCTCACAGTCTCGACCCAGGGTTCAGCTAGAATTGTGTTGCCATGACAATGCCACTGTGGCAGTGCTAACCAGCTGCAGCTGCAGTACAGCTGCAGCTTAAGAGTCATACAGTATCTGATCAAACCCATGTTTAGATTTCTTTGAGCTGTTTATCCCCTCATGTAATTGGATAGTGTGTCAATTTGTGTAGGTGTTTATATATCAGAATCAGATATCAGCTTTTTTTTAATTAGCCAAGTACACTCAAATGTACAAGGAATTTGTTTTAATTAGATTTGAAGTTTGATTTTATAATAGGATGGACCAAAGTATATATGAATAGCAAAAGTGAACCGAAAATACAGTCTATAGATCTCACAAATATATGCATAATGTATACATACAACCTGATATACACGCAATATGTACACATAGTTTGGTCTCAGCCTCACATGCTGATCTGGTTTGTACATGTTTCTGGCCACAAGCTTCAGGAGCTTGAAAGTTATAATCTGATAGGCTGTCTGCATTTCTGTATGCTGTTTTGCAGTGAAAAAACAAACTTTTGAACAATTTGCTTTTCAGACCAAGATACACTCACTGAACTGAAAAGAAAACTCACTGTCAGAAAGTATTTTTAAAAGTTATTAAACATTGATTTGATTTTTTTTTCAAACAGATGAGGTCTGTGGTATTAATATTTTCTGAGCATAACTCATCCTTTTCATTCTGCATGCTCAAACATTTTGTTACCGTGCTGCAGTCAAGGTTTGCACAAGTATTGCACACAACTCGGAATGGTAGCATGCTAATCTAACATCACCAGAATCATACTAACACCAACATATCTAATGCTGGGGGATGCGAACTGACAAAGAATAGCTCGTCAACTAAATTAACCTTACAAAACTTGGATTCCCCTGACACAAAGTGATGCAAACTTGGGTGGCCAACAAGCTTGCCAACACAGCAAGACAGCAACCGACACAAGTGCATTTCTTTCCAGTACCAATGTCTCAGTGTTATCTAGTAAGTTTGCTAACAGTACCTCGAGATGTAGCGAGTGGCTAGATGTAGCTCTGCCTAAAAGGACTGACTGGGTGTCACGATTGCGGCGTAGAGATGGATGTAAGTGCAGGGAAGATGTTTCTTGCTATTTACAAACAAGACGTGAACCAAGATCAGAGAAACAAACTAAAACAAATGAAACATAAACATAAACCAAAGTCATAAACCAGAGCTAGGAAAATGTGACAGGAAACAAATGTGACAATAAACAATCAAAACAGTGTTACACAAAACAATACTTCACGCCGTGTGTGTGTGTTGGCAGCGTCCTTTAATGCGCATGCTGATCACGATCCAAATCAGCAACAGGTGTGTGCAGTGATCAGCTGTCCTAAGGGCATGCAAAGGCATGACACTTGGCTTATGATCAAAAGTTAGCAAGTCCACAACTTTGCTAATACAGCCAAACATCAAGCAAGTACAACACAAGACATAGCAAAGCAGCTAATGTAATATCATGTACAAATTCAACAGAAAGAAGCCCAGCTCAGTATCTCTACTGCAGCATTTTATCTTTCTTAGCTCTCGCCAAAGAGTAAAAGCCAGTCCAAAAATTTACTCTTGTCTGGTCTCTTGCTTGGTCTCTCTCTCTCTCTCTCTCTCTCTCTTTTTCCTCTTCCTGGCTTCCCCCGATAGTGTCTTCTTTGGTTTCTTTACCTTGACTGCCATGATGTCCATGCTGAGAATATCAGTTTAGCTTCTTCTTATAGGTAGTGTCACTGGCAGATTTTGGAAGCTTCCCATGGTGCTGTAAAGCATTATGCAGTTCTCACTATGCCATAAAGCATTACGCAGTTCTCATGAGAGGTCTCCAGGATGTGCCACCAGAGATATATAGTGCTATAACTGGTGAACCGAGTGCGGGCTTGGAATTGAAGACAAGCCATTCTCCCTATTTCAAGTCAGTATACCATCAAGATGATTTTGAAGCTGATATTTTAAGGTAAAGTTTCTACATAATGTTGCTTTAAGTTAGGTGTATTTAAATCTGTATTGTGGAGAAACATTTAGGGATCATAGGCATTTTAGCATATCCTTTTATTTGGTAGGAACATACAAACCAGGTCATTTCACAGCTGTCTGTTCAGTTCTACTGTATTTTGGCTAGTGGTGCTATGTTACATCATAAGGTATGTGACATCACTGGATGGGGTCAATGCATGATACACACTCCATACAAGTTAATAAATATGGACGTATTTAGGGCTAAGATTGTCTTTTCTAACTATTGCCCTAAGCAGTGAAGGACTATGATAGTTTTGTGACCCAGGCTTCACTTCAATTTTAATGGATTCACAGCTAAATTGCTTCTTTCAGAATCAAAACTTACTGCTGCTTTGACTGTGAAAGAGCACACAGTACCTGCCTCTATTGAGTGGGTGATATGATACCCATTGCAGTGGCCTTGTGAGGGATACCTGCAGCCTGTGAGAACTCTCTTATACACTTACAATGGCTCCTTTAATGCTTTACTTTTTTATACTGTATAACATCATCATTGTACCGTATAACAGCACACAGACTATAAGTTGAACCACAGAGCCTCTTTCATCTCTTCACTGTGTCAGAGGGCAACAGTAATGTAGAGGTGGGTTGGAACTGTTGTCCACCTGTGCCCCATGTAACTCTATCTTCAGCTTACCCTGTGTGCTAATGAAGAGCGAGCGAACACATCTGTTAGCCAGTGCTGATTTTCCAGCCCACATCGCCTCAGTTTGCCTCAGCATCATGATGAATAGAGCTACAATCCATAACCTTTACAGCCATCGCTTGCTCCCAATCGTAGCCAGGCCATTAACATTCGCACAATAAGACAGTGCTCTGACTCAAAGAGAAGAGAAACAAATGCTGCTTGAGTCCCCTGTTCTCTCTCGGGTTCAATACAGTAAAGAGATAGTGGAAAGTGGCATTTAAAAAGCGATCTACTAAAAGGCCGTCCATTGTTTTATGTTTGTTTGTTCTTTTGTTTTTACATGCTGGTAATTTTAGCGAGACAATTACAGTGAAAACAAGACAACTGACCAAAGGAGCTAGATTTCTTTCTCTTGATGAATCTCAAATGAAGCTAAATATATAGTGCATTGTACAGGTCCGAGCATGCCACTAAATTATAACCTTTGTCGGGACTTTATGGATTGAATATAAAGGAGCATATGTATAAAGCCATATGGGATGCGGCTTCAATTGGAAGAGCTTAAAAATTCCTGCAATGGGGTGAGCTGAAAATAGCAGATGGAGCATACAGTATGTAATGAAGATAAAGCCATTTTGGATGCAGCCTGTGTGTCCAAACAGTATTAGATTACGCTGGATAAATAAAAGCAAATCTGAAACATTAAACTTCATGACAGAATTATGATTTTTGCCTTCTTTTTTTTTTTTAATTTTTTTTAATTAGTTAAAGACAAGTACAAAATTTCCCTTTTCTGGTTTATTAAACACTTTTCTGCTAACTTTTCCTCTGTCTGAGGCATTACATTTATACTGACAGCAAGTAGCAGATGCCCTTATCTAGAGTGACTTACAGAAGTGTTAAAACAATATAGACTAATTAATATTCAAATGCATTCAAATGATAAACCTGTAAGTAATTAAAATTCAGTGTAAAAAGTAACTTGATCCTGAACTTGGGTTACTGTGTGTTACAGGCTAAAGCAGTTACTGAACATGAATCAGTTAACTTGAGGACATTTTTCTTTGAGTATTTAAGTATTATTAATGGGATGCTTTCCCACTCTGTCTGAAATTGTTATTTGGATGACTGTTCTTAAATAACCGCATATTTGAACAATATTTACTTGTTGGTGATGCATCATTGGTGCACCATTGGAATTCATAGTACAAATGCTTTGCAGCCATATGTACTGTACCTCTGACTACTTCCAAAGGTTGTTTGAATGATTACATCACCATGAGATGCATTTGAACCCGTTCATACCTGTACGTCTGCTTGTAGTCAGATCTCCTCAGACTTCTAAATGGGGTATAAGAGACTGAAACAGACCATGTATTACATATATATCATCCCATCCATTATCTGTAACCACTTATCCTGTGCAGGGTTGCGGGAAAGCTGGAGCCTATCCTAGCTGACTATGGGCGAGAGGCAGGGTACACCCTGGACAAGTCACCAAATCATTGCAGGGCCGACACATAGAAACAAACAACCATTCACACCTACGGTCAATTTAGAGCCACTAAATAGCCTAACCTGCATGTCTTTGGACTGTTGGGGAGACCAGAGTACCTGGAGGAAACCCATGCAGACATGGGGAGAACATGCAAACTCCACACAGAAAGGCCCCCGTCGGCTGCTGAGCTCAAATCCAGAACCTTCTTGCTGTGAGGCAACAGTGCTAACCACTACACCACCATGCCGCCTTTACATATATACATCTCATGGATTTACAAGACAAGCGTGAAAGAATTCAGAAGATGGTAGAAAGTGACATGTATGTTGTGTTCCCACAGGATGTGATGTTTCATTTGATTTCACAGGTCAACGCTTATTGTATTGAAAGAAAGCATTTGAATATAGATGAAAGCATGGGAGGAGCACCAAGAGCTAAATTAAATATTGTCCTGATTAATTCAAGTAAAGCTAAAGGACATGGACAACAAAGACGACTTTGTCTGCTTTAATTAGTGGCTTCCCATTCTGCTATCATTCTTGCTGTTTGGCATGTTTAGCCCATCTGTCCTGATTAATTGCTAGCAGGCACTTTAAGGGGACAGCCGAGTCTTTGCACACCCCGAGGCCCTCTCTGAAGCAAGAAGTTTAAGATGGAACCTTGTTAGCTCTCAATTTTTCTGGGGACAGGTGGATTTGTCACTTTTCATGTAGCTGATTAAAAGCATTTTTTTTTTTTGGTGTGGTTTTTTTTGTCAGGATCTTAAAGAACAGACAGAAGTGCATTTCCTTGTCTTTGGTGACCCACAGATTCTGCTGGCTTACTACTTAGTGCTTGTATAACATGAGAGGTGCTTGTGAGAGTAGTAGTCATTGTAGATACCCTGAGCTTTGTCTGCCTCCTGTGGGGCTGGTGACATTTATTCTGATTGATCTGGCAGCCTCGTAGCCTGCTGTCCTGCGTTCTCGACCTGCACCATCACTCCTGAACCTCTTCAAAGCTGACATTAAAGTATTTGAGGCCAAGATGCCAACAGCTTCTTGCCTCCATGCTACTGCAGACCCCACTGTGGGGAGTGTTGCATCATGTATTAGTTAATGGTAAATCACACTGTGGAAGATAGTATTGAATCTCATTCTCTTTCCTAAATGAAAGCACTGAGGTACAGCCAGTCCTTCTTAAATTTATAAGCATCTCTAGCAAAGAGGGTTCCAAATAGAACCTTTTAAGAAGCAAAGAGCCCTAAATGATCCAAAGAATCTTTTTTTCTAAATGCAGTTTGCTATTTCACACTTGAAAATTACATGACCAGTCAAAAGTTTGGATTTACCTACTTCTTCCTAGTCATTATTTCTATTAATTTAGTATAATAATGAAGATATTAATCCTTTGAAGTCTAGATTAGTCTAGTTGAAGTCTAGATAGTGATGATCTCGTACAGTGTGACAAGTAATAATATTAAAAGACTACTGTAATCTTTCAAGCACTTTTAACACATTTTTAACACAAGCATTACTGGTACCTTGGTTTCATGACATTTAACAATGAATAACTATGTTCATGGGTGGTGCAGTGGGTAGCACTGTCGCCTCACAGCAAGAAGGTTCTGGGTTTGAATCTCATGGCCGGTAGGAGCCTTTCTGTGTGGAGTTTGCATGGTGTCTGCCTGGGTTTCCTATGGGTGCTCTGATTTTCTGCAAAGACATGCAGTTAGGTGCTATTCTAAATTGTCCCTTGATCAAGTTTGGAGAGGGATGGGCTACGTCAAGTTTAAATGCCCTCAACACACCAATGATGGACTGTTAAAAATGCCATCAGTGGTGCCCTTGCTGGCTATGGGAAGAAGTATATTCATGCTAGTATGAGTACTATTGCAGGAGTCTGTTAGCTCATGTATACTGAATAATGCAGTTACTGTAGGGCTTCTTTAGATTGACTAAGCATGTGCAGCAGGTTAGAAAGATGTGATGGCTTTATGCACCTCACAGAAAGGCATTTATTAGCCTTCATATTCCCAGCTTGGTAGCAGAAATTGGCATTCACAATGTAGTTTCATAGATGACTCAGGAGTAGCATGAACATTCATGAAATGAATACAATATGACACCAACTGTGTAATTTAGTTTATAACTTAGTTCAAATTAATTGTCATATGTCAATTTTTATATGTGTCTTTGAAGTTACTGTGTAATCGCTGGGCCAGTGACAGCCACAGAGCTCCATCACTTGCCATAAAAACCCATAGCCTTTTGGTTCACTCTTCAAATCTCATTTATGCTCACTGGCCACTTTATTAGGTACACCTTGCTAGTACTGGGTTGGACCCCCTTTTGTCTTCAGAACTGCCTTAATGGCATAGATTCAGCAAGGTGCTGGAAACATTCCTCAGAGATTTTGGTCCATATTGACATAATAGCATCACGCAGTTGCTGCAGATTTGTTGGCTGCACATCCATGATGTGAATCTCCCATGCCACCACATCCCAAAGGTGCTCTTTTGGATCGAGAGCTGGTGACTATGGAGGCCATTTGAGCACAGTGAACTCATTGTAACGTTCAAGAAACCACTTTGAGATGATTTGAGCTTTGTGACATGGCACGCTAGCCTGTTAGAAGTAGCCATCAGAAGATGGGTACACTGTGCTCATCGAGGGATGGACATGGTCAGCAACAAACTCAGGTTGGCTGTGGTGTTTAAATGATGCCCAATTGGTACTAAGGGGCCCAAAGTGTGCCAAGAAAATACCCCCACACCATTACACTACCACCACCAGCCTGAACCATTGATACAAGGCAAGATGGATCCATGCTTTCATGTTGTTTATACCAAATTCAGACTCTACCATCCGAACACTGCAGCAGAAATTGAGACTCCCCAGACCAGGCAACATTTTTCCAGTCTTCTATTGTCCAAATTTGGTGAGCTCATGAGAACTGTAGCTTCACTTTCCTGTTCTTAGCTGACAAGAGTGGCACCTGGTTTAGTCTTCTGCTGCTGTAGTCCATCTGGGGGAAGCCATGGCCTAATGGTTAGAGAAGCAGCTTTGGAACCAAAAGGTCACCAGTTTGATTCCCTGGACCAACAGGAATGGCTGAAGTGCCCTTGAGCAAGTCACCTATCCCCCAACTGCTCCCCAGGCTGCTCTGGGTATGTTGTACGTCACTCTGGATAAGAGTGTCTGCTAAATGCCTGTAATGTAATGTAATCTGCTTCAAAGCTCAACATGTTGTGCGTTCAGAGATGGTTTTCTGCATACCTTGGTTGTAACGAGTGGTTATTTGAGTTACTGTTGCCATTCTACCATCTTGAACCAGTCTGGCCATTCTCCTCTGACCTCTGGCATCAACAAGGCATTTTCGCCCAGAGAACTGCCGCTCATTGGATATTTTCTCTTTTTCGTTTTACTTAAATTTGTGCAGTCCATGCCAGTTTAAATGCACGCTACCATTAAAGCAAAAGGGGACATACCAAATACTAAGAAATTCTAAAATTCATGTAAAAGAATTAAAAAAGAATGAAAAATAGAAACATTTTTACTCATTGTCTCAGACGTTTGGACTCCACTGTACATGACTTAGATTATGTGATTGTGTATCTGTTCTCATGTTCAGGTTCTGGCTGAGGAGGAGAAGGGCTCCACAGAAGGCCTAGAGGATGAAGATTGGGACAGGACTTTGTCTGTGGAGCGTTTTGGGGACATCATTACAGAGTCTGGCACGAATGGTGCAGAAAAAATGGGTCGCAGCTATAATGAAAAGGACTTTGAATGTAAGTATAGCTGTTTTTGGACAACAGAAAATACTCCTGGTGTCTTTCAGAGTAGAAAATGCAGTGAGGAAATTTGCGCCATACTACATTCCTAGTTAAATAATACCAGGCCTTGCTTGAATAATTGCAAATGATATTATTTTGTGTTTAATACACATGATCATGCTTCTTCATAAGCATCCATCAAAGCGAATGATTTTTGTAGGACTATGTAGCAAGTTTCCTTTAATTACTCTTAGTTTAAAAGCTTTGGCCTTGAGAAGAACACCTGCCTGATCCTTCATGTATTGGCTTCCATTTTTCCATTTTTCTGTCTTCACTTACAAGTTTTTATAACTACTTAAGTCAGTTTCCTCTAGAAACCTCATAAATCAAGCTTTTTGTCCTTCTATACACTGCAAAGAATGTACAATTTCGGTAAGAGGTAATAATTCACTGAGGAAAACGAATAAGAAGATTTCACAGAGGCAACATGAAAAGGGTCTCCTTTTCCTTTGTGAGCTTTTACTAATTATACATGTCAAGACGTGTCTTGTAATGACAATTTAAAAATGCAAATCACCTAAGGCTGTAGCACACTGATATGTTTTTTATGATAATGTCATTGCATCCCAGCGTTTGATGTCTGAGCACAATGTCCTGACAACTGAAATATTCAGTTAAACTGAACAACTCAACAAAGACAAAGATGTGAAAAGGATAGAATGGTTGTCCTGGTGGCCATATGGGGTGTGAGTAGGACAGCAGAAGATTTGTTTTGTGTTTTGCTGATATGCTGCAAGTTACCCAGAGACTTTTCAGTCTCATATATAGTAGGTAGTATAATAAACATTTCATTTCTATAATCTTATAAAAGAAAGGAACCCCATGCCGTAGATATCTAAAAACAAACAAACAAACAAACAAACAAACAAACAAACAAACAAACAAACAAACCCTATGAATTACCCCACCGGGATAAACTGTAGGAGTCTTTATTACTTATTAAATGAAATTCTTCTGGAATTCTTATTTGGGCTAGGGACTTTTGAATTCAGGATTACTTCCTGGACTGCTAGGTCACAATCCTCAGTCTGTACTTTGTTCCAAGGGGCAAGGCCACAGGCATCAGTGACATGGTTGGGGGTGTCAAATCTTTCTATTCATTTGACATACAGTGGTGCTTGAAAGTTTGTGAACCCTTTAGAATTTTCTATATTTCTGCATAAATATGGCCTAAAACATCATCAGATTTTCACACAAGTCCTAAAAGTAGATAAAGGGAACCCAGTTAAACAAATGAGACAAAAATATTATACTTGGTCATTTATTTATTGAGGAAAATGATCCAATATTACATATCTGTGAGTGGCAAAAGTATGTGAACCTCTAGGATTAGCAGTTAATTTGAAGATGAAATTAGAGTCAGCTGTTTTCAATCAATGGGATGACAATCAGGTGTGAGTAGGCACCCTGTTTTATTTAAAGAACAGGGATCTATCAAAGCACAACATATGTTTGTGGAAGTGTATCATGGCACAAACAAAGGAGATTTCTGAGGACCTCAGAAAAAGCATTCTTGATGCTCATCAGGCTGGAAAAGGTTACAAAACCATCTCTAAAGAGTTTGGACTCCACCAATCCACAGTCAGACAGATTATGTACAAATGGAGGAAATTCAAGACCATAGTTACCCTCCCCAGGAGTGGTCGACCAACAAAGATCACTCCAAGAGCAAGGCGTGCAATAGTCAGCAAGGTCACAAAGGGCCCCAGGGTAACTTCTAAGCAACTGAAGGCCTCTCTCACATTGGGTAATGTTAATGTTCATGAGTGCACCATCAGGAGAACACTGAACAACAATGGTGTGCATGGCAGGGTTGCAAGGAGAAAGCCACTGCTCTCCAAAAAGAATATTGCTGCTCGTCTGCAGTTTGCTAAAGATCACGTAGACAAGCCAGAAGGCTATTGGAAAAATGTTTTGTGGACGGATGAGACCAAAATAGAACTTTTTGGTTTAAATGAGAATCGTTATGTTTGGAGAAAGGAAAGCACTGCATTCCCGCATAAGAACCTTATCCCATCTGTGAAACATGGTCGTAGTAGTATCATGGTTTGGGCCTGTTTTGATGCATCTGGGCCAGAGCAGCTTGCCATTGTTGATGGAACAATGAATTCTGAATTATACCAGCGAATTCTAAAGGAAAATGTCAGGACATCTGTCCATGAACTGAATCTCAAGAGAAGGTGGGTCATGCAGCAAAACAACGACTGTAAGCACACAAGTTGTTCTACCAAAGAATGGTTAAAGAAGAATAAAGTTAATGTTTTGGAATGGCCAAGTCAAAGTCCTGACCTTAATCCAATCGAAACCTGAAGCGAGCAGTTCATGTGAGGAAACCCACCAATATCCCAGAGTTGAAGCTGTTCTGTACGGAGGAATGGGCTAAAATTCCTCCAAGCCGGTGTGCAGGACTGATCAACAGTTACCAGAAATGTTTAGTTGCAGTTATTGCTGCACAAGGAGGTCACACCAGATACTGAAAGCAAAGTTTCACATACTTTTGCCACTCACAGATGTGTAATATTGGATCATTTTCCTCAATAAATAAATGACCAAGTATAATATTTTTGTCTCATTTGTTTAACTGAGTTCTCTTTATCTAATTTTAGGACTTGTGTGAAAATCTGATGATGTTTTAGGTCATATTTATGCAGAAATATAGAAAATTCTAAAGGGTTCACAAACTTTCAAGCACCACTGTAGCAGACTTGCTCAGGAAGGGGACCACCAGGGAAGAAAGTACCAGTGGAAACTAAGGCCCTGTCAGCCATCTTTGGGCCACAAGGAGGACTGAGTTTTGTGCACTGTGAATCAGCGGCATTGTTGGAAAGGCGTACAGTAGATGATGGTTTTTATGGGTCATTGCATGCTTTTATAGCAGGCTTTCCAAGTACACAACAGTCATCAATGTGCTGACTTGGCGTCTGCAAAAAGGTCCACCTGCACTTTGGTAAACTATTCCCAGATCTGGGACACCACTTCTGGATGCAGACTCTGCAGCTGCAGGACTGTATAACTGTCCCACTGCACCATTATACAGTCCCAGTAGGTTAGTTTTTCTCAGTGAAGCGAACTGTAGCTTGGACCATCTGGAGTGTTTTTGCAAAGCAACGAGAGATGTTTGATATCATGTTGCTTTGATGATTGATGTTTCTGACTGTCACAATATTGTCTGAATGGACTAGCATCTGACAACATCTCAGAAATGGTAAGATCTTTAGGGCCAGACTGCCATCAATTCTTGCTGGCTGACATGTTCTCACACCAGAGAGCCACATTTGATGCTTCTGATAATTAAAAAAGACATGGCCATCTGCATAAATCTTGAAAACTTCCATGGCCCTACAGAGAGAGCCTGAAGGGTAGAACTTTGAATTGGAGTGCCTGTCCTCGCAAAACAAGCCTAAAAAACATCTGTGTTCTGGGTAATGGATTACTTGGCCAGCATACTCTGCTTATCAGTAATTTTGGACCACAGAATAGTTGCTTTGCACTCGGGAAGTACCTGTAAGTTCTGGTACGAGAAATGTTGCTCATGTAGCACATATTACTGTTCCCAGAGGTGGGGAACTAATAGAGGACCCCACCAATCCACTACCTGGCTTCCTCAACCAAACAAGAAGACGGGGACTCTAGCAAACAGGCTTAGATCAAGATATGCTGGAACAGCCGCCAGTTTGCATCGTTGGGGCTACATAGAGTCCCCAATATGCCCTAAAAGTCAGGAATCCTCACAAGACACTGACCACCTAGTATTGCATTGCCCAGTAAGAGCAGTGCCAGGAGGCTATGTCACTATACATGAAGGAGGCGACACCTTTAACAACTGGCTTAGAGATGCTCATCTGGAGGTGTGACACCATACGAAACTACTACCACATATTACAATATTATAGTTCTGATTTATAGTCTATACTATTTATGCATAGTGATAATCTATATTAGAGTGCTCAAAATAACAATTTTAACTGCAAAAAACATAGAGATACACAGAGATAGTCTATTTCAGCATTATTTATAAATTAGCCTGGTGAAATCAGTAAGACTTGCTGCTGAGATGTTTTATAATTCCTGAGAAAATTCTCGCTCAATTAAATCTCAGTTAATCACTGTACATGTTTGAATTGTTCTGTGTGTGTATCTGTTGTACAAGACCATCGCCACACGTTCCACCACACACACCATCCGCTGTCCACACACCTGCCCCCGCAGCGCTTCAGGAAGAGGGTGCTCAGCATGGAGCGTCAACGCAAGAAGAAACGCAGGAAAAAGAAGACATCTATGCCACCCTCTGATGTCACGCCCACCATCCATGAGGTAGATGAGGAGGAGGTGGAATCTGAGCCAGAAGTGCAGGGCCAAGACACCACACCCACTGAGCCCCCTGAACAACAGATGCAGGTAATTATATGTGACATACCTTTATGTCTGTGATTCAGTATTAGTGCTCTACAGGATAAATATTTCAAACTCAGCACAACATCAATCACAAATTATGGGAAGAATGAATTTAAGAGACAGTTTGAGAGATCTAGTTTAAGGTAGCCACCAGCAAACTTTTGTAAAATGTGAAGGCCCTTTATCATTGTTTATTCCTACATGCAGACTGGCTTCATTATTATGGAATTAATAATAGCTTTCAAGATGGATTATGAATTTAGGTCCTAGATAAGGTCAAAGAGAGCTCTTGTCTGGGTCCTTAGTGGCACAACAGACTAATTGTTTGGGGGATCATGAGTTTAAATCCAAGGATGCCCCAGTCATCAGTGGTTCTAGTCGAGGACATAATTTGCCCTTCAGTCTGAATTGGAAGGATGGTTCAGTGTTACACTAGGCAATTGCCTGTTAGCTTATGCATATGAAATAGGACTCTTTGCACTTTCTTCCATGTATATGCAGCCCTACAAAGTTACAAGAACAACATTACAAAAATATTTAGTAACTTCAAGTCAAGTCAAGTCAACTTTATTGTCAAATATGCTATACATGCTCAACATACAGCACAGATGAAATTTCAGTCCTCTCTGACCCATGGTGCAAACAGGCAATGCAATAAATAAAAAATAGAATAATTGAAATAAACAATATAAACAGTATAAACACTCTAGATAAGAAACAGACATAGACTAAACACACACACACACACACACACACACACGTATTACTAAATTCTAGTGTTTTTCTTTTTTAATTAAAGATGTATGCTGTACATTCTGCCAGAGAAAAAGAACAGTTCAAAGAAATTACTGAAAGCCCAGATATTGCCATGACATTCATATCCAAAATGACATTCATTTCACTGTGTGTAAACTTCTGACCACAACTGTATGTATGTATGTATGTATGTATGTATGTATGTATGTATGTATGTATGTATCTATCTATCTATCTATCTATCTATCTATCTATCTATCTATCTATCTATCTATCTATCATTAAAAGCACGACATAAATACAATTAAATAAATAAAGAAGTAAGGTTTTAACTCTACTAGTGCATCTCCAACAATTACAATATTGTTACAAAGTCCATTTTTTCGGAATTTAATTCAAAAAGGTACCGTAAGCTTGCATACATTCTATATTTATTACAGGTAAAGTGAAATATATCAAGCCTTTTTTTGTTTTAATTCTGATGATTATGGCTTACAGCTCATGAAAATTAGAAATCCAGTATCTCAAATTGTTAGAATATTTCCTAAGATCAATCAAAAAAGGATGGACAATACAGAAATGTCCAATTTCTGAAAAGTATGATCATTTACACACTCAGTACTTGGGTGGGGCTCTTTTACCATGAATTACTGCATCAGTGTGGTGTGGCATGGAGGCGATGAGCCTGTGGCACTGCTGAGGTGTTACTGAAGCCCAGGTTGCTTTGATAGCGGCCTTCAGTTCATCTGTATTTTTGGGTCAGGTGTTTCTCATCTTCCTCTTGACAATACCCCATAGATTCTCTCTGGGGTTCACATCAGGCGAGTTGGCTGGCCAATCAAACACAGTAATATCATGGTCAGCAAACCATTTGGTCAGAGTTTTGGCACTATGGGCAGGTGCTAAGTCCTGTTGGAAAAGGAAATTGGCATCTCCATAAAGCTTGTCAGCAGACAGAAGCATGAAGTGCTCTAAAATCTCCTGGTAGATGGTTGAGTTGACTTTGGACCTGATAAAACACAGTGGACCAACACCAGCAGATGACATGGCACCCCAAACCATCACAGACTGCAGAAATTTCACACTGGACTTCAAACACCTTGGATTCTGTGCCTCTCCACTCTTCCTCCAGACTCTAGGACATTGATTTCCAAATGAAATGTAAAATTTACTTTCATCTGAAAAGAGGACTTTGAACCACTGAGCAATAGTCCAGTTCTTTCTCTCCTTAGCCCAGGTAAGACGTTTCTGATGTTGTCTCTGGTTCAGGAGTGGCTTGATATTAGGAATGCGACAGTTGTAGCCCCTTTCCCGAAGACATCTGTGCATGGTGGTTCTTGAAGCACTGACACGAACCTCAGTCCACTCCTTGTGAAGCTCTCCCAAGTTCTTGAATCAACTTTTCTTGACAATCCTCTCAATGCTGTGGCCATCCCTATTGCTTGTGCACCTTTTCCAGCCAGCCTTTTACTTGAACTGAAATACTCTCATATTTTGAGATTTTTTTTGTGCTGTAGACCATAATTATCAAAATTAAAATAGAAAAAAATTTAAACATTTTAGTTTACATGTAATGAGTCTAGAATATATGAAATTTTCACTTTCTTAAATGACTGATGGAAAATATTGAACTTTTTTCACGATATTTTAATTGTTTGAGAGCCAATGGAATATGTCTATCAAACACACCCCATTGTTTATGGTATTGGCCAAATAACATAGTATAATTTAGGTTTGTAATTGTAATCCATTTTGGAGTTGTGTTTCCATATAAACAGCTAATTTCTCAGACTGAGCAAATAAAAATTTCAGATTAGTTTCTACAAACCATTACTTGTACCTTTTCAGGGCACAAATGCAGTTATTGGAGTTATAAACACAAGGGTAAATTAATGTACTGTACCATTTTAACTTATATGTTGTACACAAATGAACCTTTGGTATTGCAGGGGTACTTTTACATCATGTATAATTTGAGAAACAAAACTGTCCTTGTACAGCTCCGTTTTTAAAGTGTTTTAAATTGCGTGATTCCCAATTTAGACTGCATTTTGGTATAAGACACATGGATTTCATCCTATACACCTTTACATTTAACAATTTTGTCTAGCTGTTGTGATTGTGTGCACCGAATTATCACCTTGAAGAGTTTGGAGAAGGTCTCGTCAATAAAGATGAGGGAAATAAAAAAAGCAAAGATCTCCTGAGTGAAGGGTGAGATGAGAGGACCCTGTCCATAAGCTGCTGGAACATAGCAGGTGCCCCAAACAACCCAAAAGGAAGTGTGACGAATTAGTGCAAGCCAAACGGTGTGGAAAAGACCGTTTTCTCTCAGGACAGAGGAGTCAAGGGGATCTGCCAATATCCCTTCGTTAAATCCAGTGTCGAATAAAAACGAGCAGCGCCTAATCGATCAAGCAACTCGTCAATGCGAGGCATTGGGTACGGGTCAAATTTAGACACCACGTTGACTTTCCTATAGTCCACACAGAACCAGACCGACCCATCGGTCTTGGGGACCAGGACCACTGGGCTGCTCCAGTCACTGTGGGACTCCTCGATCATGCCCATTTCAAGCATGGCTTCAAATTCATCCCGGACCACCTTTTTTTTGTGTTCAGGCAGGCGGTAAGGGTGGCTGCGCACTACCACCCCCGGGGGCGTCTCAATGTGGTGTTCTATGAGGTGGGTGTGGCCAGGCAGGGGCGAAAACACATTGGAAAATTCTTTCTGCAACTGGGCTACCTCTGTGAGCTGGATCAGGGAGAGGTGGTCTCCACAGGGGACTGGAGCGGTGGGCAATCTCAATTTTCTTTTTTGAACCTCCAGCCCCAGCTCCGCCTTCTCTGGAATTACCAATGCCAACACCACAGGGACCTCCTCATTCCAATGTTTTAACAGATTGAGGTAGTAAATCTGTAATGCCCCACCCCTGTCCATTCGCCTCACCTCATACTCGACATCCCCAACTCGCCGTGTGACCTTGAAGGGCCCTTGCCACTTGGCGACCAATTTGGAGCTCGACGTGGGCAACAATACGAGTACTTTGTCTCCCGGTGTGAACTCCCTAAGGCGCGTGCCCCTGTCGTACAGTCGGACTTGACGTTCTTGTGCCTGCCGCAAATTCTCCTAGGTTAAGTGCGTGAGTGTGTGGAGTTTGGCACGCAGGTTGAGAACATATTGAATTTCGTTCTTACTGGGCGAAGGTCCCTTCTCCCAATTTTCATGTAGCACGTCCAAAATGCCACACGGCTTACGCCCATATAACAATTCAAACGGTGAAAACCCTGTGGAGGCTTGCGGGACCTCTAGTACTGCAAATAACAGGGGCTTGAGCCACTTATCCCCATTATGTGCATCTTTGCTTACGAACTTCCTAATTATATTTTTGAGGGTTCGATTAAACCGTTCTACTAAGCCATCTGTTTGTGGGTGATAAATGCTGGTGTGGATAGGCTTAATCCCCAGTAACCCATACAGCTCGCACAGTGTGCGTGACATGAATGTAGTGCCTTGGTCTGACAGGATTTCTTTCAGAATCCTGACCCGGGAGATAAAGCAGAAGAGTGCTTCTGCTATACTGCGTGCTGAGATATTGCAGAGAAGCACTGCTTCTGGATATCGCGTTGCATAGTCCACCAGAACTAAAATAAAGCAATATCGCCTTGCTGACCAATCTAATGGCCCAACGAGATCAATCCCAATTCTTTCGAAAGGGGTCTCGATTAAAGGGAGAGGGCGCAAAGGCGCTTTTGGAGTGGCCGTGGGATTTACTAATTGGCATTCGTGGCACGCCACACACCACCGATGGCCATCCCCGTGAATCCCTGGCCAGTAGAACCGGGCCATTATTCGGGCTAGTGTCTTATCCTGCCCCAAGTGTCTGGCCATGAGATTAAAGTCAGCCGCCTGGAATATGAATTCCCAGCAGCTCTTTGGAATTAACAGCTGTGTTATCTTTTCGCCAGTTTGAGTGTCCTGCGTCACTCGGTATAGCCTATCCTTAATAATAGCAAAGTAGGGGAAGGCCGGCGTTGCATTTGGCTGGAGAATTTGACCATCGATTACTCTCACTTGGTCAAATGCATGCTGCAGAGTCCCGTCTCGCAACTGCTGTAATGGAAAATCCTCAAGGGAATCCCCAAATGAGGGAGGAGGGGCGGGGCACTCCTCACTCCGCGTATTGCCCTGATGCGGTGCTGACATAGACGGCTCTGTGACAGCTTCTCCCGCCAGTGCTACTCCAGGGCTTTCCCTAGCTGAATTACAGCAGGACCCACTTTTCACTATGTGCGTCATTAATTCCTTAAACCCCGGCCAATCAGTCCCCAAAATTAGTAAGTGAGTGAGATGAGGGTTAACCGCTGCCTTTACACTATGTTTTTCCCCTCGAAATAGAATGTGGACAGACACTAAAGGGTAGTTGTGAACATCCCCATGCACACACAACACCTTCACCATTCGTGCTCTTCCCAATGCCTCACCTTGCACCAGGCTTTTGTAGGTGCATTTGGGTAATTGAGTGATCAATCTCATTAAATCTGAAGGTTAATAATTAAAATTGAATCAGTCTCATTTGAATCATTTTCAGTGAATCATTTTCATTGAATCAGTCTCATATTAATTAATACCATTAATTTTGGTGCTTAATAATAAATTACCAAACAGCTAAATTATGGTATATTCCAAATTATTATGATCACTTACCATATTACATAAATCATATGCACTTTTTAGAATTCTTTGGAGATTGGGCAACTTCAGAAATATTGGAACACAAATAAATACACACAGTTTCAATAATAAATGAATTTATTATAACAAAGATAAAAATGGATAATAGCAGATGAAATATATACAAACAGTGAGATATACTTGATGAGCGTGTGTGTGTGAGTGTGAGTGTGTTGTGGTGAAAACAAAGGATTAGCTTTGTGTGCTAATTAAGATGTGTTTGTGTGTGTCAGGCCTGGTGAGGCCTTGCTTGGTTGCTAGCTAAGACAAAGGAATGTTATCTAAGTAAAACAAAGAATTAGCATGTGTTGCTAATGTGTGCTTGTGTGTGTGGCCTGTGTGTGTGAAAGGCCCTATGGCCTGAGCAGAAGGCTAACGTGGAATGCTAGCTAGGTATGTTCATGTGTGTCCATGTGGGAGAGAGAGAGAGACCTTGTGTGTGGCCTACAAAAAGGATTAGGTCTGGTAGCTAACTCCACGTGTGTTTGTGGGGGGAGGAGTTGACCACGTGGTAAGGCCTATGGCCTAGCAAAAGAAAGAAGCTAGCGTGGGATGCTAACTGAGGTGTATTTGTGAGGCCAGGTGAGGCCTGTGACCACGTGTTCGTGTAGGCCTAGATTAACCTCGTGTGGCTAAGCTAAGACAAAGGGATGCTAGCTAAGGTGTGTTTGTGAGTGGGGGAGGACCGCCAGGTGTTTCTAAGACAATACACTTAGCTTTGGATGTTAATGGGACAAAAGAAATTAGCCGTAGGCTAATTTCACTAGCTTATAACAGTACTGAATCCACTGAAACCTTGATAAGGTCAAAATGTGTGATAAGGAACTTAAGTATGTTAGTAAGGAATAAAGAGAAGCATGCACAGCCTATCTATTAAAACAATTGAGAGATTAAAACAAAATATAGCAATCATCAATTCAACACGCTGCGTGTCGAACAGTGTAAACAATTAAACCGTTTGAGTTTAAATTCATACTAGTTCGATAAAAGCTAATTCCTAAGACTAGTCTTTATGCCCAAAATTTGCCAGTCTTACTTAGTATCTTGCCTCTAGCAAGATTATGAAGAGATGTTCCGAGACTTTGGAGTTTCACCGTTGTGGAGGTCTCCGTGAATCGATTCCGTAGAGCAGAGGATCCCTTGGTTCGACACGTGGTTGCTCGTGATGAGAAGAGAGTCTCTGATCAGAATAATGTGCACAGCTGTTTAATTAGGAGGAATTCCGTCGCTCCTAATTTTTAATTGAACTGTTGGGCTGCAGTCCGTACGTACTGATAATGAATAAACCGGTTGTAACTCAAGCTGAGTTTAAGATCGCGCGATCTTAGAGTCTACCGTGGCCAAAGGTAAACAAAGAAAAGCGCGAAACTCTGATTCTTGCAAGAAAGAAAAGAAAAGACGTCTTTTTGGGTTTGCTCGCGGAGCGAGCGATTCCTCCCTGTGTCCGTGTTGAAATCACGGCGCCAAAAGAGGAGGAGCTAGGAGTTTCCGGGTGGTTTATGCCTTCCTGGAGGATGTGATGTAGATGATCCCGCCCACGCGTGACGTAGGTCAACGCGGAAGTTGGCTGATGGGAAATGTAGTTTCTTAAAGAGATGGACTGAATGTACCTACAATCCCCCTTTTGGTCTCAGGGGTATGATGGAGTCGTAGCACTGAGAGCACAGTACCGTACAGTCCACATGTCCATAGTCCTTGAGGCAGCCTTGCTCTGCACAGTCCATGGTGTCCTGTGAAAACTGTGTAAACTTGTGAGTTCCAGTAAGACAGTTGGAGGCAGAGGCATTTTGGGCATATACTCAAGCTATGGGCATTTTGGGCATATAATCACTCTAGCTAACTAGGTAAAAGTCACATCTAAAAAAAATTAAACATTGAACATGAAACATATATACTTCATTTCCTACACATAAAAAACAAGAAAAGAGAAGAAATGAAGGAAGAAAAGAAGTGTTAGTGTTTGGGTTGGCAAACCTAATCTTCTAGAAAGGGATTGGGTTGGTAAACCTAATCTTCTGGAGAGGTGATAGCAGCAGGTGGTCTGGCCAGAAAGCGTGCGCTACTGCAGCTAAAGCTATCAGGGACACAGACCATCTTATCCAGCTTGGCGTGTAGTGTTGTGTATGGGTTGCCTGGGCAGACCCAGTGGAGGTGCACATCTCTAAGTCTTGTGGATTCACAAAAATGAGGATAGCACTGCCAAGACTATATGCCAGGTGTATTTGCGATGAATACACACTAGTAATAATAGCGGATTTTAGTATTTTATTTACCATGTTAAACCGAAGGGTTATTACTTTATTGGGTTGGTAAGTCTGACCGGGAATGTTAGTGTACGCTTATGGGTGAGTGAGGCGTACAAGCTAGGTGGACAGGATGGGCCTAGCTATTGTCCCCCCCTCTTGGAGTGAGGACTGTTCAAAAGGCTTGATTTGATTGTTATGGAAATTGATATGAGAGCGTTTGATTGGGCCTGGATGTCCTAATGCGATACGCGACGGGACAGTTTTCCTACGATCGAAAGGTCCCGACCAGTGTGGTAGGAACTTTTTTTTTTTAAAACTCCTACCGGTTTGGTAAAGTTAAAATATAGGACTTTGTCGCCTATTTGATATTTGTGATGGGAGGCTTTTCGGTCGTAGTAGGCCTTTTGTTCTTTTATGCTCGTTTCGATTTATTTTGTTGAGGGGTCTGACCTCTTTTGTAACAGTTCTTTAATCTCAGCCAACTGGGCTTTTAAAGATTCCAGCTCTGAGTGGAACTCACCAGGTTGGTCTGAGTCACTGTGTCGGTCATCTCTACCCCAACGTTTAGAGTTACAGTCGGAACGCTCCTGCCGTCTCTGACCAGAGCGGGGATGACGGTCTTGCTGCCAACCACCTTGTTCCCTACGACCCTTTTCATGTGATGAGCGGTTGCCTTAGTCACTGTGGACTTGTCTTCGGTCCTTCCTGGGCTTACCTTGCCGATTTCTCAGCTCACGCTGGTGATGGCTCGGTAAGAGGTGGTTCGGACCGGGATTTCTCCGGGGGGTCCCCCTTTTGGAGCTTCGCCTCCTTCTAAGGCTAGCGGGGGCTCATCTGCATCCTGGAGCCTAAGGACTCTGGGTTCATCATTGTTTCCGTTTGCGGTTTTGACAATGGTCTCCCAGGTCATTTGGGCTAGTTGCCTAATTTCCCTCATCGAGTGGAAACCCTGTCAACACGTCAGTGCGACTTGAGTCCGCACGCTTGGGTGGAGGTTATGTAAGAAGAGGGATTTGAAGCCTCTATCTTCTTCCAAGCCTGGTGCGCTACTACCCTGGAAATAGGCAGTACGTAGCTGCCTATAATATTCACGAGGTGCCTCAGACCGTTTTTGTTTGATTTGTAATGCACACAATGTCGCGGAGGTTTCGTCCGTGTATGGCGCATATTCTTCCCTCATGTAGTTGCGAAGTTTCGAATAACTACTGCGAATGTTTGGGGGTAGAGTCTCTAAAAGGGCCCGAACGCTGCTACTGGAGGTTTTCCAGATCAGCTTAAGTTTTTCTCGCATTGTGGTGTTCGGCAGGTCCATCAGGCATCAGTCTATTTCTCGCAAATAATCATTCACATTTGTCCTTTGATTGTCAGGATCGAATCGCTTGACATCTTTGGCAAGTAGGTCAATTTGCCGTAAGCAAAGAGTTTGGTGCACGTCCTTGTGCGGCCTTCTTGGCTCTCCTGAGTACTCATTATCTAATGCCGCTTTTCCACTACAAACGCGGCTGAGTTGGGCTGAGCCGTGCCGTGCTGAGTCGGGCTGAGCGGGGCTGTTGGAGTTGCATTTCGACTACAACCGCGCTGAACCGTGCTGGCTGGAAGTGGGTGGACACATTGGGTGGAGTTAGCGAAAGTGGGTGGACGTCAGGTGATGTCGTTAAGCAGCGCAAACAGTGACATCAGTGAGCTTTTAAGCGGTAGTCTCACAACCCGAATAGTAAACAATAAACATGGAGGACATGGAGTCGTTAGTGTTGCTGGTCTTGGTTCTGTGGCTTGTTGTCACCGACAACGCCAACAGATACTGGCAAGAGCGTATAGATGAGGCGAGGCGCATAAGGCTTCAGAAATTCTCGTAATTCGTAATTCTTCTCCTTCCGGGTTTACGGTGTTTACAGATCCCAGTGTGCTCGCAGGGCGTGTGTGGGCATGTGAGAACACTCCTCCTCACCAATCAGTGCACAGGGGAGTGTCTGCTCACGCCCCCAGCCTCACTCGGCACGGTTTGGCTCGCTTCAGCCCCACTCCAAAACGGTGCGAGTTTTAGGGGCTAAGCAGGGCTGAAGCGAGCTGAGTCGTGCTGGTTTTTGGTAGTTGAAACGCGAGCCGTGTCGGGCTGAAGTGAGCTGAAGCGAGCTGAAGTGAGCTGAAAAAGGGTAGTGGAAAAGGGCCATATGCTACTCTGGTGTTGCTCCCGTTTTGCACTAGATTCATAGCCTGATTCATCCGACGATGGATAAGGGACACTGTAGCACACTGACTTGGGTGTGCTATGGGTCTGGGCTCGGGATGAGCACAGTTCGGCTCCACCCTGGCTAAACGACGAAGTTGTGTAGCGAGTCGATGGAGTTTGGCAGGGTGTCTGGTCCTCGACCAGGTAATCTACGGTGTCCGGTTCGGACGCCTCTTCCCGCTCTGAGCTTTGGCGCATTGTTGGGGGTCTTTCCTGCCCCTCGTGCCCTTCTTGGGGGGTCTGCTCCTCGGCAGCCCTCTTGGCAGCCTTTTCGGCTTTCTCTAGCCTTTTGGCGCAATCAAGGGAGTTCTTCAAGAGCTCACACTCCCTCTGTAAATCATTATTATCGGCTGCCAGCTCAGTGTTGCTGGTGGTCAGCCTTTCAACCTCTCCGTGGAGGCGTCTGATTTCTGAATCAGTATCTCAGAAATATGATCGGAATAGCTTACCCAGTGCCTCTTGGACACCAATGGTTCTTTTTGGATCTATCACATGTTTTATTGAGTTGTCTATGTTGTTTTGGCATTCACTCTTACTCATGTACTTAATGTTTGCCTTTTCGGAGGCAGAGCAGTGAATGAGGTCTGCGATGACCTCAAGGAGAGACACGTCTTGAGCGTTGTCTTCAATTTTTGAGACACAAGGGGATGCCATTTCGCTTAGGTTGGATATTGGTTAATTAATTGTTATTAATTAATATTAACTATGTAATTAATTAATCAGTTGATAAGGCTGTTTTTGCTGGCAATGCTCTCTTATCCTAAGTTATCAATAGGTTATTAGTATTTTGTGATATGGTTATCACGCTACTGTTAACCGTTTAACACACCTGGGGATATACTTTAGCAGTTGCTTAAACAAACTGATGGTTTATCTGTTGTTGCAACAATATTCAAGAAGTCAACAAACCAATCGCCTCACACGGGGCACCAATTTAATATGTAGGTGCATTTGGGTAATTGAGTGATCAATCTCATTAAATCTGAAGGTTAATAATTAAAATTGAATCAGTCTCATTTGAATCATTTTCAGTGAATCATTTTCATTGAATCAGTCTCATATTAATTAATACCATTAATTTTGGTGCTTAATAATAAATTACCAAACAGCTAAATTATGGTATATTCCAAATTATTATGATCATTTACCATATTACATAAATCATATGCACCTTTTAGAATTCTTTGGAGATTGGGCAACTTCAGAAATATTGGAACACAAATAAATACACACAGTTTCAATAATAAATGAATTTATTATAACAAAGATAAAAATGGATAATAGCAGATGAAATATATACAAACAGTGAGATATACTTGATGAGCGTGTGTGTGTGTGTGAGTATGGGTGTGAGTGTGTTGTGATGAAAACAAAGGATTAGCTTTGTGTGCTAATTAAGATGTGTTTGTGTGTGTCAGGCCTGGTGAGGCCTAGCTTGGTTGCTAGCTAAGACAAAGGAATGTTATCTAAGTAAAACAAAGAATTAGCATGTGTTGCTAATGTGTGCTTGTGTGTGTGGCCTGTGTGTGTGAAAGGCCCTATGGCCTGAGCAGAAGGCTAGCATGGGATGCTAACTGAGGTGTATTTGTGAGGCCAGGTGAGGCCTGTGACCACGTGTTCATGTAGGCCTAGATTAACCTCGTGTGGCTAAGCTAAGACAAAGGGATGCTAGCTAAGGTGTGTTTGTGAGTGGGGGAGGACCGCCAGGTGTTTCTAAGACAATACACTTAGCTTTGGATGCTAATGAGACAAAAGAAATTAGCCGTAGGCTGATTTCACTAACTTATAACAGTACTGAATCCACTGAAACCTTGATAAGGTCAAAATGTGTGATAAGGAAATTAAGTATGTTAGTAAGGAATAAAGAGAAGCATGCACAGCCTATCTATTAAAACAATTGAGAGATTAAAACAAAATATAACAATCATCAATTCAACATGCTGCGTGTCGAACAGTGTAAACAATTAAACCATTTGAGTTTAAATTCACACTAGTTCGATAAAAGCTAATTCCTAAGACTAGTCTTTATGCCCAAAATTTGCCAGTCTTACTTAGTATCTTGCCTCTAGCAAGATTATGAAGAGATGTTCCGAGACTTTGGAGTTTCACCGTTGTGGAGGTCTCCGTGAATCGATTCCGTGGAGCAGAGGATCCCTTGGTTCGACACGTGGTTGCTCGTGATGAGAAGAGAGTCTCTGATCAGAATAATGTGCACAGCTGTTTAATTAGGAGGAATTCCGTCGCTCCTAATTTTTAATTGAACTGTTGGGCTGCAGTCCGTATGTACTGATAATGAATAAACTGGTTGTAACTCAAGCTGAGTTTAAAATCGCGCGATCTTAGAGTCTACCGTGGCCAAAGGTAAACAAAGAAAAGCGCGAAACTCTGATTCTTGCAAGAAAGAAAAGAAAAGATGTCTTTTTGGGTTTGCTTGCAGAGCGAGCGATTCCTCCCTGTGTCCGTGTTGAAATCACAGTGCCAAAAGAGGAGGAGCTAGGAGTTTCCGGGTGGTTTATGCCTTCCTGGAGGATGTGACGTAGATGATCCCGCCCACGTGTGACGTAGGTCAACACGGAAGTTGGCTGATGGGAAATGTAGTTTCTTAAAGAGACGGACTGAATGTACCTACAATTTGGTGGATTGAGGTCTGGTTACAGCTGGAATCCACCAAAGCCTGATACGTATCCCCTTGGATACTTACCGGTATTCGATACGCTCTGGCCTGATCAAGGGCGGTTTCTGGCGCGTTGGAGACCCGGACCACCGTGCCGACCTCCATTGTGGAGCACTGATGTTGGAGATGTCCCGGCTCCCCGCAGCGCCAGCACACTGGCCCAGGCTCTCCCTCTGCACCAGTGTTACGGACGTCACTCACCTGAGGGGAAGGAGACACAGACAAGGAAGGGGGAAATGGAAGGACACCGCAGGTGCGCTGGGCCGGCTGGGGGGGGGGAGCCAGCCCCTGCCTCCGTGGTGGGGGAACGGGGTGAGGACGGGAAGCAGAGGGAGAGGGGGAGAGAGAAGAGAGGGGAGAAGAGGAGGCACCTTCCTGCTGTCAGAACTGCCGCCGTGTGGTCCTCTGCCAGCTCGATCGCCTGGTCCAGCGATGCCGGGCGATGACACTGGACCCACTCCGCCATTCCTTCCGGAAGTCGCATGACGAATTGTTCCAGTGTCACCAGGTCGATCACTCCCTTGGCATCGCGGTCATCTGCCCTCAGCCACCGCCGGCAGGCGTCCTGGGTTTCGGCACCACTGTAGCAAGATTCAGGTGTGGGTGGAGCACAGAAGCATGGCAGACGGCTGTTTGCGTTGAAGAGGGGTTTTTATTTTACAACTCTTCAGCATAGGGCTCCAAAAAACTCTCACTCTCTCACACACACACGCACACACACATACAGGCTGTCAACGAGCCCTCAGCGCTGACCTTCCCTTCTCGCTCTCCTTTTATCGGGCGCGGTCACCGAAGGAGACACACAAACATACGTTAACTGACAACAGGTGTAGTAACACGACCACTCACCTTCCCTGACTCCGCCCTCCATTCACAGACCGGTGCTCGGTCACGCCCCCACTGCCACTATATATAGGGGATTATAGGTAATTGTGCACTGATTATCAAGAAATAGTCCGAATTTCTTGACCAATCACCTTGAGTGACTCGGCAAAATGGCGGCCAATCGTTTTGTCACCGTAAGTGAGGAGCAATTACAAATTATGAAAGAAAATGCTGTTCCTAAAAGCACTAAAGATGCTATGAAGTTTGCTCTAAAACTATTCAAAGGTCAGGTGGAATTGTGATTTATTTTATCTGTTTCAAAACAAAGTATTTTATGTGACTTGCATAGATAAGTGACACAAGTCTCCATGCATTACATTTGCATGCCACTTTTGAAGATTGAAATGAATTACTTTTTTATATGATTTTATTTATATACAGTATATACAATATATATATATATATATATATATATATATATATATATATATATATATATATACAGTATATACAATATATATATATATATATATATATATATATATATATATATATATATATAAATAATCACCTATGTAGTTATACAAAAACAATTATCCACCTCAGGCTCAGTGAATATAGGAGAATAATAACCTCGACTTTGTCTCTGTTATAACCTCGACTTCGCCTTTGGCAAATAATTGTTGAATGTTATATAAGAAGTCTGTAAAAATGTAAAGAATGAACAAAGAAGTCATTTCTAGTAGCTAGTTCTAGATTTCTAGTAGCTGTCAACTATAAGAACTGTGAAAAATTCCTGATCTCATCTCTGCTCTCTGCAACATTGCTAACCAACCAGTTAAACAGCAAAGAGATGATATATGATCCTAACCTGCTGACTGTGTGTAAGTGAGACAGAATGAGTATGTATTAAATTCAATTCAATTGTATTGAATTTTTTTTTTGTATAGCTCTTTGAGCAATTAAATAATGTTGGCTGGCTTTTTTTGTGGTCTATCAGATATATTCCATTCAGCTATCACGATATTGAATGAGTCAAAGACGAGTAGCTGAATGTAATATATCTGATATACCACAAAAAAGTGAGCCATTATTATTATTATTATTATTATTATTATTATTATTATTATACATTTGATGGAACAACTGTATGTTGGACCCTGTAGAAGGATAAAGCGGCTAGAGATAATGAGATGAGATGAGAACTGTATGCTGGTTGTCCTTCGTGTCTGAAGAAAACTTGGTGTGTTGTGTGATTCATTTGTGGCTTCTCATGTGGCTCTGCAGTCCAAATCTGGAAGCACAGAGTCTTGAACAAATGGAGCACTGGAATTTTGATTTTGTGACAGCTGTTGAATGTGCTCTGTGGTGTTTCTCTCGTGCCTGGACGAGTCTCTGCCACCGTTTGTCCTCAAAATTTGTGGAGGCTGTATGGGTCAGTGTGTGCCAGTGACTTCTGTCACTGGCTGTGGCCTCCAGTTCTCTGGGCTCGATGTCGCACCACTAGAGATTCCCCTTCAAGGTGTCCTTGTATCGCTTACGTGGACGACCTTGCTTCCTTCTGCCATCCACTAGCTCACCATACAGCAGCTGGCGGGGGATGTGATGGTCTTCCATCCTGATGACGTGTCCCACCCAACAGAGTTGAGATTTAACCAGGGTGGCTTCGATGCTGGTGCAGTCTGCCCTTTCCAGGACTTGCAGATTGGTGACTCTGTCTTGCCATCAGATGCCAAGCACGGAGCAGAGGGCACGCATGTGGAAGCTCTCCAGCTGTTTGATATGTCAAGTCAAGTTTATTTGTATAGCGCTTTTAACAATAAACATTGTCGCAAAGCAGCTTTACAGAATTTGAACGACTTAAAACATGAGCTAATTTTATCCCTAATCTAAATTGGGTTGCGCATGCGCATTCTGTGCTACACACTTCCTGGTTCCCGAGTTGTTTGCGATGAGTCTTTTTCTCGCGAGTGTTGGTGTTAATTACTAATATTTTAATTTTTTTACAAATAATTTTCCAGTATCCTCTTCATTTTTTTATTGTACTTTCACTTTCCTTTTTGTACTTTCCACTTTTGTTTTCCTTTTTCCGTTTTTTTCTCTCTCTTTTTTCGGAAGAACACAGAGACCGGAAGCTTTCTTTTCTTTCTCCTCCTGTGTAAAGACCACAAGGCCATCCACATCGGATCTGCTTTGATATCAACAGATCTTCTATTAAGGTACGTGAATCCTTTCATCATGGCACACTTTCAGCCTGTTAAGTGTGCTGAGTGCAGGATGTTTATTCATTCTTCCTCCGTTGCTAGCGATAGCTTTATTTGTGATAAGTGCAGATTAGTTATCTCTCTGATGGAGAAGATTATAGTGTTAGAAGCACGTATCCAGGCTTTAGAGAAGGCCAGTGAGAATGAGAACAGTGTAGTTTCTGTAGGGGAAAGTCTGGATGCCCTAGGTGGAGTTAGTAATCCCTCAACTCCGGCATTAGAGCCCTTACAGTGGGGCAAATGGGTGATGACTCGGCAGCATAAGCATAGAGCCAAAGCTACCACTGAGGCTCGCCCACGGGAGCGCCACTCCTCTCCACGTCACGTGTCGAACATGTTTGCTCTCCTTAGTGATGCACCCGCTGAGAAACCTGAAAGAGCTCTGGTTATAGGGGACTCTATCATACAGCACGTGAAATTAGCTCAGCCTTTTGGGGCAACAGCAGCTTTAGTCAGGTGTATACTGGGAGCCAGGGTGCCGGACATAGCAGGTAATCTTAGGGTCCTAGGCAAGCACAGGTTCTCAAAGATAGTTATCCATGCAGGAGCTAATGATATACACCTTCGTCAGTCTGAGGTTACTAAGAGTAACTTTGTAGAGGTGTTTAAATTAGCGAAGGCGATGTCCGATGCTGTAGTATGCTCTGGCCCCATCCCAATGTGGCGTGGCAATGTAGTTTACAGCAGGTTATGGTCGCTGAACTGCTGGTTGTGCAGGTGGTGCTCTGAAAACAGTGTGGGCTTTATAGATAATTGGGCTTATTTTGAGGGCACTGCTGGCCTGTTAGGGCGGGACGGTATCCATCCCACTCGGGAAGGTGCTGCTCTCATTTCCTGCAGCATAGGTCATAGTCTCAGAACAGGCCTAGTTAATTTCCGACAATTCATAGCCAAGGCCAGGGAGCAGACGAACAGGCCAAACTGACTCTCTGCTAGCTGCACAGAGTCATCACTCAGGGTCCACTACATCGAGACTGTGTCTGTTCCCCGAGCTCAACAAAAAAGTAGAAATATTCAGAGAGTTTGTTCCAGTAACCTAATCAATATAAAATTAGATCATACTGACTGTACAGCTGCTGCCAGCACCTTTGATCTAAAGGTGGGGCTATTAAATATTAGATCTCTTACATCTAAAGCACTAATGGTTAATGAACTTATTACTGATCAGGAGTTTAATGTACTTTGTTTAACTGAAACATGGATTAAGCCAAATTAATATCTAGCATTAAATGAAGTGAGTCCTCCTGGATACAGTTATATACACCAGCCTCGTCTAACTGGCAGAGGAGGAGCCATCACAGTTATTTATAATGATTATCTAGGTGTAACACACAAACCTAGTTATAAATTTAATACATTTGAAGTTCTTCATACTCATCTAATGTATGTAACCTCGAAAAATAGGTCTACCCAGTTAATTCCGTTACTTATTATTTACAGGCCCCTGGGGCCATATTCTGAGTTTCTTTCTGAATTTGCAGATTTTATCTCAGATCTGGTTATTTCCTTAGACAAAGCTTTAGTTGTCGGAGATTTTAATATTCACTTCGATAACCCAGAAGACCCTTTGAAAACAGCGTTTGTGTCCATTTTAGATTCAGTAGGGATTAATCAGAATGTCATAGGACCAACCCATAACGGTGGTCACACCCTCGATCTAATACTAACATTCTGGAAAATATAGTCATACTTCCACAGTCTGAAGCTATCTCAGATCATTATCTCATCTCATTCAAAATATGCCTGAGTAATAATGTATGCACCTCACCACGCTGCTGTATTAAACGTACATTCACGTCAACTACTGCACAGAGCTTTGTACTGTAAATGATATGTCTGCAGTACAGAGTCCAGGTCTCGCAGCCATAGAGGAGGGATGTCAGGACAACAGTTGTGTACACTTTTAACTTTGTGGAGAGCTTGATGCCGTGCTGGTTGAGCACCCTGTTGCACAGTCTTCCCAGTGCCTGGCTCGCCTTGCTGATCCTGGAGGTTATCTCTCTGTCCAGTGATCCATCATTCGAGATGATGGTTCCCAAGTACTTGAAGTTATCAACAGTTTTAAGCAGTGTGCTGTCGATGCTGATGCTTGGGTCCAGTGAGACTGAGTCTGGAGCTGGCTGGTGCAACACCTCTGTCTTACCTAGGCTGATGGTAAGGCCAAAAGCTTTGGATGCCTCAGAAAACTCGTTGAGCATTGTCTCCAGGTCTCTGTTCTTATGTGCCAGGAGGGCACAGTCATCAGCGAAGAGGACTTCCTGTATGACTCTCTGGAGGCATTTGGTTTTAGCATTTAGGCACCTGAGATCAAAGAGTGAGCCATCCAGACAGTATCTGATGTAGACACCTTCCTCCATGTTCTGAACAGCATGTGACAGCATGCAGGTGAAGAATAGGTTGAAGAGGACAGGGGCTAGAACACAGCCCTGTTTCACACCATTTGGGATGGTGAATGCTTCAGAAGGGTCACCACTGCAGAGGACCTGCCCTGTCATGTCATCGTGGAGCAGACGGATCATCTTCACAAACCTGGGAGGACAACCATATTTTTCCAGCACTGTCCACAGGGCCTCTCTGTTAACAGTGTTGAAGGCCTTTGTCATGTCTATGAAGACGGAGTAGAGAGCTTTGTTCTGCTCAATGCATTTCTCCTGCAACTGTCTCACAGTGAATATCATGTCCACAGTGCTGCGCCCTGGTCTAAAGCCACACTGCACCTCAGGGAGATTTCTTTCGGAGACAGTGATGAGTCTGTTTAGGAGGATGTAAGCGAGGATCTTGCCTGCTATTGAGAGAAGTGATACGCCCCTGTAGTTTCCACAGTCGGCTTTGCTTCCCTTGTTTTTGTAGAGGGATACAATAAAAGCATCACCAAAATCCTCAGGCATGTTCTCCTCAATCCATATGCTTTGCAGAACATCTTGGAAAGCCTTCAGAGAATTTGGGCCTGCTGCTTTGTAGACCTCAGCTGGAATGTTGTCTTTTCCTGATGCCTTGCCAGAATTCATGGATGATATGGCCTTTTCTATCTCACTGATTGAGGACAGCATATCCAGTTCTTCAAGGACAGGCTGTTGAAGGATCTGTTGAAGTGCTGTCGGTTCGATAGTTGAGGGCTGGTTGAGCAAAGTGGAGAAGTGTTCAGCTCAGCATTTTCTCAGTCCTTCCTGGTCTTTGATCAGGCACGATCCATCTGAGGACAATAGTGGGGAGCAGCCTGATCTTGTTGGGCCAAAGACTTGCTTTAGGGCATTGTAGAACTGCTTTGTGTTGTGGGTATTGGCATAGAGTTGAACTTCCACTGCCCTTTACTGCCATCACTGGTCCTGCATTTCCCTCAGTTCTTTTTGCACCTTGGTCTGCAAGTTTTTGAACTTGTCTTTCTTTGACACGGACAGAGGGTTATTCTGCCATTCGGCAAAGGCCTTGTTTTTCGCATCCAGGGCAGTTCTAACGGCAGCATGGTTCTCGTCAAACCAGTCTTCGTGTTTCCAGGCTTTGGGACCCAGCACTTCTTTTGCAGTGGCTATGACTGCGTCTTTGAATTGTGCCCACTTGTCAGTACTGGATCTGGTGAGGCTTGTATCCTCAGGGAATTTCTCCTCTAGTGCCTCTTGGAAATGAATGAAGCCAGATGGATGCTTCAGTTTGCTGTGTCGAAGGACACCCTCACAGCTTTAGGGATCTTGTGATGGTGGGGAGCAATGTGCAGGTTGAAGACTGCTCTGGCCAGCTTGTGGTCTGTCCAGCACTCTGCTCCTCGCATTGAATGAGTGATTCTGACATCCTGCAGGTCACACTGGCGAACGATGACAAAGTCAATCATGTGCCAGTGTTTGGATCTGGGATGCATCCAAGTGGTTTTGTACTTGTCTGCGATGCAAAACATGGTGTTAGTGATATACATGCCAAGCTCAGTGCACTTGCTTAGGAGTAGCAGTCCATTGCTGCTCAGTTTTCCCACACCATGCCTCCCAAGCACACCGTCCCAGCTCTGGTAGTCCTGTCCTATGCTGGCATTAAAGTGACCGAGGATGACTAGCTTGTCACTGGCAGGAGTTGACCTGATGATCTGGTCCAGGTCTTTGTAGAACTGCTCCTTGGCATCTTCTGAGCTTGTGAGAGTTGGTGCATAGGCATTAATGATGGTAATGTGCTGGGACTTCGAGAGCAGGAAGTGAAATTTCATGATGCACTCATTAACGCCAGATGGTAGAGTAGTGATGTTTTTCAATAGCACTGTTTTCACTGCAAATCCCACTCCATGGATCCTGTCCTCACTGTCAGGTTTTCCTTTCCAGAAGAAAGTGTATCCACTTGCATTCTCTCTCAGAGAGCCCTCATCTGTGAACCTCGTCTCGCTGAATGCAGCTATGTCGATGTTGTAACGATATAGTTTGATCCCCACTAATGCTGTTCTTCTTTCGGGTCTGGAAACCCTTATGTTGTCCATCAAGGTACGGACATTCCATGCTCTAAAGATGAGTTTCTTTGATTTGTTTTACTTTGCAATGTTGTTCGACCGCTATGAAGGATGATCTGCCAGCTGCGGTATGTTGGCCAGATTATTAAGGGCAAGCAATGTTTGGGGTACCTTTTCTAACCCCCTCCCTCCTATGAGGGTGGGCAGTGCTGTCCTAAAGAGGCTGCCCAGCCACCCTGGATGTTGCCAAATGTCTCCGTTGCCCCAATGGAGCCCAAATGTCCAGGGCTGCCTGCGTGTAGGTTCATGACTACAACCACCAGTGGTCACCTGTACCTGTTGCTTTGGTACTCCCCTATCACCACAGGACTTGAGGAGATATGAAAGATCAGAAATGAAAAGGTCAGAGATGAAGTCATACAACGGAACCTGTGTGTGAAGTTGTTTAAAGTGGTAGAGCCGTTGCACTGGGGCAATCCCACTCTCTCAGCCAGGGAGACCTTGACCCAGTGGCACGGAGAATCGTTACACCTGGAGACCTCCCGAGCTGCAGTGGATGACCAGGGCTCCTTCCATGCCTTGCCAAGCTCTCAGCATCCCACAGTGCCTGCTGGAACTGCCTTCCTAGCCGTTGAACCTTCCTGTTGGTTTCATCCGCCCAGTCTGCCGGCACCAGTCTTCGCATGCAATGGGTAGGCAATCCCTAACTCACTGAGGGTTTGAGACCCATCGGTTATCCTAACCAGGGTTAGCCAGCCTGTCGAAGCTGTTGCCTGGGGTGTGGCCGCTGTTGCATGCAAACAGCTATGAGGAGCCACTGGTGAGAGCTGGGCATCAGGTGAGGACCAGATATGGATGAGCTGTTCCGAAGAACACGACAAGCCCCCTCCACAAGAGGTGCTACCTCTCCCTGACACCCCATACACCCCTGGAACAATTATAGATTTTACAAAAAGTTAAGAACAGGGGTATAACTTACCAATATTGAATGTTGAATCTGATCAAATGTAATTCAATGTTCTGTCAATCCAGTGTACATGTACAAAGTCAAAGTTCTAACAATAAAAATGGTACAAGTCCAAAAAGCCTGAACAACAACCCAACTTATATACAAGCTATATTCAGGTTGACAGTTCAAGTTCAAAGTTACTTTTGGTCGGAGTTAACCATTACATTGCAGTTGTTCAAAACAAAAGGGCTTTGCTGAGTGAAGTCCACGAGTGAAGTTCTCTTATAAAAGTCTCCGTCACTTTTCCTCATCTCCAAGTAGAACTTTGATAATATTTCCACTATTGATCTTTTTTCCAGTTTTTCAATGCCCGTTGGCATGTTTTTTTTTTTTTGTAAATATGTGTGAAGAATATCCAGTGAAATTTTGGTAGCCTTTTGGGTGTTCAGTGCATCTTTCTCTTTAAATCTTCCACTTTTAATGAAGCAAACCTCGTGGCCATGTTTGTGTACAAATTGTCACAGTCACTCACTCACACAGAAGTTTTACGTCTCTGACATGTCTCTTTTCCAGTTTTTCGATGTCTATGGGTATATTTTTCTCTTGTAAATATGTGTGAAGAATATCCAGTGAAGCTTTGGTAGCCTTTTGGGTGTTCAGTGCGTCTTTCTCTTTCAAAATTCTCTCTAAATCTTCCAATTTTAATTAAGAAAATCTCACTGCTGTGTTTGTTTATAAACTGTCAGTCACTCGCTAGCACAGAAGTTTCACATCTCCAGCATGTCTCTTTTCCAGTTTTTCGATGTCCATTGGTATGTTTTTCTCTTGTAAATATGCTTGAAGAATATATAATGAAGTTTTGGTAGCCTTTTGGGTGTTTAGCGCATCTTTAGTTTTAGTTTATTTATTTAGTGCTTAAAACGAGCACTGAATTAATCCCATCTTCTCTCTCCCGGCTGACAAAGAAATGATTGTGTGCATGCACAACAGAAAAATTTTGTCATTGGATCTTTGCATGATCTCTGACATGTGATGTCATGTTGTCTTGACAGCGTGCAATATTATAACAATATTGCATGCTCATTCTCCATTGGGGAGAGTGGCGTAATACATGGAGGATAAGTGATATGATAACAATATTGCATGCCATCAATAAACCCACTAGAAGGGAACAGAATACATATTTTTATTCCATGGAAAAAGTGGCCTTTGTGTATAAATTGTTAAATAACAAAGCAGTTTTTGAGAAATTATCAGCTGTTCAATAATGGAGTGCAAAACTGTTCATAGCAATTGCAGTCATAAGACTATCCAAAGATGTATGTATGTATGTATGTATGTATGCATACACAGTACCAGTCAAAAGTTTGGACGCCCCAACTCATTCATAGTTTTTTTTTCTGCATTTTGACTATTTTCTACATCGTAGAACAATACTAAAGACATCAAAACTATGAAATAACATGTGGAACATATATGGAATTATTTGGTAAACAAAAAAAGTGTTAAACAAAATATGTTTGATATTTTTGATTCTTCAAAGTAGCCACCATTTACCTTGATGACACTTTGCAAACTACTGACATTATCTTAACCAGCTTCATGCGGTCATCAGTCACCTGGAATGCTTTTCAGTTAACAGGTGTGCCTCGTCAGAAGTTAATTAGTGAAACTTCTTACCTTCTTAATGCATTTGAGATCAAACAGGAAATAATAAATAATAAAAATACAGTAAATAGCCCTATTCCACAACTGTAGTAATCCATATGATGTCAAGAACTGCTAAACTAAGTAAAGCAAAACGATATCCATCATTACATTAAGGCCTGAAGTGTCTTTTAATCAGGCTTGTAGTACTCAAGTCCGACTCGTGCCCTAATTTTAAGGACTTCTGACTTGACTTGGACTTGAGCACTGATGACTCAGACTTGGACTCGGACTCGTGCATTAACTGCATGCAGACTCGTAAATTGGAGATGAGGACTCTGATTTTTTCTTTATTTTTTGTAACCTGCCATAATTCTTAATTTCCCTGAGGGAACCTGCCGAAAGGGATCAATAATCAATAAAGTTGTATCTAATCTAATCTAATCTAATCTAATCTAATCTAATCTAAGAATTTGGCATAAGATATTTATATCTACATTAATTTTTGAACTAATTTCATGCTAGAGTGTCACACCTGCGTGCCTTGGCATGTGGCGTGATAGACTCTCAGGCGCGCTCCAGACAATGTGCACATCAAGCGGACTCTCGCGCATGCACTGTTAACAACTTGCACCTGCACAGGATTAAGGCGCAATCAGCATGCCGATATAAAAACTGTGAAAACACACTTACTTTGCGAAGTATCTAGTTCGGTTGCTGACACATTACCGGAGCCTTATTTCCTTGTTTGGTTTCCTGATCCCTGATTTCCTTTTTCTCGTCTTTGATTCTGCAGCGTCTATGATAGCCTGTTTGTACCTCGCTCGACCTATTGCCTGTTTCACTGTTTTACAATTTTGCCTGCCATTCTGGATTGTTTACCTGTCTTCACTTGTATTAATAAACACACCTTCTGCACTTACATTCATCTCCCAGTCATCTCTGACAGAATACTTAGACAAAGAGAATGCACATTCATCTGTTCATACGTCATGTTCAGGAAAAAATTAATGTTAATGGCGCTAAAACAACCACTGTCAAATGGTGCAGTTAGAGTCTTGTTCTCGGACTCGACTCGGCTCAATCGTGGACTTGACTTGGACTCGACTCGAAATTTTTTTAATGACTTGGACTTGACTCGGACTTGAACACTGGGGACTCGAGACTGGACTCCGATTCAAGGTTTAGTGACTTTACAACACTGCTTTTAATTAATAAAAATAAAGAAAAAACAAACATTGTATTTGAAGGTGTGTCCAAACCTTTGACTGATACTGTACTTGTAGGTGTTAGCTTGGTGGTTATAAACATTCTATTCTCAGGCATAAAGTCATATTTTATGAAAACCATTAGTTATGGCTTTGCGAAATAGGATTGATTCTGCTTTGTTTAAAAGAAAGATGTTACAAAACCCCCCAAAACATCTCCAATGAAGTTAGCACCTATACATATAAAATATAATAGCGTTGGTTTTGTGCGAGTGTACTGTATGCAGGAATTGGTGTATGACATTATGACATATCTCCTGGCTTGTGTGTGTATGTGTTTGTGTGCGCAAAATGTTGGTATGTATGATATATCTGATGACTGTGTGTTTAGTGGAGGTGTGCAGGAAAGTGCTGACACAACAGTGTGTTACACATATACAGATACACATCTGCTGACTCCACATTGTAGACCTTGCATGACAGTTTCTCTCTCTCTCTCTCTCTCTCTCTCTCTCTCTCTCTCTCTCAGTGTATGTGTAGTGTGTTTGTTCATGCACAAGAGAGCAAGAAGTAGAGTTTAATGCATGTTGTCCTTTCTCAGTTTAGTTTGGGATGTGAGGGAGTGATGATGCCACCTATTCCTCTCCCCACATTCTATGTGGAGAATGAGAGACCCCCAAGCCCAGAGCTGCCCATCACCAGAACCGCAGAAGTACACGAGGAAAAAATACATGACAAACAGGAAGAAGAAGAAGAGGAGGATGAAAAGGCATTAAATAGGTAAGCAGAGACAAAGCTCAACAAGCCATGACTAGCTGATTTTCCAAAAGATTTTGCCGCAAACAGTCACTGAATATCAAAGTCAGAGTGGTGGATCTTTCATGCATTATGTAATACCCTGCTAATATTACCCATAAACCAACTATAATATATGGGGTATCACAGGCTAAAGAAGCACTGAGATAAAACCAATAGGAAACAATATCTTCTGTATCTTTTGCAGAAACCGCAAATGTCCACAAACAGAACAGTGTCAATGATATACATTTGAATGGTGAATGATTCATATTAGCCTTAGAAATTTCAGTCACACAAATTTCTTAATATATCCTTATATACTCCAGAAGTCTTGCACCAGTTGAATCTGTCATGCTGTAGCCATGCTGTTTCCCAGTCTTACTGGTCTTGTGTTTCTTGTTTTACTTTTATTTTTATTGTCTTTGTAAAGCATCGTTTGTCTTAGAAATTGCACTATGGTTGCAAAAGTAAACAGGTTTAAATTGCAGTACTTATACCACAGCACCGTTGAATTCTCAAATCTGATTGGGCAGAAATGGTTGATTAGCTTTCTATAGCAGCATGGTCTCTGTCAGGCTGCATGATAAATCACTAGTGCATATTAATGTAATTATTTTAATACATTCAACAGTTATTCCATGAAATTGAGTCGTACATGAACTGATAGCTGATGAGGCACGTAACACCGAGTTGGCTTTAAGCCATGTACGACGAGATTGAGTGGAATAACTGTTGAACTGTTGACTTCTTTACATAAGTTTCATTCTATCCACATTCACTGGATTTTGAGAAACAGAGCATTTTTATTTTACGTTCTTTGCAAATTTGATAAATAAAAACTTTATACAGAACGTCCAACAAAATCATTTCTGCTTAGAATGTAAACAAACCGGTGAAATGACAGGAGCAATTTGTGAAAAATGCTATAATAATAATTATTGAAAAATAAAAAAGATAGGTTCTTACCATCAAATATTTGTATTCCATATTTTGTTGCTTTTTTGTCATTTTTGGGGTTTTCTTCTTCAGGTTTTTTTTTGGTGGTTGGCAAACCAACTTAAAGGTACAAAGGTGGAAGAGCGGGGGCACTGTATTATTTTAGCTATTTCTGTGTCTTTTAAATACTTGATAGCAATTTTTGATGTTTTGTTTTAGAGTTTTTATTTTGTCCTTGGTTGGTTCAGCAGCACGCTCTGCCATTTTGTTTTTCTCTACTCACAGTATATGAGCTGATATCCAATCAGAGCACGCAATTGTGCATATCCAGTGAATGTGGATAGAATAATATAATTTATATAGCAATGGATAATTTATATGGAAATGCATTGTGAATGTTTCATATGAACAGATTTAAAAAGTGTGTAATTGTTGACATGGTGAAGTTTTCTGTAAGAAGGCATTTCTTTTGCATTTTGGGGATAACTCTTCACTATCAGCTGTTACTTTAAGTTTTCTGATACAGGATAGTTTTCAGGACAGAGGGTTTTGCGGTTTCTTGGTAACATAATAAGCTGTGATTTTTGTTTTATTAACATTGTGAAAGTGAGGGAACAACTGTTTACAGCTGTTGTAACATCAGTAATAACAGGAGCTAATTTGTTTTCTGGATATTTCTACTCCATTAAATGTAAACATAAATGGATAAAATGTATGATGTGTGATTCACAAACTGTGTGTTGGCAAATTTCTGAGGTATAAGAGGAGTAAAACGGTTCTGAACATGCTGTTTTTGGAAAATAATCTTTGGGATAATAACAGTACCTGGACTTCATTAGGCTGTATCACGCCACCCTGTTGCTATAATAGTATGCCTTGAGAGTTTTATTAATCACTTAGATTGCAATATTTAATTGGTTTGGCCAATTAAATATTAAATATTGGTAAGGATAGCTAAAGTTTGCTAGCTAATGTTAGATATTATTATATACTAGTAGTTATTGCCCATGAACCTGATTTCCTCTGAATGGTACCTTTGTATAACACAGGTCCAGAAGGGCCAGTGGAGAGTTGAATGGACACATGTGTTATATATATATATATATATATATATATATATATATATATATATATATGTTTTCACTGTGTTCTGTCAAAATGACGTAAATCGTTCCCCATGTCTCCTTAGTGACGGAGACTCGGCCCTAGCGGAAGTTTCCAGCGAGGAGCGCTGATTGTGAGGTCCTGTACAATCGAAACTCTCAGGCGAGTCGGGGAGGGGATTCCCCACTGAGGCTGCGCGCAGTGTGTTAGCGTGAGCATGTAGCCTATGGGAAATGAATAGTGTTTGGATTAGCACAGTGTGTTAGCATGAGCATGTACCCTATGGGAAATGAATAGTGTGTTGGATTAGCACTAATTCTGTGTTTTGGAAAATTGAAAACGTTATCTTGGGCCCTCTGGGGTGTCACCAATCCATGTGCAAAGTATGGAGCTGTGTCGATTTACATAGGTGAACAGACAGAGAGACAGACAGCCTCCCTTTAGTCATATAGATTGTTATTTTAGCCCTTATTATTTAAGTTCTTATTATTACTATTTTATTAACATTAGTATGTGTTAATTTGTCTCACTGTATTGTGATAAGAAATTGCCTTTAGTTATGCAATCTTACAATAAGATGTTCCTTAAAATGCTTCAGTTACATCACTGTCCTCTCTATAATTTAGCAAATACATCTCCCTTTAATTAACTGGAAGAAACACAAAAGATCTAACTGTTGAGCATGCGCATTTGAACATTTTTTTTGTAGATGCTTTGTAAAATTTAAATATGTTTATATGAATAAATGTGAAATTTTGTAATGCTCCAGAGATGTACTGTGCATGTGATATGCAACACTATGGGATGCACAATATAAATAATTTGTAAAATGCTAAATAATTCACTAGAAGAAAGCAGAGAGCGAGGTCCTCCATTGCTGCTTATGTGCTTCCTATAATGGCATTTAGAAAAGCATTTACAAATCTGGAAGATTTAAACTGGTGCACAGAAAATTAACATGTTAAATAAAGAGTGTGATAGTGTATGACTGTGGTATTGAAGAAAAGTAGGAATGACTGCCAGAACGAGGGATGCCCAGGCAAATTTATACTCGAGCTCCCTCTGCTGGTGGAGTGAGATTCTGAACAAAATCTGAAAAGTGTGATGAACAGCCAGAGAAAGTTTTGTGTCACCTTGATTCTTAAGCACATGTGTGAACAGCAGAAGATAATTTACAGTACGGTACTTTTTGTGACTGTTATGGCCTGAGGACCCTTTTCAGATTATTTGACAACACAGTATGCATCAGAAATATTTAAGAAAACTGTGTGTCCTGTGCCCTTGTGTTCTGAATAAGCTATGTCTTTGCTGTACAGGTTCAGTTCATCTTTAGAGCTGGCCAGTGTCCCTACACGAGCCTGGTTCTGCCGGAAACCCATCCACCGGCTGAGCGGAGCCCAGCGCACCAACTATGACCTGAGAGAACGCATTTGCATTGGCAGCATGACTGCCATGGAGACGGCCGTTTATCAGAAAGTGCCCACGGATGAAGCAGAGGCTCAGATGCTCGCAACAGTTGACCTGGATGACATGAAGAGTAAGAGCGGCAATGTGGGGCTTGCAGGTTACAATATTTGTGCTGCATTAGTGACTGGTTATTTTTTTAAATAGTGGAAACACAGGTGTCTGTCACTAAAGTATACACATATCTACATATCTATGTGTGTTCTTTTTTTTTATCCGTTTCATCTGTTGATTGGGCTTCCTGTTTAATTCTTAGTCTTTCCTTACAAATAAGAGCAGAGCAAATCAACATGATTCATAGTGTCTGCCGTGTTACACTAATTAGTAAGGCCTGCAACTAAACTACTAACTAGCTAGCTAAATGTCACTGAAGAATGTAGTGACAACTACCGAGCCAGCATGCTCGGTAGTTGTCACTACATTCCTACATTCCTAATGCAAATAATTTATTTACAATATTTACCTACACAGATAAAATAACAAGCTATACTAGTTGTGTAATACTGTTATGTATTGCGTTACTGCAACGCTGAGCTCTGTCTGACTAGGTGTCAATATACCATATGGCTAAATGTATGTAGACTCCTGGCCATCACAACCATATGTTATTCTTTCCCAAACTGTTGTCACAAATTTGGAAGCACAGAATCGTATATTATGTCCTTGTATGCTGTAACATTACAGTTTCCTTTCACTAGAAATAAGGGGCACAAAAATGTTCCAGGAAGATATTGTCCTTGTGCATAGATCGAGGTCCATGAAGACATGATTTACACATGATGATACAAAGGTTGGAATGGTAGGTCTCGAGTGGCATGTACAGAGCCCTGACCTTAACCCCAGTGAACACCTTTGTGATGAACTAGAATACTGAGTGCGCCCAAGGCCTGAAAAAAGTGTCTGACCTCACTAATGCTCTTACAGATGAATGAGCAAATGCTCACAGAAATGTTCCAAAATCTAGTGGAAAGTCTTCCCAGACAGTTGGAGGTTATTATAAGAGCAAAAGGGGACTAAATCTGCAGCTGAGTGTCAAAAAGCACATATGGTTGTAATGGTCAAGTGTCCACAAACTTTTGTCTATATAGTGTATGTCTAGATTTGATGTAATTCATATTCATTAACATTTTAATGATTGGCAGTTGGTTACAAGGTTCTGCCCCTTTGAGATGTTTCCCAATTATTGTATGAAAAAACCCATTCATCGTGTCCACTTACAGTGGGGCAAAAAAGTATTTAGTCAGTCACCAATTGTACAAGTTCTCCCACTTAAAAAGATGAGAGAGGCCTGTAATTTTCATCATAAGTATACCTCAACTATGAGAGACAAAATGAGGAAAAAAAATCCAGAAAATCACATTGTCTAATTTTTAAAGAATTTATTTGCAAATTATGGTGGAAAATAAGTATTTGGTCAATAACAAAAGTTCATCTCAATACTTTGTTATATACCCTTTGTTGGCAATGACAGAGGTCAAACGTTTTCTGTAAGTCTTCACAAGGTTTTCACACACTGTTGCTGGTATTTTGGCCCATTCCTCCATGCAGCTCTCCTCTAGAGCAGTGATGGTTTGGGGCTGTCGCTGGGCAACACGGACTTTCAACTCCCTCCAAAGATTTTCTATGGGGTTGAAATCTGGAGACTGGCTAGGCCACTCCAGGACCTTGAAATGCTTCTTACGAAGCCACTCCTTCGTTGCCCGGGCGGTGTGCTTGGGATCATTGTCATGCTGAAAGACCCAGCCACATTTCATCTTCAATGCCCTTGCTGATGGAAGGAGGTTTTCACTCAAAATCTCACGATACATGGCCCCATTCATTCTTTCCTTTACACGGATCAGTCGTCCTGATCCCTTTGCAGAAAAACAGCCCCAAAGCATGATGTTTCCACCCCCATGCTTCACAGTAGGTATGGTGTTCTTTGGATGCAACTCAGCATTCTTTCTCCTCCAAACACAAGTTGAGTTTTTTTACCAAAAAGTTCTATTTTGGTTTCATCTGACCATATGACATTCTCCTAATCATCCAAGTGCTCTCTAGCAAACTTTAGACGGGCCTGGACATGTACTGGCTTAAGCAGGGGGACACGTCTGGCACTGCAGGATTTGAGTCCCTGGCGGCGTAGTGTGTTACTGATGGTAGCCTTTGTTACTTTGGTCCCAGCTCTCTGCAGATCATTCACTAGGTCCCCCCGTGTGGTTCTGGGATTTTTGCTCACCGTTCTTGTGATCATTTTGACCCCACGATCAAGGGAGATTATGTCTTCCAGGTCTTGTATGTCTTCCATTTTCTAATAATTGCTCCCACAGTTGATTTCTTCACACCAAGCTGCTTACCTATTGCAGATTCAGTCTTCCCAGCCTGGTGCAGGTCTACAATTTTGTTTCTGGTGTCCTTTGACAGCTCTTTGGTCTTGGCCATAGTGGAGTTTGGAGTGTGACTGTTTGAGGTTGTGGACAGGTGTCTTTTATACTGATAACGAGTTCAAACAGGTGCCATTAATACAGGTAACGAGTGGAGGACAGAGGAGCCTCTTAAAGAAGAAGTTACAGGTCTGTGAGAGCCAGAAATCTTGCTTGTTTGTAGGTGACCAAATACTTATTTTACAGAGGAATTTACCAATTAATTCATTAAAAATCCTACAGTGTGATTTCCTGGATTCTTTCCCCCCATTCTGTCTCTCATAGTTGAAGTGTACCTATGATGAAAATTACAGGCCTCTCTCATCTTTTTAAGTGGGAGAACTTGCACAATTGGTGGCTGACTAAATACTTTTTTGCCCCACTGTACATTCACACCCAGAGTCTGGGCAGCAATCAAAATGACATATTAAAAGCCTGTTGTTCAGTTGTAAATCTGTGTTCCCTTTAAAATGCAGTGCTGCCATAAGGTCCCTTAGAAGCTGTGCTTCATTTGTTTTCTATCAGCGCTGTCAAGGGCTTCAGGATTTTAACGCAGGCCCTGCTGTCCACCGAAAATGGCTTGCATCAAATGAATGAACAGCCTGATATTGCAGTGAGATATCTGATCATATGATTCACTAAAATATTTAAATTCACTAAATGTTATGAAGGGCGTCCATGGTATGGCGGTGGCGTAGTGGTTTATTTATTTATTTATTTGCACATGATAAAAGAGATTTACAAGAAAACATAAATGGAGCAAAAACAGAAAACGTGCTGGGGGAAGAAAAAAGCACAATGGCTTGTTCTAAGTCTTCCCCCATTTAAATTAACAAGTAATTAATACAAATGTAACAAATTAGAGAATAACTATATTAACAATAGTAAATAATAACAAATAATAACAAAGATAATAATAATATAATAATTGGTAACAAAATTATACATTAAACTGTAACAGGTATCATAACTGAAATAAATATAAACAATGTCAATTGCAGATAACAAAATATAAGTTAACGAGTGAAAATAAGAAATGAATAAAATGTAACTTAGGATCTATACATAAAGTAAAAAAAAGTATAATTGATTGATTTTGAAATGGTGAATAAATATTGTACTAATAACAGAAGCCTGGTGCATGGTGTAGTGTAATATTTTACAATTTAATCCAAGACTGAACTATATTTAAAGATAAAGGTCAAGTGTGGCTGGGGAATGAAAATAGGTGGTTTTTGAGATTACGTTTAAAACTAATTATGGATGTAAAACTTTTAAGGTGGAGGGGGAGGTTATTCCATTCAATTGCACATTTGTATTGAACACTCTTTTGACCTAGGGATGTTCGCACTAGGGGGATATGTAGTTGGTCGCTTTGTTGAGTTTGGTAAGCATGAAATTGGGAATTAAGATTTAAAAAACTATCGAACGTGTCTGGAAGAGAATTTCTAAGAAATTGGAAAGTGAAGATATTTAGCTGAAGTCTACTGATATCAATAATATTTAAAATCTTAAGCTTTGTAAATAGAGGTAAAGAATGGCCATAAAAACTGGATCCGGTGGCCATACGAACAAATCTTTTTTGGAGTAGTATTAGGGGCTGTAGTGTAGTTTTGTAGGCACATCCCCATACAATATTTCCGTAGGTCAGATATGGGTATATTAAGTTATTATATATGGTCTAAGGTCCTGGGTTCGAGCCCAGCGGTTGGCGAGGGCCTTTCTGTGTGGAGTTTGCATGTTCTCCCCGTGTCTGCATGGGTTTCCTCTGGGTGCTCCGGTTTCCCCAACAGTCCAAAGACATGCAGGTTAGGCTAATTGGTGGCTCTAAATTGACTGTAGGTGTGAATGGTTGTTTGTCTCTGTGTCGGCCCTGCGATGACCTGGCGACTTGTCCAGGGTGTACCCCGCCTCTTGCCCATAGTCAGCTGGGATAGGCTCCAGCTTGCCTGCAACCCTGTAGAACAGGATAAGCAGCTACAGATAATGGATGGATGGATGGATAAACTTTATGAATATTATTGGCACATTTGGACATTTAATATAAAATCATGTTAATACAACATTTTAATGAAATTTTAGTCTTAAAGCAAGTAACTGTGGTGTAATGCCCCTCCAAAAAAAGGATTCCTCAAAGGTTCTTTGGGTGGACAGTAGTTGTAATGCTTCATATTTGTACATCCCATCTTCATGTTAGGCTGAATCCCAGATGGCTTCCTGTTCACTTTGTGCATCTTTGATAGAAGATATAATGTCAGTATAATGATATAACGTAGTGCTCTATATGCCTTAAGGCCAATTTATGCTGACAACCCAGTCCTCGCAGATGGCGTTGCAGATGGCGTCAGCATAGCCCCCCCCTTCGCAGATGCTCTGCGCGCACCTCCCAAAAATTGTGACCACCGCAGAAGCCTCGCAGACAGCGTCGCAGACAAGAGGGCTCTGATTGGTCCACTCTACATCCGCTGTACACGCACTTCCGCTTCCCTACTTTCCCGATTTGGTTTGTTTTCATTACCGCCATTTTTAAAAACACGAGCGAAGATGGAGCAGCACGAAGAGCGGTTGATCGAGGAAGTGAGGAAGTACGTACATCTATACGACTCCAGTTCTAGTCATTATAAGTAACCGGAGGATAAACACTCCACTAACCACACCCACCAACTACTCCTAGCGATTTCGCGACTTCGCGCCCCCTTGCGTTGTGGCGGTGAATAACATCGCGCACGCCTATTACTCCCCGCTCAACGATAAATTACAACTGTCTGCGAAAAGCTATCTGCGAAAGCCTTGTCGCAAGAGCATGCAGAGGCCCTTAGAGAACACCATTTAATGTTCATTCATAGAAAATGTATGGCTCCTTGTATTTGTGTTGCAGTATATTTCAAAACCTTTTGATCATGTTTGCACATGTTCTCTCCATTTTAACAGAGATTGAAATGTTATTGTTTGCCACAATTACTGCAGGACAAACTTGCTGCATCTTGTGCACAAGATTTTACCCTATAAGAGGGGCATTCGACTTAAATTTGTAAATGTGCTGTTATATATAATTTATTGCTTACATACAGTAGGTTTGGATAGAATAGAATGCCTTTTGTGTCACTGCACAATGAAATTTAGTTCATCATAGGAAAGCAAAGCTGCTGCGTACATGCGCACCACCACTCTTGGGCACTTCAGCCCAAGGCTGTCCCATATTAACGTAACTGCATTTCTTTGGACTGTGGGGGAAACCAGAGCAAACCCATGCAGACACGGGGAGAACATGCAAACTCCACACAGAAAGGCCCCCGTCAGCCGCTGGGCTCAAACCTAGAACCTTCTTGCTGTGAGGCAACAGTGCTAACCACTATACCACCGTGCCACTCAAAGCAACCAACATGAATGAATGGAGACAATTACTTTTAAATGGGTTCTTCTACAGGTTTTCAAGCACTTGGTCCACTGAAATAATTTTTCTGGGTCCGAATTAGTACGCGGTCTGCCAGTTGGTGACCTCTGCCCTATAAGTTAGACAAGTGACGACACCATTCAGATTTTCATAGAAAATAAGCTAAATGTTTTTTTTTAATTGATTTTGAATTTGCTACTCCAAATTTGCTGTAGTATTTAACTCATCAATTAGTTGGTTATGTAAATAATTACCCACTAGTCCCCACCCCAGAACCTCAAAAATAAATAAATAAATAAATAAATAAATAAAAATCCTACGACTTTCAGTGGTACAGTTATACAAAGGGAAATGGACACAGCTACTCAACCAGGGATTTCATGTTTGGTGGAAGTGTGCAATTTGAGGCTTGCACCGGCTGCTGTTTGGATGGGTCATTTTGTGTATGCCTGCTGTGTGGATGTCCATACTCTTAAATTTGTTTTTAGAGAGAGCAGGACCAGGGTCAACACAGCACTAAACCAACAGTGGTCCGGCATTAGGCCAATTGTACTCAAACTCCATTAAAAATTGTAGTAAACAAGTGCTGACATATAGAACTATGGTTGGGATCATTGGGGCTGGAATGTGAACCCCTGTTATTTTCCCAGCAATTATCCTTAATAAAATCTGCTTAATTGAGCATAAGGCATGAGAAAACAAGCCACAGATTGCTCCTCCTAGCTTTAGTGTGTGGCATCAGGAAACAGTCAGTAACCATTGCTCATGTCCTTTAAGCTTCAGAAGGACATAGAAGTAAAGGATGCCCAATGTAACTGTCATGGATTTGGTTAGAGCTTTAGGGTAATCTCTCTGAAACCAGCAATCATAAGTCATCATCCCTTCTTTTCTCAAAAGGCTGTGCAGTGCCTGTAATAACATGTTTTCCAAAGATTAAAGCTCCTCTTGGCATCTTTTCCACATGGTGTTTGGGAGGTTGGTCAAAGAGAACTATGCTCCTCTTTATCTCTCTTCCTATGATGCATGGGATATGTAGTGACTTTAAAATGGCTTGAGACACCATTTCTGTTAGTATATTGGGTCTAAACAACCTGTGATTCTCTAATCAAGGATTAATTTAGATATATCCATCCATTATCTATACCGCTTATCCATCAGGGGAAGCTGGAGCCAATCCCAGCCGACTTCAGGCGAGAGGCAGGGTACACCCTGGGCAGTCTACCAATCTATCAGACAAAGATGAACAACCATTCAAACCTATTGGCAATTTAGAGTAGTCTGTTGACCAAACCTGCATGTCTTTGGGCAATTTAGAGTAGCTAGTAAACCTATCTGCATGTCTTTGGACTGTGGGGGAAACTGGAGCACCTAGAGGAAGCCCATGAAGAAATAGGGAAAACATATGAACTCCATACATAAAGACCCTCGTCAGCCACTGGGCTTAAACCCAGAACCTTCTTGCTGTGAGGCAACAGTGCTAACCACTGCACCAACATGCCAGCCTTCAGTGGCGAACTGTTACTATTAGAGATGGGACTTCAAATCAGCCAAAACTTAGCCAGACACACCAAAAAAGCAACAGGGCAAAGGATTTTATAAGGGACTAGCAGCAGGTTGCCAGGTCACTCTGTTGTGTGTAGTTGTTGATGCTGATTTTAAAACTAAGTAAATTATATAGGGAAATTAATACCCAAGTATGAGTGAAAAATACTGTGGCGAGCGTGCATGGAAGAAGAGTCTGGAGACAGAAATTTTAGTTTCTTGGTCATTAGGCTGTGCTACTTGCTCTCGATAGCACTGGATTGACCACTGTATTAGCATTTGCTAACACTACTGATGAACGCTACACCGGCTGGAAGGTGACTTCACTGCCGTGCTAACAGTGCTGATTCACGATTAAGCTCGCGTTGGCCTTCGAGAGGCTTAGGGCAATAAATTTTTGGTCCATTGCACTATAAATCAAAGTCTGATTGGTTAATTCATCTGTCACTTCCTACATAAACATACACTGCCATGGCCTTCTGTCCCGGCAATGAAGTCCTAACCAATGAGTGAGCCAGCCCTAAACTCTTCTCAGCCTAGAGACAACAAACAAAAAAATCTCATTGGATAACTCTATTTTAATGTTTTTATGATGGTAATCCTTTCATTTCTGAAGCAAATTTGATAGAAAATGAGGCCAAATTAGAATTAGAAGAGAAATAATTATAATGAAATTATGAAAGCATGAAATAAATTAAATATAACATTTGAAATGCTGATCTGTTTGGGCTTCTCTGAAGGCCTAGAAGGCCCTGACGGTTCCCCTCTGCTGGCCTTAATGTAGATGCAACATAATTTATTGCTTTTGTACAGCTAAAATTATTAATCATTTTATTACATCATTAAACTTACCGTGACTTATGAATAAAATATTATTAACGTCATTATGGCAAGTTATAACTAAACTTATTCAAAACAACAGTTCGTCAATGACACATAGTTGCATTGTAAGTAAACTCATTCATTGATTTGTTCATGTTCATTAACATGTTCATCAAGCCAGTTAAAGTTGTTAGACTGATGATCCTGTTGCATTGAGGGTTTGTGTGTGCTAAATGACTAATTTCATGGATAAAATTGACTAATGAATCTCTGCCCTATTTCCTCATATGGCGAGAGAATGACAGAGACAGTGGGGAAGGAGGGGGTGCTTGGGGGTGAGGGGCATGTCTACGTGAGAGCTAGGAACATGGTCCTGAGGCTGTAATTAACATAGTCACTCTAATTGATTACCCTTAACAACACTTCCTGTGGTGAATTACAGATTTGGGCCTGCACTGGAACAAGCAATCTCATTTTGGTCCTGACCGAGAGGGAGGCCTGTCAATACTCACGTCAAACTCTTACCTCTCTTCCGTATTAATTATTTGATTAACATTAATTTGCTTATAGTATATATGTCAGGGCAGATGCATTATAGTCCTGGCTGTTTAAGTTGGATCGGTTTGAATCAAGTGTGCTGATATCTTCTGGTGTCTCTCTTACCATTTTCAGAAAGCATTAAGATAAATCAACTAGTAATACATGCTTTAAAATGGGCATTTCCCATAATCAAATTTTTAAGCTCCTGATGTCAAGTAACTGTAATTCTGTAAGAGCTGATAATGAATGAAGTTGAAAATACCTTACTTTGGTATGTTACTTTGACGTATACATGAAGTGTGTGGAGTGCATAAGCGCATTTCAGGTAACAGTGTGTCAGCAACGGGAGCCGTTTCCATGGAGACCCGTGATGGAGAGACAGTGCTCCCTAATGTGAGGCTCCATGCGTCTGGGCGGTTTTTGACTAAGTGTGATGTATCAGCCAACGCCTCCATCTGATGCTCAGCTGGTGAAGCCACTCATCATGTGCTCATTATATATCAGGCTACTCGGCATCATCAGCCTCTTTCAATCCTGCTGCTGTTTCTGCTGCTGCTTTGGACAGTCACCTAGGATCCCCCGCCAGGGATTTTCAGCTGGAAGCCGACAGTGATCCAGGCTTCTGGCTCACATTATTGAGTCTGGCAATACAGGGGGGCTGAAAACAGGACAACACTAGAGCATTGAGACAAGCACTTTTATCCATGCACTGCTGCACAATCAATCAGTACTGTCATGGAAATTAGACAGAGAGCCAATGGTTTGTGTTGAAGTAAAAAAATGAAAATAAAAATAGATCAGTTGTTTTTGGTGAATCATTGGGTATCTCCTGTGTCCTGGCAACTCACTGACATGAAAGAAATGCTGCCCACCCAGGAAGCCAGATCCTCTTCTTAGAAGCTTTCATCCATCAAGAAAGGCCTTATCTGAACAAATTAGTTGGATTATACAGGATCGGACTTCTCAAACAACGGTGGAATGCAAAGTAAACCTGAAAACAATTTCTTCTTATTTCGCTTTTTTTATGCTATACTTTATTGTTTAATTTTTAGTGGAAAGAGGCATTTCTCTGCTGATGACAGGATATGTGTAGCATTGTAGCACTCCCACTGGAATTGTCGAACTCCACCCAGTGGATATAGAGGATCTACAGGGCTTAGTGGTCCATCACTGCCGGTGGAGCCAAGCTTGCTGCATCCATCTGACTCCAGACAGTCACACTTACAACTCTTAATGGAGCTTGAGAATACTGGGTTGTACTAATATCAACATTTCTGAACAACAGTCAATAAGTGAAGGGCATCCTGGATAGAAACATCCCACCTGTCCAGGGTGGTGTGGAAACATTGGGCATGGAAAGAACAGATACGAAGGAGGACCAAGTTGGTGCTAGTACTGAACAACAAGAGAATCTAAAGGAGATGAATATTGGGAAAGGACAAAATGGAGAAGAGGAGTACCCTGGAATCTTTCATGTGGATGGGTTTGAAGACTTTGAAGAGTTTGCTCTGGATTTTGAGGACTATGACCTTCTGGAGTCCATCCACAGCCACCTCAACTCTCCTGTTGAACCTATCCGTGAGTACCATCAGCAACGTATTTGGGAGGCAGCTGGGGGGCTTTAGACCACATATTTATCCCCAGTAGCTTTGCAGAACACTAAAGTTTCTGGGAAAGCTTGATTATTCTCAGGTTGTAAGAAAATGGTATGCTCTTAGAAAAAGCATTCTTCAGGCATTCTTTGGATAGGTAAAGATTCTTAGATTCATAAAGGGTTTCAACATGGTCCCTTCTCTGATTTGGATATTCATTGTTACAGGGTTTTATTTGGGCCATTTATGAGTTCCTCTACAGCATAGAGCATTCCCAGTCCTGGAGTTCCCCTGTCCTCACATTTTAATGTTGTCCCAGCTCTACCTCTGCTCACCAACTGACTGGTAATTACCTGATTAGTTGAATGAGGTGTTTTTGGAGCAGGAAAAATGTGTGTAGGATAGGTATAACTACAGGACGGGGGGGGGGACACACCTGTGTTCTAGTGGTACAAATAAGAGAACCATTAAGGGTGATAGATGGAACATTTCTGATGCACATGGACCGGTTAAAAAGTCAACAATATGCCAAAATGACTTGTAATTTCCATGTGGTCCTGTAGCTTTTTCTGTTTAGCTGATTATGTACTGTGAAAGCATGCTCTGTTGTGTGGAAACCCAACATTGGAAATTGATCAATGGGAATTTTGAAATCAAATGTTTTATTGATTCTCCTAGGGGAAACACAAGTTAATTAATGTAAAGCACACAGTTCACTGATGTAGTAAGTGAAGTAGGGCCTGTGGTGATGTGCTGTGGACATGGTGGGGAAAGCTATTGAACAGGCATCTCATCCCATTCACACACAAACACACACAGGCCCATGCACACTCACAGACACACACCCATAAGCCAGTCCTGTTCAGGATCCAGCTCAGTGAGACATGAGCACATTCCACTGACTGATGTGGTTACTTTCACCATTAACATTATAGGAAATTTTGACATCAATGCAATTGAAATGTTGGATTATGATAATAACAATGCTTATCTAATCTAATCTAATCTAATCTAGACAAAATTCATATACATCAGAATAAAGTAAATGTTAGGACACCAGTAATGCATTCAAAGTAGCCAGCCATCCAGATACTTTTGGCAAACAAGTAGCCTTTGAACATTTGCCAGGAAACAAGAAGTCTCTGTTTGAACATTAAAGGCGTCCTTGGTTTTGTCATTGATGTCAGCAGCTCTTGGGCTTCTCCGTCTCAGCACTTATCCAGTGGTTGAGCTCCTCTACTCTATCAGACAGGGCACCCCTGTTTTTGCGACAGTCAGTCTGTCTGGAAAACTTCCCTGCCTGTCTACCCTCTTTCTTTCTGAGTAGCGATCCAGAAACATCCTTGATCTCAAGTCTAAGTTCAGATTCTACACTGCTCCACAGAATAAAACTGTATCATTTCCTAACACGATAAAACAACTAGCATGATTCCTTTGACAAGACTCATCTTAATTTATCTGTTTATATGGAACTCAAGTGGACAAGCCGACTGCTTTAGTCTACTTCCATAAACCATTTGGGCTTTACCTTCAAAATGTTTAAATCATTCATCAACTGTCCTCATTCACATTCATCCAGGTTGCTTCCATGTTGTTGTTCTTATTGCAAACTTCTTTCTGCTTAATTCCATCCATTATCTATAGCCGCTTATCCTGTGCAGGGTTGCAGGCAAGCTGGAACCTATCCCAGCTGACTATGGGCAAGAGGCAGGGTACACCCTGGACAAGTCGCCAGGTCATCACAGGGCTGACACATAGAGACAAACAACCATTCACACCTACAGTCAATTTAGAGCCACCAATTAACCTAACCTGCATGCCTTTGGACTGTTGGGGAAACCGGAGCACCCAGAGGAAACCCACGCAGACACAGGGAGAACATGCAAACTCCACACAGAAAGGCCCCCATCGGCTGTTGGACTCGAACCCAGGACCTTCTTGCTGTGAGGCAACAGTGCTAACCACTACACTACCGTGCCACCTCTGCTTAATTCAGATAATGCTAAAATATATGATTTAAACTTTCAGCTTGAACATAATCTCTGTCTCTATGTACAATATTTTACACAGCGTATATTCTCTGAGTAGTGATCCAGAAACATCTTTGATCTCAAGTCTAGATTAGATTAGATTAGATAAAACTTTATTGATCCCTTTGGGAGGGTTCCCTCAGGGAAATTAAGATTCCAGCAGCATCATTACAGATAAACGGAGAAAAGAAATAGAGGAAAACTTCTAGATAAATTAAAATAAATTAAGTATTTACATATACAAATATAAAAGAATAAGATATGGGGAAGAGAGGAAGGGGGAGGGGAGAAAGGGTGGAGAAGTGGGGTTAGGGTAAGTGTGTGTGTGTGTGGGGGGGGGGGAAGCAGGAAAGATATTGCACTTTATATTGCGCATTATCCGGCATTGCTTATTGTTAGGCTAGGCTACTGCTCCTTCCCGTCCTCTGTCCTCCTGTTACCCCTCCCCCCCCAGAGAGGAGTTGTACAGTCTGATGGCGTGAGGGACAAAGTAGTTTTTGAGTCTGTTCGTCCTGCACTTGGGAAGGAGCATTCTGTCACTGAACAGGCTCCTCTGGTTGCTGATGATGGTGTGCAGAGGGTGACTGGCGTTGTCCATGATGTTCAATAGTTTGTCCATAGACCTCTTCTCTGCCACCGTCACCAGAGAGTCCAGCTTCATGCCGACCACAGAGCCGGCCCGCCTGATCAGTTTGTCCAGCCTGGATGTGTCCTTCTTGGATGTGCTGCCCCCCCCAGCACACCACGGTGTAAAACAGGACACTGGCGACCACAGACTGATAGAACATCCACAGCAGTTTCCTGCAGATGTGAAAGGACCGCAGCCTCCTAAGGAAGTATAGTCTGCTCTGTCCCTTCCTGTATAAGTGATTGGTGTTACAAGTCCAGTCCAGCTTGCTGTCCAGCCACAGCCCGAGGTACTTGTAGGAATCCACAGCCTCCACCTCAACTCCCTCGATCAGAACTGGTCGTGACCTTGGTCTGGACCTCCCAAAGTCAATGACCAGCTCCTTGGTCTGCGAGGTGTTGAGCTGCAGATGGTTTCTGTTGCACCACACAGCAAAGTCCCTCACCAGGCTCCTATACTCCTCTCTGTCGTCACTGATACACCCAAGTTGGTGACCCAACGATGGCTGTGTCATCGGCAAACTTCTGAATGTGACACAGCTCCGAGTTGTAGCAGAAGTCCGCGGTGTACAGGTTGAAGAGAAGAGGGGCCAGCACCATGCCCTGGGGTGCTCCAGTGCTGCTAATTACAGTGTCAGACGTGATGTCCTTCAGCCTGACGTACTGCGGCCTGTCAGTGAGGTAGCTGGAGATCCAGGTGACCAGGCAGGGGTCCACTCACATCCTGTTCAGTTTGTCCTGAAGCAGTAGGGGCTGGATGGTGTTGAAGGCACTCAAGAAGTCCAAGAAGAGGATCCTCACTGTGCCATTTCCCTTATCCAGATGCGAGTGGGCTTGGTGTAGCAGGTAGAGGGTGGCGTCTTCCACACCAACACCTGCCCAGTACGCAAACTGCAGACAGTCCTGGGCATGTTGCACCTGGGGTCTGAGGAGGCTGAGGAAGAGCCGCTCCAACGTCTTCATCAGATGTGAAGTGAGCACCACCGGTCGGAAGTCGTTCAGCTCGCTGGGCCGATTCTTTTTGGGAACTGGAACGATACATGATGTCTTCCAGAGGGTAGGCACTCTCCCCAGCTGCAGGCTGAGGCTGAAGATGCGTTGGAGTGGTTCACCCAGTCTAAGTTCAGATTTTACAATGCTCCACTGAATACAACTGTAGCATTTAATAATAAAGTAAATTACTTGAGAAGCAGGATTTGAATAATGAGAGCAATATTAGTTTATATGAGTTATAGCCTATTATGGAGGGCCTTCAAACAATTCTAGAGTGTATGTTTGATGTACAGTTATGGCTCGAGTTGGTTTCAGCCTTGTTTTCACTGAACTTGGCCTGAAATCTCTTCTTCAGGACTGTTGCTCTGCTACCACACCAGCTCAAGCAGAGTCCAACCAGAAGGCATGATTGCCATGCTTGTCAGAAATCTCCCTCTGTAAAAAGAAGCAAAGTTAGGAATGAGTGGACTCTCAGGGTTGGGAGAGATTGTATGAGGGTTGGACTGGAGTTATAGATCTCAGGGTCAGAAAGACAAGGAACAGAATGTAGTTGAAGAAAGAGAAACCGAATTTTACTTTTGTTTATGACACATCCTGCAGCTACTGTGACAACCTAAAACAGCAAGGGCCTTTTGTGGTCTGGCATGGCCTGATCCCTCAGGCCCCTCAGCTCTCTGCTATTGGGAGAATGCATGACTTTGGGCCTTCAATTATCCCAAATTTAATAAGAACCTTGGTTTGTGGGTTGAAGTGATATAATATTAAATCAGAGCCAGTTTTTGGAGAAGCCTGTGGCTTAAACCACACAAAATAATTCGTTCTGCCTTGTAGATTCCTTTGGCCACATTGACTATGTTTCTCTGTTCACTAATCTGTGTTCTTTTGCTCAAGTGAAAGCTTTAATTAAATAATCTTTCAGTCAAAACATGTTTATAATGAGAACATTTATAGTGTTACCACTAATATGCCAATTTTTTCATAATTTCATTTATTTTTGAACTTTATACTTGATTGCAGGTCACCGATTTGAAGACAATCCTGGTGTAAGACGACACCTGGTCAAGAAGTCGTCTCGCTGTCAGGTTACACGGACAAACAATGGCTCTCCTTCTCTGTCTAGCCTGAAGAAGAGGAAGAAGATGGACAAAAAGACCCATGAGGTAAGATTGTGTACCAAGCACAAGGATGCAGTCTAAGACCACTGTCCTGAGCAACAGTTCTATAGACATACAATAATCATAGGTTACACAGAGAAAAGAAATAACATAATTTCAAAAATTTATTTCAATCTCACAAGCACATGGTTTTATATTCAGATACAGAGTTCTATGAAAGACATAAAATTTGATAGTAGCAACAGACAACTTTTTAACCATAAATATTTATAATGCATCCTGTTTTAAGGTTCTCTGATGTTTATTCCAATAATATGGGCAAAGGCTCTGAGGACAAACTTTCCCAGGTCAGAATGAACCTGAGGTCCAAACAGCTGCATTGTCCAGTATAATAGATTATATGTGATGATACATGATATGAAAGCAGTTTCTGAAGAACTGCTTTATAAATAAACACTGATCAGGGGTGCTGTTTTTTTTCCACTGAGAGGGCCATCTAACTTTCTGTATAAAACACTGTGATGATATATTTACCATGGGTTATAAACACGAGAGCTGAATGATAAACAGCATTAAGAGCTAGAAGAACAGAGATGACAGCAAGCATGTAAATGTAAATAGACAAGAACTGAAAGGAATAGGACTCAGTGGGGGAAGTCAAAATAAGCTTTTTCCAGCGTCAAATTTTAAATGTTTTATATGTATGATTTAAAAGAGGATATATGATCCACACGAATTGGAAGATAATGATAAACATTTTCTCCAATACTAGAAATGTACCTTAGTGTTGTTCAATTCTTGATTCTGATTGGTTAGAAGATGTTTATTCACTTTAACCTTTGACAGTAGTTGTGGTTGCAAGGCAAATAAAACATGTGGTTTCCACAGTAACAGGTTCCACAAACTTGTATGTTGGACTTGCTTGCCTAATAAAAACAAAATGAAACGTGTTGTTATTTAACAAAGAAAAAATTCTATTTGTTGATATGGTGTAGCTTTTTGTGAGGTGTTTATTTACCATTTTATGTCAGGAGTCTCCAGTGTCAACACTTGGTAATTGTCAGTAAATTTTCTTTGTTTGCCATGGCAGAGTCTTCAGGACAGAGGACTGAGTACATTCCATTTTCTTGGTAACATGACAAGCTGTGACTTTTCTTTGTCTTATTGACTTAGAAAGAAAAAGGACGCAAACTTGAAGGAACAACTGTTTATAGCTGACATAAGAGATAACAGAAACTAAATTAATTTACAGGCATTCCACAACATTAAATATAACATTAAATGTTTAATGTATACTTGTTGTTGGCAAATATTGCCATATAAAATGGAAAAAAAGGAACACTTTACATTACAGGCATTTAGCAGACACTCTTACCTAGAGTGATGTACAACACACCCAGAGCAGCCTGGGGAGCAGTTGGGGGTTCAGTGCCTTGCTCAAAGGCACTTCAACTATTCCTGCTGGCCCGTGGAATTGAACCAGTGCCTTTTTGGGCCAAAAGCTGCTTCTCTAACCTCTAGGCCATGGCTTCCCCATTCTTTAGGATATACTGTTATTGGAAATAATCAACTTTAGGGCAATGCTTCACATTAGACCGTATCACACTTCCTCATAGTTAATTATTCTCATATAACATTAAGAATAAATATAATTTATTCATTTCAGAATATATACTTCAACCCCTTTACATTAAGACAACATTTATATTAACTGTTATAAAATATAATAGGACTTTTGAATAGATCTCTCCATACACAGTTCTGTATTTGCAGAGAAGTCTGATGACATGATCCTCTAACTTCACATCTTGATGTATTTGGGTGCTGCTTTGGGTAACTAGTATCTCAGAGTGTAATAAAAAGTGGTGGCCCATTTCATCTGAACCCATCTCATTCAAATATAGTTGCCAAAACACAACCGCAACTCCACCATAATGAGACCATATCTCAAGCATGATATGGACCAGCACTTGACCTTTGAGCCAAAATGGCCCCCAAGAATAACTACGTCATCACTTGTTTATCACAGTGCATTATGGGGGATAGCTGGGGTCGATAGCTGTGCAATATAGAGAATGTTAGATTGATTTTACGTGAGACAGATGTGAGAGGAGCAATTCTGCCATGCTCTGTCATGGAAGACAAAGAGATTGGTGATTTAAAGAGGTGGATAACATGTTGAGGGTTGACAGCAGGAAAATCTGAATCCAAATCAAGTTTGGTGAGAAGGTAAGACATAGGTGACAAGAATTCATACAACCTAGAGATTGACCAAGTCTACCACACTGTACAACAACAACAAATCTCAGAATGTCTTATTAAAACACTTATAAATGAGCGATTAGTTAAATAAAACTTGATATCAGTAAATATTTTTTAAAAATCTTTGGAAAACCCGCTGATCTGCTGTGTCATGTTCAGTATAAATGCATTTTCTTCAGTGAATGGCGCTAGTGAGGTACACTGAACATTTATACATACCTGAAAGAGAACCCTTTGTGGTTTGGGAGTTTTATCGGTCCGACAGGCTTGTTTGGCTGTTGAATGCTTTGGTATGTTAAGAGGCAAAGGCCAACGAATGCTTCTGTATTTTTCAGGCTTTGGAATATCGCTAGTTTCAGACAATGAACAGTTGTCAATTGTTGTAATCTTCTATAACCGAAGGCCATTCCACAGACCATGGAAATATAGCTGGGTCACAGTTTAAGTACGTCTTTTTCCCACCAGAAAAATGTAAGCTACAAACACTTGTCCATTTTGATTCAGTACGAAGGTTTTCGTTGCGGATTAAACTTATCCATTTCTTTCTTCTCTTCTTCTTGAATAGCAGCTGATAAAAGCTCAAATTAGGTGTTCTCTTTGTTGTGGAGACACAGTTAGGCACACAGCAATTCACTTTAGGCATGGTTAAAACCAGTTAGACAGAACAATGCAGTGTTTAACAAAAGCAAAAGTAAACAATATGCTGGAACTGACCCCGGGTATCGCCCATAATGCATTGCGGTAAACAAGTGATAACATAGTCAGGGTTTAGGGTTATATAAATGCTAGGGTTATTGCAGAATTTGGGACATTTTGGCCCATATTTCAAACCTTGTGTGAGCATGTTGTAAAACTTATGTAGCTTCTTACAGTTGGACCATTTTGGCCAACAAAACACTTGTCATTGCCATAACTGACCCTTATGGGTCTAATCTCATCCATATGTGCCTCAACTACAATTGTCTGTTTATATTTCATAAATCCCTATTGTCTTTAGCATAGCATGAAATTAACTAATTAAGAACACAATCCCCCTGTTCCTTTTACTCTGGAATGTTGTGATCTCTGAGAGAAAGAAAGTTCCAGGGGTCAAATCATAAATATGTCTGAAATACAATAAAAACTGTATCACTGATCCATCTTCCTATGGTGATTTTACCTTTTTATCCTCAAGTTTCTTTAAAGCAGAGCAAAATCAATATTTGTACTTTGCTGTGTTAATAGACAACAGACAACTGCTCCCTGGCCCTATTGATCTTGTCCCACTAACACAACTTGTACTCCTCATTGGCAGTGTTTCTGACTCACTCAGATCTGAGAAGTGGATTAATTACACAAAATCTGCCCTTAGTCTAAACCTCATTTAACCCCACAGCCCGCCACACTGTTCATTTATCAACACTTCCCATCAAACTGTGGCAAGCTGCTCAACCAGAGGAAGCTGGCTTCTCTCTGTAATATGCGGAGGTCAAACAGACTGCATTTCACTAAAGAGTGCTGATCTGATGCTAGTCTAGAGTACCAAATAAAGTTCTGTGCATAAGCAGGGAGGCATTTTAGAGCACATGCTAAATGCATACAATATGTAATGACTTATGAGAAATCTGGATAGCAATAGTCATAATAGGCAGAATTGGTTGGTGGTTATGATCTGTGAAAGTCATTTATGATGTGACTTTGGCATCTTTAGGTCTTTGTAGAGCTAAATGAGCTGATTGTGGACAAGAACCAGGAGATGCATTGGAAGGAGATGGCTCGCTGGATTAAGTTTGAGGAAGATGTTGAGGAAGATACGGACCGCTGGGGCAAACCTCATGTGGCCTCACTGTCCTTCCGGAGCCTACTTGAGCTTCGCAGGACCATCACACATGGTATACATAGAACATTAGGTCCATGATATGAGCCTTTCTGCATATTCTGAGTACATTGTGATGTGTTCATGTGATGCATTATCCAGCACACAGTGATTGGAAGGTATCATTATGCATTGCAAACATGTTTGTCCTGTTGTAATACACTATATTGTCAAAAGTACGAGGACACCTGACCATCACCTGACCATGTGTGGGCCTTTCCCAAACTGTTGCTACAAAGTAGGACACACAGAATTGTCTTGAATGTCTTTGCATGCTATACAGTGACTTGCAAAAGTATTCATCCCCCTTGGTGTTTGTCCTCTTTTATTGCATTACAAGATGGAAATAAAATGGATTTTTTGAGGGTTAGCACCATTTGATATACACAAGATACCTACCACTTTAAAGGTGCAAATTGTTTTTTTTTTATCGTGACACAAACAGTAATTAAGATGAAAAAAGAGAAATCTGGAGTGTACATAGGTATTCACCCGCTTTCGTATGAAACCCCTAAATAAGAGCTGGCCCAACCAGTTCACTTCATAAGTCACATAATTAGTTGATTAAGATCCACCTGTGTACAATCAAAATGTCACATGATCTGTCACATGATGTCTGTATAAATCAACCTGTTCTGGAAGGACCTGACTCTGCAACACTACTAAACAAGCAACATGAAAACCAAGGAGCACTCCAAACAGGTCAGAGACAAAGTTGTGAAGAAGTATGGATCAGGGTTGGGTTATAAAAAATACCCCAAACTTTGAATATCCCACAGAGTACCAGTAAATGCATGATAGCAAAATGGAAAGAACATGTCACCACAACAAATCTGACAAGAGAGGCCACCCACCAAAACTCACAGACCAGGTAAGGAGGGCATTAATCAGAGATGCAACAAAGACACCAAAGATAACACTGAAGGAGCTGCAAAGATCCACAGCGGAGATGGGAGTATCTGTCCATAGGACCACTTTAAGCCATACACTCCACAGAGCGGGGCGGCATGGTGGTGTAGTGGTTAGCGCTGTCGCCTCACAGCAAGAAGGTCCGGGTTCGAGCCCCGTGGCCGACGAGGGCCCTTCAGTGCGGAGTTTGCATGTTCTCCCCGTGTCCGCGTGGGTTTCCTCCAGGTGCTCCGGTTTCCCCCACAGTCCAAAGACATGCAGGTTAGGTTAACTGGTGACTCTAAATTGACTGTAGGTGTGAATGTGAGTGTGAATGGTTGTCTGTGTCTATGTGTCAGCCCTGTGATGACCTGGCGACTTGTCCAGGGTGTACCCCGCCTTTCGCCCGTAGTCAGCTGGGATAGGCTCCAGCTTGCCTGCGACCCTGTAGAACAGGATAAAGCGGCTACAGATGATGAGATGAGATGAGACTCCACAGAGCGGGGCTTTATGGAAGAGTGGCCAGAAAAAAAGTCATTGCTTAAAGGGCATATCATGGGTAAATTCAGGAGCAAGATCAATGTAATTTTCCTATTTTATATTAAACTTTGGTCAAATATATAACATTCTGCATTCTCTGTAATTTTTTTTACCTTGCTCAATACCAGAAAAATTCAGTTGAAATCAAGCCATTTGAGGTGAATTGGTCTGCCTCTGAAAAAACTTTGCATTTGGATTTCCTGGCAAACATTGATTTTCGTGACATCACATGCGGGACACCTCCCTCTGAATCCTACGTCAGCGCTGGTTTGTTTATGAGAAAATGACCTGGTGGTTTTCTGCAAATTTCTTCAGTGTTATCAAGTAATTATTAAAATGGTTAACAGATGTATCATAGGAGGGTGTAGCAACACCAATCTTGATGGGATTAGTACTCATCGTTTCCCAAAAGACCGGAAAATGAGAGAGAAATGGGAGTGCTTGGTCTACACAGGCTGTGCACTGAAACCGTGCAAAGCTTGCGCAACCTGCTCGCGCTTCCATAGATAATGTCACGATTCTGGCTCCAGACTCCCTTGGGATTTTTCCAGATGCATTTTGTTATTCTATTTTTTTCTGCTGTAGACAGATGGCCTTGTGCAAAATTACCCTTCTGGATGAGTGTGTAAAGGGACATACTTTCATATAAAAAAAACGAAATTGGTCCAGAATATGCACTTTAAGAAAACATGTTTAGAGTTTGCCCAACAGCATGTGGCAGACTCCCTAAACACATGGAAGAAGATTCTCTGGTCAAATGAGACTAAAATTGATCTTTTTGGCCATCATGGGAAATGGCATGTGTGGCCCAAACCCAATGCCCTGAGAACACCATTCCTACAGTGTAGCATGGTGGCAGCAGCATCATGCTGTGGGGATATTTTTCATCTGCAGGGACAGGAAAGCTGTTCAGGACTGAAGGAAAGATGGATGGCACTAAATACAGAGAGGAAAACCTGTTTGAGTCAGCCAGAGGTTTGAGACTGGGACAAAGGTTCACGTTCCATCAGGACAATGACCTGAAACATACTGCTAAAGCTACACTGGAGTAGTTTAAAGGGAAACATTTAAATGTCTTGGAATGGCCTAGTCAAAGCCCAGACCTCAATCCAATTGAGAATCTGTGGCGTAACTTGAAGATTGTTGTACACCAACACAACCCATCTAACCTGAAGGAGTTGGAGCAGTTTTGCCAAGAGGAGTGGGCAAAAATCCCAATTGCTAGATGTGCTAAGCTAATAGAGGCATACCCCAAGAGGCTTGCCGCTGTAATTGCAGCAAAAGGTGGCTATACAAAGTATTGACTTTTGGGGGGTGAATACCTATGCACACTCCAGACTTCTGTTTTTTCATCTTCATTATTGTTTGTGTCACAATAAAACAACAATTTGCTCCTTTAATGTGGTAGGCATGTTGTGTAAATTAAATGGTGCTAAACTCCCAAAACTCAATTTTAATTCCAGCTTGTAATGTGACAAAACAGGACAAACATCAAGAGGGATGAATACTTTTGCAAGACACTGTATGGGTGGGGGGCAAACTAGGTAGATTGGCACTTGTATTCATGATTTCTTCTTTCAAGTTCATAATGCTCTACTGGAGTCATGTTGTGTTTGCTTTAAATATCAAGCATACTAACCAAAAAGTTGTAACCCATTCTTTAAAACCATCAAACAGTAAGCTTACAATTCTGTTGTCTGTACATTTTGCAATTTCTTTGAATGAACATTGTGCTCCTGCCAGTGTACAAAGGGTGTGACTGCACAAGCATATTGGGACATTTTCTAAGACAACAACACGAGTTATCTTTCACTTATTCAGGTGCCATAATGTTAGACCTGGAACAGACCACGCTTCCTGGAATTGCACATTTGCTGGTGGAAACAATGATCATCTCAGACCAGATCAGAGCTGAGGACCGCGCCAATGTGCTACGTGCATTACTGCTGAAACACAGGTCAGAGAATCACACATCAATTTTGCAAACAGGGATGTTATCGACCAGCACCAATGTAGGTCTCATGCTCTGTGCTGTTTGCCCAACTCTCTGCCTGTATTGGCTTCATGATAGTTTGAGCATGATTATGCAATGTTTTTCAAACTCAAGATAATGACAGTTCTCCATCCTTTCATCCATCCATTATCTATACTGCTTAACTGTCAGGGTCAGGGGAGAAGCTGGAGCCAATCCCAACTAACATTGGGCAAGAGCCAGGGTACACCCTCGGCAGGTTGCCAATCTATTGAAGGACTAACAAAGAGACAAACATCTATTCACACACACATGCACACATATGGACAACTTAGAGTAGCCAGTTGACCTAATCTGCAAGTGTTTGGACTGTGGCAGCACCCAGAGGAAACCCACACAGGCAAGGGGAGAACATGCAAACTCCACATAAAATGACCCCAGTTGTTTGTGAGGTTCAAAACCAAAACTTTCTTACTGTGAGGTCACAGTGCTAAATGCTGCACCACCATGCTGCCTGTGACAGTTCTCCCTAATTATACTGGCAAATTGTTGATTTAAAATATTTAGCTAAATTAATATAATTTTACTGCCAAATCCTTGTTCATTTTTCTAGGGGTATATTCAATTACATTCCAAATATATGTTGTAATGTTAGGTATCCTTTCCTCTGTGGAATTTGTCCTTATAAAGGCACCACAAAAATGAAGCTGTGAGGTCAGAATGTGTTGTCAGTAGCTTGTGTGTGTTCTGTGTTTCGTGATGGGTTTCTGTGTGTTCGGTTCAACTTGTACACCAGGACCATTCAGTGAGGTCTGAGCAACCAGCATGCTGCTTGGGGACTAATATGATGAATAGTGCATGGTCTCACCCACAGAGAATTAATGTTTTGCAGATGAAGCAGTGAACCTTTTAGAGAATGACATTGTTTTCCTAAACACTAGAAAATAGCACACATATGAGCTTAATGAAAGATTGTTTTGGTTAAAATGTCTGAAAGAGCCATATGATGACATTACTTTTGTGATTTTTCATTAATATTGTGATTGTATGCTTTGTTAGTGTTCCCGTGGGGTTTATGATTACACACACGAGCAGGCTGTCTTCTAAAGTCTGTAAACCTTTTTTTTTTTTTTAAATCAGAATACCTTTTTTAATATTTGCTGAGGTTCAACTCACATTCCAACAGCTTTCAATAAAATGTAAAACTCCAGGCTCAGTGACCCATGAACTATAATCTTGTCTTCTATGTTCTAATAGTCTATGTTTTAACTATTTATGGTCTGTTGATCTACTAGACATCTGTTAGAGTTATATTTTGGAATTTTATGTTGCATATATCTATTGAGTTTTAAATATATGTTCTAGATATTGTACTGTAGATATTATTATTCTAAGCTGAGCAACTCCAGAGGTCAAGATTTAGGGCAGTACAACAAAGTGGGGAGAACCTGCACTAATCCCAAGGAGCATGCTAAAGATGTTAAAATGCAGCTTACAACCTTTTGATGCCAGAGAGCAAATCTTGAAAGAAGTCGAACATGTCTATGAAGTCTAAGAATGCCAGGTCCAGTTCACCACTGGGACCAAATGAAACCACCTTCAAGGTTTTCCAAGCACTGCCCCAAGCTACTCTGACACCACTGGAAAATAATGAGAATGATTTTGAAGAAAAGTACAATGGTAGAGATACACCCAAGGCATATACCCGAGATAGACAACTCCTTGAGAGATGCAAGCAAGAACAAGGACAATTTTTGGTGTTGTAGTTAGGTCTGGGCTCATTCAGTGACCCTGTTATATCTGGCCATGGACGTACTGGTGAAATCGGATTAACCAGGACTGAGATATTCGAAAACATGTGTGGAACTGATGCTTAGGTTTCCACATACTTTTGGTCATATACAGTGTCTTGCAAACGTATTCATCCCCCTTAGTGTTTGTCCTGTTTTGTCACATTACAAGCTGGAATTAAAATGGATTTTTGGGGTGTTAGCACCACTTAATTTACACAACATGCCTACCACTTTAAAGGTGCAAATTGTTGTTTTATTGTGACACAAATGATAATTAAGATGTAAAAACAGAAATCTGGAGTGTGCATAGGTATTCACCCCCTCAAAATCAATACTTTGTAGAACCACCTTTTGCAGCAATTACAGCTGCAAGCCTCTTGGAGTACGTCTCTATTAGCTTAGCACATCTATCCACTGGGATTTTTGCCCATTCCTCTTGGCAAAACTGCTCCAACTCCTTCAAGTTAGATGGGTCATGTTGGTGTACAGCAATCTTTTAGTTATGCCACAGATTCTTAATTGGATTGAGGTCTGGGCTTTGATTAGCCCATTCCGAGACCTTTGTTTCCCTTTAAACCACTCCAGTGTAGCTTTAGCAGTATGTTTAGGATCATTGTCCTGCTGGAACATGAACCTTCATCCCAGTCTCAAACCTCTGGCCGACTCAAACAGGTTTTCCTCCAGAATTGCCCTGTATTTAGTGCCATCCATCTTTCCTTCAGTCCTGACCAGCTTTCCTGTCCCTGTAGTTGAAAAATATCCCTACAGCATGATGCTACCACCACCATGCTTCACTGTAGGAATGGTGTTCTCAGGGTTTGTGCCACACATGGCATTTCCCATGATGGCCAAAAAGATCAGTTTTATTCTCATTTGACCAGAGAATCTTCTTCCATGTGTTTAGGGAGTCTGCCACATGCTGTTGGGCAAACTCCAAATGTATTTTCTTAAGCAATGACTTTTTTTCTGCCCACTGTTCCATAAAGCCCCACTCTGTGGAGTGTACAGCTTAAAGTGGTCCTATGGACAGATACTCCCATCTCCGCTGTGAATCTTTGCAGCTCCTTCAGTGTTATCTTTGGTGTCTTTGTTGCTTCTCTGATTAATGCCCTTCTTACCTGGTCTGTGAGTTTTGATTTGTGGCCTTCTCTTGTCAGGTTTGTAGTGGTACTATATTCTTTCCATTTTGCTATCATGCATTTACTGGTACTCTGTGGGATATTCAAAGTTTGGGATATTTTTTATAACCCAACCCTGATCCATACTTCTTCACAACTTTGTCTCTGACCTGTTTGGAGTGCTCCTTGGTTTTCATGTTGCTTGCTTAGTAATGTAGCAGAGTCAGGGTCCTTCCAGAACAGGTTGATTTATACAGACATCATGTGACAGCTCATGTGACACTTTGATTGCACATAGGTGGATCTTAATCAACTAATTATGTGACTTATGAAGTGAAATGGTTGGACCAGCTCTTACTTAGGGGTTTCATACGAAAGCGGGTGAATACCTACTCCAGATTTCTGCTTTTTCATTTTAATTATTGTTTATGTCACAATAAAACAACAATTTTCATTTTTAAAGTAGTAGACATGCTGTGTAAATCAAATGGTTCAAACCCCCCAAAAATCCATTTTAATTCCATCTTGTAATTCAACAAAACAGGACAAACACCAAGGGGGATGAATACTTTTGCAAGACACTGTAGTGTATGATGTTCTAAATATCTATGTTCTAGATAGATGTCTGTTGCATTCTCATAATCTGCATTGCAGAAATATGTCCTAGATATTTAAGTTCTAGTTGTCTATGTTTTAGATGTCGTCTGTTATGTTCTCACAATCTGTTTTAGATATCTACATGAGGTTTTATCATCTATTTTGTCCTATATATCTACGTTATAGAGACCTGTTATCTCGCAGTTTATCCCCATTTCAGCCTTATTTTAATGCAGGAAGTTTCATAGACATGGATTTGTCTTCATTTTCCTGTGAGCACTTTCTTTTCCCCAGACATTACACTTATTTACATGTCTGATCCAAATATATCCTTAACTCCCTAGGTGGTCTAGGGCCAGATGGAGCACCTGTAGCCATCTACTGGAGTAGATCTATTGCTCAGTAATAAAACTATGCTACAGATACCTGTTATCATCTCACAATCTATCCCCATTTCAGCCTTATTTTAATGCAGAAAGTTTCATAGACATGGCTCTGGCTTCATTTTCCTTTGAGCACTTTCTTTTCCCCAGACATTACACTTATTTACAGGTCTGATCCAAATATATCCTTAACTCCTTAGGTGGTCCAGGGCCAGATGGAGCACCTGCAGCCATCTACTGGAGTAGATATATTGTCCAGTAATAAAACACAAGTGCACACACACACACACACACACACACACACACACACACACACAGATCCTGGGCAGGCACACTTATGCTCACATAAAATGATTTTTCTTGATAAGGCTTAATGAATAATGATGCACCTTGATGATGAGACTTAATATCAATCTTGATAAGGCTTAATGAACTTTTTAACAATTGTAGGTCTCATCTTCCTGTTCCTGACTAATGATGAGTAAATATGCAATAAAAAGCAGTTTACTCATATTTCAGGACATACTGTATGTGGCATTTAGATGACCAGCTAAGCTTTGACTTAACAAGAACACTGATGTGACTACCTGGCATTGTGTTGACAGCATACCATATGAGTTTGACGTGGCAAAACACACAACTCTGCAAGCCCTTTTCCACAAATAAGGCTCTTGTATATGCTCACCATTTAACAGCAAAAAAGATGAAGATTCTCAATCCAGATTTGATTTCAGCACCAAAATGCTGTTGTTTTGGAACCAAGAGTTGGTGATGTCATGGACTTGGCAGAATTATTATCACCATGACAATAGCTCAAGCAACTCAAGTTATGTTTATGACTGCCCATAAATAAAACACTAATATTGAGAGGGATTTTTTGCAGACTATTGTTGAAAACAGCTGGAGTAAATTTTGTAACTTTGAACTGGAAGTAAGTACTGTTTTATTGGTGCTTGCATCATTTTAGTAGATGTATTGTTATTGCTAATGTTAAAAAAACATCCTTTGAGGAGCTCCACACACACACACACTGAGTAAAATACCAAAAAACAACAACCCATGACTGAAAAACATGTATCAGTCATTCATTAGTTCATTCATTCTTTCATCTTCAGTAATCACTTTATCCTGGACAGGGTCATGGTGGCTCCAGAGCCTATTCCAAGTGTGAGGCAGAATATGAAATATGCCAATCACAAAGCATAACAAATACCTCTTTTCCACCAACGCAAACCAGGTGCTAGTTCTGGGCTGGTGCTAGTCCTGGTTTGGAGTTGGTTCAACTTGCAAACCGTCGAAGAACCAGTTTGCTTTTCCATGGGCTAGAGAGCCACTATAGAGCCATGTCATTATGTCACTGTATACATCTCTGCTTTCCCAGCCACTAGCCCCACTGCTAGAGCCCCAAGTTACTGCTGCTAGCCAGCTCCACTGGCACCGCTTGCCTAGAATACTAGCGCAAAGCACAAACGCAACAATGGTGGACTACATCATCTCTTTTTCTTCTTCCTCTTTGGATTAGTCAGATTAGATGCTATACTAGCTCTGCTTTAATTTTATGGTGTTTTAGGTGGTCTTGTTGGTCATAATCATCCCGCCCCTAACCCCTGACACAAGTGGTTCTTGGTTTTTGGCTCACAAAGAGTTGATACTACTCTGGAACCAATTTTCTTGACCAAAAGCCAGTTCTTTGGCTGCCGAAACATGAAGAACTGGTTCAAGATTAAGCACTGGCTAAAAAAACAGACCTGGAACTGCCTTGGTGGAAAAGAGGTAACACAAATTCATATGCTCATTCACATCTCGGGTGGAATTTTGAGTCACCATGGATCTACTGGCATGCATTTGGTAGGTGGGAGGACACCCACCTGTTGCACCACTATCCTGCTCTGTATCTGTTGTATTGTTTGCATTTTTGTTACAGAGAAGCAGTGAACAATTTAACTATGAATGATAAAATATATATAGTGACACAGTAATGCTTTTATGGCTGAGGTCCACAACCCCGATTCCAAAAAAGTTTGGACAAAGTACAAATTGTAAATAAAAACGGAATGCAATAATTTACAAATCTCAAAAACTGATATTGTATTCACAATACAACATAGACAACATATCAAATGTCGAAAGTGAGGCATTTTGAAATTTCATGCCAAATATTGGCTCATTTGAAATTTCATGACAGCAACACATCTCAAAAAAGTTGGGACAGGGGCAATAAGAGGCTGGAAAAGTTAAAAGTCATTAGGTCAATTGGCAATAGGTCATTAACATGACTGGGTATAAAAAGAGCATCTTGGAGTGGCAGCGGCTCTCAGAAGTAAAGATGGGAAGAGGATCACCAATCCCCCTAATTCTGCGCTGACAAATAGTGGAGCAGTATCAGAAAGGAGTTCGACAGTGTAAAATTGCAAAGAATTTGAACATATCATCATCTATAGTGCATAATATCATCAAAAGATTCAGAGAATCTGGAAGAATCTCTGTGCGTAAGGGTCAAGGCCGGAAAACCATACTGGGTGCCCGTGATCTTCGGGCCCTTAGACGGCACTGTATCACATACAAGCATGCTTCTGTATTGGAAATCACAAAATGGGCTCAGGAATATTTCCAGAGAACATTATCTGTGAACACAATTCACTGTGCCATCCACCGTTGCCAGCTAAAACTCTATAGTTCAAAGAAGAAGCCCTATCTAAACATGATCCAGAAGCGCAGACGTCTTCTCTTGGCCAAGGCTCATTTAAAATGGACTGTGACAAAGTGGAAAACTGTTCTGTGGTCAGACGAATCAAAATTTGAAGTTCTTTATGGAAATCAGGGACGCTGTGTCATTCGGACCAAAGAGGAGAAGAACGACCCAAGTTGTTATCAGCGCTCAGTTCAGAAGCCTGCATCTCTGATGGTATGGGGTTGCATTAGTGTGTGTGGCATGGGCAGCTTACACATCTGGAAAGACACCATCAATGCTGAAAGGTATATCCAGGTTCTAGAGCAACATATGCTCCCATCCAGACGACGTCTCTTTCATGGAAGACCTTGCATTTTCCAACATGACAATGCCAAACCACATACTGCATCAATTACAGCATCATGGCTGCATAGAAGAAGGGTCCGGGTACTGAACTGGCCAGCCTGCAGTCCAGATCTTTCACCCACAGAAAACATTTGGCGCATCATAAAACAGAAGATACGACAAAAAAGACCTAAGACAGTTGAGCAACTAGAATCCTACATTAGACAAGAATGGGTTAACATTCCTATCCCTAAACTTGAGCAACTTGTCTCCTCAGTCCCCAGATGTTTACAGACTGTTGTAAAGAGAAAAGGGGATGTCTCACAGTGGTAAACATGGCCTTGTCCCAACTTTTTTGAGATGTGTTGTTGTCATGAAATTTAAAATCACCTATTTTTTCTCTTTAAATGATACATTTTCTCAGTTTAAACATTTGATATGTCATCTATGCTCTATTCTGAATAAAATATGGAATTTTGAAACTTCCACATCATTGCATTTCGTTTTTATTTACAATTTGTACTTTGTCCGAACTTTTTTGGAATCGGGGTTGTACAGTTGACTTGCTAACTTTAGGACTGCAGTTGTCATGAACAGTTTTGCACTCAAGTTTCCATCAATGAACAGTTTATAACAACAACGAAACAGACGTTGTGTTAAAACTAGTGCTGTCAAGCGATTAAAATATTTAATCGCGATTAATGTCGCGACTGTCATAGTTAACTCGCGATTAATCGCAATTTAATCGCACATTTTTGTCACATGAAAAACCATTGTAATTCTCTTATCAGCATAAAAAAGTGAATGGGCTTGCTCACCGTTCGAACTACGGGGGTACACGGGGGATCCGAGATCCCCTGAAACAGACATGAGATCCCTTGAAAACATGATTTGGGAAATGTTGGGAGGTCTCTAAAATATTGGCAAAATGATGTTTATTGACATAGCAATCGTGTGTAACGGGAAGCATTTGCATATCCGAAGTGAGCGCGCGATGGAGAGCCGCGCTCTGAGATAAGCGCAAGCACACACCCCCCAAGGGAAAATAAGGGACCCCCCCCGAAAATATCGGCATAGTTCGAACACTGGTTGTACCAATGTTTTTTATTGCAGAGCATAACACGTCTTGTCACAGCCACTGCAAAGTGGGGCTGGAGCCGCCGATGGGAAAACGAAACCTAAGCTGAGCACCGTGGCTCTTCGGGGGAGGGCAGATGACTCTGGCTGTGCGGGGTGTGGCATCATGTCACAGAGCGTTAATCTCACGATAAAAAAATTATCGCCGTTAAAATTGAGTCAAGTTAACGCGTTAATAATGCGACATTTTTGACAGCACTAGTTAAAACTGTTAAAAATGTTATAATGATGTTATCTGTTATCACCCAAATGAGGATGGGTTCCCTTTTGAGTCTGGTTCCTGTCAAGGTTTCTTCCTCACGTCATCTGAGGGAGATTTTCCTTGCCACTGTCGCCACAGGCTTGCTCACTGGGGACAGATTAGGGATAAAATTATCTCATATTTAAAGTCATTAAAATTCTGTAAAGCTGCTTTGTGACAGTGTCTATTGTTAAAAGTGCTATAAAAATAAACTTGACTTGATATAATCAAAGCCAGATTTACAGTTTGTAAAAGCCTCCATAATTAATATTTGTTTTGCATCCAACCTATGATTATGCAATAGGTTGTCTTTCAAACTGGATGAAACATGGGAGAGTTATTAACATATTCTTGGTTTGCATTATCAACACCAGCTCCAGCACCAGTAGCGGCATCTTCTAAGTGGAAAAGCTGCTTCCTCAGTTCACTTCAGATTATGCAGGCAGTGTGGCACTCAAGAAAGAATGATTCTTTTTCAAAAATAATGATGTTTCACATGCTTTTGTGCACATGTTTATATGACACTGTGGACTGAAGACTCATATTTTCTGTTTAAATAGCCCCTGATGTTATCAGGCCCACATGTGGCTTGTTTGTAGCTTTTGCAATTCTTACTGCTGTCTTTGGCATGATTTCCTCTGCTTGAATGGAAAATGTGGTTTGGTTTGCAATTTGGATTTTGATATCATGTAATGTGCGGTTTCTGTGTTTGGTTTGCACATATTGAACCCGAAGCTGGAACCATCATAAATACTCGCAAACCAAGATCAACATGAACATGGGCATATTGTGTTCTTTTGTCTTGAAGGGCAGAAGACATGTTCCTGAATTAAACAAAGAATAATACTTTATGGTTGACAGAGATATGAGAGAAATAAGAAAATCATGACTTTCTATTTGACATGACCTTCCTTTTTTCAGTCACCCGAATGATGAAAAGGAGGGCCGTTTCCACCGAAACCATTCAATGACCAGCCTGGGCAGCTTGCGCCATAACCATAACCATGTTCATGACACGAGCCTGCCACTAGTGGCCCAGGATTATGACACCAAATCACCAGAGCACGACAAAGAGGTGTTTGTTAATTTTGTATTTATTTTTGTTAATTTTAAAACCTTTATTTAACCAGGATAAAAGGGGGGGGGGGGGAGGGGGTGTCTCTTATACAAGCAAACTCTGGCTAAGAAGGACGCCCAATAGTTACCACAAGCAACATTCAGACATGGGATATAACAAATAACACTTACAACAGCACTGCAAACAAACCCCTTAAAAATCCCATATAAAAGCTTTTTAAATGTTTGTGTAAGTCCATGATGATGGAGCAGTACAACTAAAAGCTGTCCCACCAAATTAATTTTTCAGTAAAGGAACATCAAAAGGAATGAAGGTTTTATCTCATGCTTTTTTTTTGGCAACAATACAAGGGGTTTTTTTATGAGTGTCTTGCTTACACGCTGTGACATGCATGTGCTGCAGATGAGGCTCAGGCAGCTCTGTTCTTAGCACTACTCTTAACCTCTTATTACCTGGATGACACATTCTGTGATTCTTCTCTGACACTATTATAAAGCTAGCTTTATTTCAGAGGAGAAGCTTGAAGACTCCATTTATACACTCATGCACTGGAGGTTTGAGCATACAGTATGTGCTGTGACGTGATGGTGCATTTGCACCTTTAGAAGGACCTGTAATGATTGCCTTTATATTAGCACATGTGCATGACTTGAAGGTACACAGGTGCTTCTTGTTAAAGCTTCCTGACACAATAGCTGTGAAACTTTTAATGTTACCCATGACTGAAAATCCTGGCAGATTCAGCCCATATAAACATATAAAAAATCATGATGTTAAATGATTTAAAATGACTGACCATCTGGCAACATTGTATCCTAGTCCTGTACATTTATGCCTCTTGATTAAAGGCAGGCAAAATGATTCATTAAATTCTAAAGAGCAGTAATGAATATGTATGCACACTTACATGTGGAACCATAATCTTTAATATAGCCATAGAGTGACGTTTGTGTATACTGCCTGCCAAAACACTTTAGTCACAGCCAGTGTTTAACACTTTACTAACTATTTTCTTCTGTTAATGAAAGAAAAACCTGCACCCCGTTCCTGCAGAGGCACATGCTGCAGCCAGATCTATGAAATTGCTGGCAAAGATCCCCAAGGATGCTGAGGCCACGGTGGTTTTAGTGGGTAAGCAAAGGACTGCTTCAGGTTTTCTTTTCTCTTTTGTTTAATTTTCAAAGCCAAAGATAATGTTGTCATCACGTCACAGATTGCCAATAACACTTTTCTTTGACCTTGCTGGATTATCCCTATTTTATATTGTCACATCAGATTTTGGTTATGAATATAACAAACTTTTATGCTCAGATTCAGAGAGAGAGAGAGAGAGAGAGAGAGAAAATCATGTTTTTATATGCTCATTTTCCAAATGTTCCAACAATTATAGGAATATTTAATAGTTTTGTCATTGTGGGGACATTTGGTAATGTCCCCACATAGAAATCTGCTTTTAAAAACAAAACAAAAGTTTCTTAAAAAACAAACCAAAAAAATAGTAATGGACCAAAGGTTAAGGTTCGGGTTAGGTGTAGGAATATCATTAATCACCTGCATTGATAATTATGTCAATTAAAGGCTCTCACAAGAATAGTCAGACAAGAGAGTGTGTGTGTGTGTGTGTGTGTGTGTGTGTGTGTGTGTGTGTGTGTGTGTGTGTCTGTCTAGGCTGTGTGGAGTTTCTGGAGCAGCCTGCTATGGCATTTGTGCGCCTCAATGAAGCAGTCCTGTTAGAATCAGTACTGGAGGTTCCAGTTCCTGTGCGCTTCATTTTTGTGCTACTGGGTCCATCTCAGAGTAACATGGACTACCACGAGATTGGACGTTCCTTCTCCACACTTATGTCTGATAAAGTTAGTCCTCACACAAGTATTATAATTACTCCATTTACCATTTAGATTTTTAAAGTTAATATCTGCATTGTTTATATATGGCCTTTTTGAGTAACTGCAAATAAAAAAAAATTCTGGGGTTTATAAGTAAGCTTAATTGGAGGACATGTAGAGTGACTATAGAGTGAGAACACTTTCAAGAAAGATCAAGTCAAGTTTATTTTTAAATACGAAACTCAAGTTGTTTTAGTGGACATTGTAGGTTCTTAACTATGAGCAACCCCAGGAAGAAAAGGAACTACTACTCAAAAACATTTAGTAAAATAAATGAAAGAAACTTTGTAAGTAACATTTCAAGGAGAGGAGATTGAGCATGCAATAGGGTGGTGGTTCCAATGCCTTGTGCTGAACTACCTTTGCCCTGGATCGGGATTTGGTATCACTGCAATGAGTGACAAATGCAGGGCTCAACCAGTGGTTGGCAGTTCTAGTCCTGGAGTACCATAGCCTCATATAATTTGTTGGTTTTCCCTGCAATAACAAGAGCTTGTCTCAATTTCGTGCTACTCTGACACTGGACTTCCTGTGTGGTATTGGCTTAAGCACAGAGCAGTATTAATTCAATGCCACTGTCTGACAGTTCTGTGTAACCACAGCATATCACATTGTGCAACCCAACTCTGAATATGAGTAACTTTCCTCACAGAAATATTGATGTAACTTTTGAACTTAAGTTTCCACCTTAGAGTTGCTAACTCTGAATACAGCCCATACATGAATACATATTTGAGATAAAATGATGGCTCTGCATTATATAATCATCAGCCTCAGTCTCTTCTAAGCATTAGAGAACAAATGGTGATAGTTAAGGACAAAAATCCTACAGTTAAAATGATATTTATTGCTCCTTTTGACTTTTCTCAGAACTTCCATGAAGTGGCCTACTTTGCTGATGACCGTCAGGATCTGCTGAATGGCATTAATGAGTTCCTAGACTGCAGCATTGTGATTCCTCCCTCAGATGTAGAGGGCAAGGACCTGCTGAAGACAGTGGCCTCCTTCCAGAAGCTGATGCTACGCAAGCGCAAAGAGAGAGAGAATAAGAAGGGCATGAGTGGAGTGGCAGGAACTAATCAGGAGACCAAATGTGAGTCCCTCGAGTGGTTTCTAACCACAAACATATACATTTTGAACATAAGTAGATGTGACATGGTGCTGTAAAGGGTAGTGTTGCCGCCTCACAGGCTCATGGTCCCTGGACTGTGTGGAGTTTCTATGAATGCAAATCTCACAAGATTACACTTACCTCTGGTGGAAAAGGTTGTCAGTAAAGAGAAGCTATGACAACTGGTGTAACAAATAGACTTTTATCATTGAGTAAAATAGATTATTATACATACAGGATACATTTTCAATGGAATAAAAACATGCATTCTATTCCCTTCAAGTGGGTTTCATTCATTTGGTTTGATAGCATGCAATATTGTTAGCATATCGCTTATCCTACGTGTATTATGCCACTCTACCCAATGGAGAATGAACGTGCAATATTATTGCAATATTGCATGTTGTCAAGACAACACGATGTCACATGTCAGAGATGTAAAACTTCCGTGCTAGTGAGCGACTGTGACAATTTGTAAACAAACATGGCCGCCAGGTTTGCTTTGTTAAAAACGAAAGATTTTAAGAGAAGTTTGTCTGCCAGGTCACTCCGTTGTGTGTAGTTGCTGATGTTGATTTTAAAAGTAACTAAGTAAATTACACAGGGAAATGAATACTTAAGTATGAGTGAAAAATACTGTGGTGAGCATGCATAAAGAAGAAGAATCTGGAGACAGAAATCTTAGTTTCTCGGTCATTAGCCTGTACTAGGAGCTCTTGGAAGCATTGGCTTGACTGTGCTAGCATTGGCCTTTGCTAACACTATTAATGAACACCGGCTAGAAGGTAACTGGCTGCCATGTTGCACAGAGTTGCAGGTAAGCTTGCATTGGCTTTTGAGAATGCTGATATGAAGAAAGTGTGTATGTATAAAAATAATAATATTGGCTGGCTTTTTTTTCGTGGTCTATCAGATATATTCCATTCAGCTACTCGTCTTCGACTTGTTCAGTATCATGCTACCTGAATGGAATATATGTGATAGACCATGAAAAAAGGCAATATTATTGAAATAGTATATCAAAACAGTTAAACACCATGCTATTTGGGATGCTAGTGTGCAGTTCTGGATATAACCTTTGACTGCCTTCAGATGAAGTTTGTTGAATTTATGTAACCTTGTTTAGTCCTCTTCTTAGAATTTTCTTTGAATAGTTGATTTTTATCCCCGCTGGCCGAAAGACCCGAAGGGGGATTATGTCGTGGCGATGTCCGTCCGTCCATCCGTCCATTTGGCCATCCTGGGAAGGGTACTCACCTTCTGAAATCAACTCCTCTCACAATTTTTGGAGGAATTTCACGAAACTTGGCAGGATTCTTTGTTATATGTCGGTAATATGTTTGCAACCATGCAAACCCCAAGAGCATGTTTCCAAAACTCTATGGACATATCAACTTTCCCACACGTGGAAACAATACTCGGCAATGTTTACACCATGCACAAAGGCACCTACAAAGCACTACCCCTCCCCCACCTTGGGGCCTCAGATCACTCCACTGTTATACTAATGCCAGCATACAGGCCGCTGGTTAAAGTCACCAAACCAGCTACAAAGCAGGTACGTGTGTGGCCAGAGGGGTCCTCAGAGGCACTCCAGGACTGTTTTTCCACCACTGACTAGAGCATGTTCAGACAGGCGGCCACCTACAAGAACACTACAGATCTCCAGGAGTATACGGAGACTGTCACTGCCTACATGAGGAAGTGCATGGACGACATTACAGTCACCAGAACCATCTCCATTCGGACAAATCAGAAGCCATGGCTGACAGGGGAAGTCCACAGGCTCCTGAGGGCTCAGAACACCACCTTCAGAGCTGGGGACGAGGTGGGCCTGAGGACAGCTAGGGCCAACCTGTCACAAGGCATCAGGGTGGCCAAGAGACAGTATTCCAGGAACATTGCTGTCTACTTCAATGACAGCAGAGACACCAGGAATCTGTGGCGGGGGATTCAGACCATCACAGACTACAAGTCCTTGCCGCAGACCTGTGATAACTCCACCTCTCTGCTGAATCAGTTGAACGACTTCTTCGCTCGCTTTGAGGCAGACAACAGCACCATGGCACAGAAGACCCCACCGCCTCCCAGCGACCAGGTGTTGATGCTGTCCCCAGACAGCGTGAGGAGAGCTCTCAGGACGACAAATGCACGGAATGCCTCGGGTCCTGATAACATTCCTGGTCGTGTCCTGAGAGACTGTGCCGAGGAGCTCACAGATGTCTTTACAGACATCTTCAACATCTTGTTGAGCCAGGCTGTTGTCCCCACATGCCTCAAAGCCACGACCATCATCCTGGTCCCAAAGAAGCTGTCTCCCTCCTGCTTCAATGACTACCGCCCGGTTGCACTCACTCCCATCCTCATGAAGTGCTTTGAGTGGCTAGTCATGCGGCATATCAAGTCTGCCCCCCCCACCCTAGACCCTTTCCAGTTTGCATATCAGTCCAACCGTTCGACTCATGATGCCATCTCCACTGCCCTCCACTCAGCCCTCACCCACCTGGAGACAAAAGACTTGTACGTCAGAATACTGTTCATAGACTTTAGCTCAGCATTCAACACAATCATTCCTCAGCAGCTCATTCATAAACTGGACCAGCTGGGACTCAACACCTTCCTGTGCAACTGGCTGCTGGACTTCCTGACGGGGAGACCACAGTCTGTATGGGTTGGCAGCAACTCCTCCAGCATCATCACGTTGAACACGGGGGCCCCCCAAGGATGTGTGCTGAGCCCGCTCCTCTTCACTCTGCTGACCCACGACTGCACACCAACATCCAGCTCCAACCTCTTCATTAAGTTTGTGGATGACACGACTGTGGTGGGTCTCATCAACAATGGCGATGAGACAATCTACAGGAGTGAGGTGAGCCACTTGGCCATGTGGTGCAAGGACAACAATCTCCACCTGAACGTGGAGAAGACGAAGGAGATTGTTGTGGACTTCAGGAGAGAGCACACCCAGCATGCTCCACTAACTATCGACGGTGCTGCAGTGGAGAGGGTAAGCAGCACCAAGTTTCTGGGTGTGCACATCTCTGAAGACCTGTCCTGGAGCAACAACACCGCATCACTGGCCAAAAAAGCCCAACAGCGTCTGTACTTCCTCCGCAAACTGAGGAGAGCAAGAGCCCCGGCCCCCATCATGCACACATTCTACGGAGGCACCATCGAGAACATCCTGACCAGCTGCATCAACATGTGGTATGGCGCCTGCACCGTGTCCTGCTGCAAGACTCTGCAGCGCATCGTGAGAGCAGCTGAGAGGATCATTGGTGTCTCTCTCCCTTCTCTTATGGAAATCTATAACTCCCGCCTCACCCGCAAAGCCATCAGGATTGCAGGTGACCCCACCCACCCATCTCACAGCCTCTACGGCCTGCTGCCATCGGGGAGGAGACTGCGGAGTCTCCAGGCCAAAACCAGCAGGCTCAAGGACAGTTTCTTTCACCAGGCGGTCAGGAGGCTCAACTCCCTCCCTGTTCTGCCCCTCCTCCCCCCTCTGCCCCCTGCCACAGATTCTGCCCGTACACCCCCCTGCCCCCCCTTCCCCCTTCAGCATCTGACATCATGTCACCCTCACAGTCCCCCCCCAACACACACACACACACACACACACACACACACACACACACACTCAACATTCATTTGCACACTGAACTCAGGGACTGCACATTTCACTTTACCTCGCTCATTTGCACTATTCCGCACTACCTCACCTTAACAGCTATTAGTTTATTGTTTATACTGGTTATTTCATGTTTACCTGCTATACCTCAAGTGCCCTTGACTGTTTATTTTATGTCCTTTTGCTCCAATTTATATGTGTGTGTGTGTGTGTGTGTGTGTGTATATATATATATATATATATATATATATATATATATATATATATATATAAAATGTGTGTGTGTGTGTGTGCGTGCGTGTGTGTAGATGAGTGTTTAGTCTATGTCTATTTCTTATCTACAGTGTTTATACTGTTTATACTGTTTATTTCAATTATTCTATTTTTTATTTATTGCATTGCCTGTTTGCACTGTGGGTCAGAGAGGACTGAAATTTCATCTGTGCTGTATGTCGAGCATGTATAGCATATTTGACAATAAAGTTGACTTGATTTGACTCAATACGCATATTGCAATTTCATTCAATTCAGTTGCATTTTACCAGAGTTATGGCATGGTTGCCAGTGGGGGATATTGTGCTCTCAAAGCACTCTTGTCTTCTATTGACATAAAAATCACTTAAAATTTGGATGGAATCATAAATTTTGTAGACATTTTTCAAACATACATTTTTCAGGTGCTAAACTAACCCCTTTTTTTTTAATTACAGCTAACATAGCTGTACAAATGATCACAAAGGAACCTTTTTTTTGTCAGTGTATCAGTTTTACTGAATCACATGACAGTTAAAATAAGTACTAATCTGGTAAGGTGTAAATCTATCTTCTGCTCTGTGTCAGATCTCAGTCAAGATGATCAGGAGGATGGTGAACTGGAAGTGGACCCACTGAAACGCTCTGGGATCCCTTTTGGAGGGCTGATCCATGATATTCGTCGCCGCTACCCACACTACATAAGCGATCTGAAGGATGCGGTAGATACGCAGTGCATCGCCGCTGTCATTTTCATCTATTTTGCTGCCCTCTCACCAACCATCACTTTTGGAGGACTGCTAGGTAATTGAAATGTTTGTTAGGTTGTAGTTTTTGATATCTTTTATTAACCCGACTTACATTCTTAACATATTAATCAGAACTAACAAAGTAAACTAAAGGCCAAATATGAGTTGGATCTAAATAAACAAAATTAAAATACTAATACAGTAATTCCCTGCAACCCTGAGCTCGGGTTACTGTCAGTGTGGAGTTTTGCATGCTTCTGGGCTCTCCAGTTTCTGCCCACCTCTCAAAAACATGCTAGTAGGTAGACTGGCTATATTAAATTGTCCATAACTGTGACTGTATGAGCGAATAGTGCCGTGCAATAGACTGGTGTCATATCCATGGTGTATGCTGATGTCATGCCCAGTGTTCCTGTGACAGGCTCTGGATCTACTTCACCCCTGACCAGAATAAAGCAGTTATGGAAAATGAATTAAAACACAGTTGATCCTGAGCTCGCATTACTGTCTGTATGGAGTTTTGTATGTTCTCACCATGAGACTGAGGTTTATAGATGCAATCACAAGTTAGTTTGATTTGGAACTGTTCATGCTCAGACACCAATGTTATGGTTTATTTAGGGGAGAAGACTCAAGGTATGATGGGAGTATCTGAGCTCATTATCTCTACATCAGCTGTTGGAGTGCTGTTTTCTCTGCTGGCAGGACAGCCACTGCTCATTATTGGCTTCTCCGGACCTCTTCTAGTGTTTGAGGAGGCCTTCTACAAGGTAAACTCCCTCTAAATCACATAGCCACAGAGCCTACCAACAATTTTACCAGTGCTCAATATGAAGGACTTGCTGAGTTGTGAATGTTTCATAGCTCATTATATGACTTCATACAGAATGTGCAGGTGTTACAGTAATCCTTTAGACTTTAGATTGATATGATGTTGACTCACTTACTGGAGATTATCCAGGAATTAAAGTCATGTTATCTCTGACTAAAGCACTTTGCACACATGATTTTATTTAAATTATCGGCGATAGGGCAGTTCAACCAAGTAAATATTCAAAATTCTTTTTTTCCTGCATTAAAATTTAATTTGCACCAAAGAAGGCTATCTTGAAAGTAATTTCTCTGCTCTTTTGGACCAGTTCTGCCAGGCGCAGGGCTTCGAGTACCTCACAGGTCGAGTGTGGATTGGCTTCTGGCTCATTTTCATTGTGCTGGTGATCGTAGCAGCGGAAGGCAGCTTTCTTGTGCGCTACATCTCACCCTTCACTCAGGAGATCTTTGCCTTTCTTATTTCCCTCATCTTTATTTATGAGACCTTCTCCAAACTCTTCAAGGTGATAATTCAGTGCACACAATCACAACAACTAGACAAAATTGTTAAATGTAAAGGTGTATAGGATGAAATCCATGTGTCTTATACCAAAATGCAGTCTAAATTGGGAATCACGCAATTTAAAACACTTTAAAAAAGGAGCTGTACAAGGACAGTTTTGTTTCTCAAATTATACATGATGTAAAAGTACCCCTGCAATACCAACGGTTCATTTGTGTACAACATATAAGTTAAAATGGTCCAGTACATTAACTTACCCTTGAGTTTATAACTCCAATGACATGCATTTGTACCCTGAAAAGGTACAAGTAATGGTTTGTAGAAACTAATCTGAAATTTTTATTTGCTCAGTCTGAGAAATTAGCTGTTTATATGGAAACACAACTCCAAAATGGATTACAATTCAAAATGGATTACAATTCCATCAGTCATTTAAGAAAGTGAAAATTTCCTATATTCTAGACTCATTACATGTAAACTAAAATGTTTAAATTTTTTTCTATTTTAATTTTGATAATTATGGTCTACAGCACAAAAAAAATCTCAAAATATGAGAGTATTTCAGTTCAAGTAAAAGGCTGGCTGGAAAAGGTGCACAAGCAATAGGGATGGCCACAGCATTGAGAGGATTATCAAGAAAAGTTGATTCAAGAACTTGGGAGAGCTTCACAAGGAGTGGACTGAGGTTCGTGTCAGTGCTTCAAGAACCACCATGCACAGACGTCTTCGGGAAAGGGGCTACAACTGCCGCATTCCTAATATCAAGCCACTCCTGAACCAGAGACAACATCAGAAACGTCTTACCTGGGCTAAGGAGAGAAAGAACTGGACTATTGCTCAGTGGTCCAAAGTCCTCTTTTCAGATGAAAGTAAATTTTGCATTTCATTTGGAAATCAATGTCCTCGAGTCTGGAGGAAGAGTGGAGAGGCACAGAATCCAAGGTGTTTGAAGTCCAGTGTGAAATTTCTGCAGTCTGTGATGGTTTGGGGTGCCATGTCATCTGCTGGTGTTGGTCCACTGTGTTTTATCAGGTCCAAAGTCAATGCAACCATCTACCAGGAGATTTTAGAGCACTTCATGCTTCTGTCTGCTGACAAGCTTTATGGAGATGCCAATTTCCTTTTCCAGCAGGACTTAGCACCTGCCCATAGTGCCAAAACTCTGACCAAATGGTTTGCTGACCATGATATTACTGTGTTTGATTGGCCAGCCAACTCGCCTGATGTGAACCCCAGAGAGAATCTATGGGGTATTGTCAAGAGGAAGATGAGAAACACCTGACCCCAAAATACAGATGAACTGAAGGCCACTATCAAAGCAACCTGGGCTTCAGTAACACCTCAGCGGTGCCACAGGCTCATCGCCCCCATGCCACACCACACTGATGCAGTAATTCATGGTAAAAGAGCCCCAACCAAGTACTGAGTGTGTAAATGATCATACTTTCCAGAAATTGGACATTTCTGTATTGTACATCCTTTTTTGATCTTAGGAAATATTCTAATAATTTGAGATACTGGATTTCTAATTTTCATGAGCTGTAAGCCATAATCATCAGAATTAAAACAAAAAAAGGCTTGATATATTTCACTTTACCTGTAATAAATATAGAATGTATGCAAGCTTACCTTTTTGAATTAAATTCCGAAAAAATGGACTTTGTAACAATATTGTAATTGTTGGAGATGCACTAGTAGAGTTAAAACCTTACTACTTTATTTATTTAATTTTATTTATGTCATGTTTTTAATGATAGATAGATAGATAGATAGATAGATAGATAGATAGATAGATAGATACATACATACATACATACATACATACATACATACATACATACATACATACATACAGTTGTGGTCAGAAGTTTACACACAGTGAAATGAATGTCATTTTGGATATGAATGTCATGGCAATATTTGGGCTTTCAGTAATTTCTTTGAACTGTTCTTTTTCTGTGGCAGAATGTACAGCATACATATTTAATTAAAAAAGAAAAACACTAGAATTTAGTGCACAAGTGTTCATTTTCTTTGGGCTTTCTGAAATCAACACGAGGTCAAAATTATACATACAGGGTCAAAAATATACATACAGCACACCTAATATTTGGGTAAAATGTCTCTTCGCAAGATTCACCTTGATCAAACATTTTTGTTTACCATGAACAAGCTTCTGGCAGAATTCTGGTTGGATATTTCACAACTCTTCATGGTAGAATTGGTAGAGCTCAATTAATTTTTTTTCTTGGCATGGACTTGACTTATAAGCACAGTCCATATATTTTCAATAGGGTTGAAGTCAGGACTTGTTTTAAGCTTAATGTTAGCCTGCTTTATCCTCCACAACCAGCTCTGATGCGTGTTTGGGTTCATTGTCCTGTTGTAACTCCCAAGTCCCAAATCATGTTCAAGTTTCTGATGGTTTATGCTGAAGAATTCTGAGGTGGTCCTCCTTCATTATTCAATCCACTTTGTGCGATGAACCAGTTCCATTGGCAGCAAAACAGCCCCAGACCATGATGATCCTACCACCACCAGCAGCTGGTACAGTGTCCCTCTGTACATGGTGGTCATTGTGGCCAAACAACTCAATCTTTGTCTCATCTGACCGTACAGTTATCCTCCAGAAGGCTTTTTCTTTGTCCGTGTGGTCAGTTTCAAACTTTAGTTAAGCTTGAAGGTGTCAATTTTGGAGCAGGGGATTAGTTCTTGGATAGCAGCCTCTTAGTCTATGGTGATCCGAACTGTATACAGTGATCCATCAGATTCCAGTTCATGGCAGGGCTGTGTCATAGTGGTTCCCAGGTTGTTCCTGACCATCCAAACCAATTTCTTTTCAGCTGAGGGTGACAGTTTGGGTTTTCTTGAAGCAAAATGGCTTGGCAAAGTGCCTACACCTCACAATAACTTGGATACAATTGTTTGAACTAGTCTTGGAATTTGCAGTTGTTTAGAAATGGCTCCAAAAGACATTCTGGAGTTGTGTATATCTGCAATCCTCTTTCTCAGATCTGCACTGAGCTCCTTGGACTTTCAACATACTGTGTGTTGGTCAATCCAATGAGTGCTGTAAACAAACCCTTTTTATGAAGGCACAGAGAAGCTACCAGCTGTAGTCAATCATGATCACTAACAGGAAGTTAAGAGACCTCAGCCATGACAAGATAAGAGACATTTTGGAAGTTTCAGCACCTCTGAATTAATAATCTAAGTGAGCGTATGTACATTTTTGACCTTGTATGTATAATTTTGACCCTGTGTTGATTTCAGAAAACCCAAAGAAAATTAAAACTTGTGCACCAAATTCTAGTGTTTTTTTTTTAATTAAAGATGTATGCTGTACAATCATTCTGCCACAGAAAAAGAACAGTTCAAAGAAATTACTAAAAGCCCAAATATTGCCATGACATTCATATCCAAGATGACATTCATGTCACTGTATGTAAACTTCTGACAACAATTGTACATACATACATACATACATACATACATACATACATACATACATACATACATACATACATACATTATTTATCCTGAGGGGAAATGTAGGCAATACACAGTGTCATAAAGCAGCAAGTATGGATCTAGACCCCTTAAGAGCAATCAGAGTCAACAGTATGTGTAAAAGAGGTTAGAGACAAGAAAAGTTTGTCCTTGAGTTGACATGAGGAAGAAACCTTGAGAAGAACCAGACTCAAAAGCGGACCCATCCTCATCATCCATGTATCAGATAGTGAGATATAAATCTTTACAGTATACAGGTTTAGTAGAATAAAGACAAGCTGTAATAAGCATGTTGAAAGGATGTTCAGTATGAGCGTACTGTGAATAAGAGTACTTGAATGAGCACAGTGCAGTTTTTATGATTACAGCAGCAGTTTAACTGTCAGAGCCACTTACCTTTTTGGTCATGTTTGTTTATTACCTGACATAACGCACAGTTAAGTCAGAGCCATGTGACTTGAATGCACTATTAGTAGATTTTTTTTGAGAGTCAGTCAATACACAAAGTCCAGTAATACTCTTCATCTACACCAATCACACACTTGGTACAAGAAGGCATTTGTTGATTAGACCAATGACTTTGGTTGTAGGTATTCCAGGAACACCCACTGATGAAGACCTACCCAGTCTTTCCAGGCCCTCCTGTGCAAGGACACCCAGGATCAGAAAATCAATTTCTAAATCAGGGTCCAGTTCTAAACCAGCCCAACACTGCCCTGCTCTCCCTTGTGCTCATGGTGGGAACCTTCTTTGTGGCCTTCTTCCTTCGAAAATTCCGCAACAGTCGCTTCCTTGGTGGCAAGGTAAATGATTCACACCTATACCCTTTTGTTGTTTCTACTGTATTGTGATTGTGCTGCACTTGTCATTTTATTGAAATGTACTGCCCTTGTATAATTATATAATGTTGCATCCTAGTCCTGGAGGCAGGATATGTTGTCTTTATACATGTACAGGATGGACAAACCATACATTTATTAGCTAAATCACAAGGCAAGTAAAAGCACCAGTCTGTTGCCGAGTGTATCGTTTAGGTTGCCTGGAAACTAGGCTAAAAAGTGGTAACTAGCATTATAACATATGGCAAGCTAATTAGCTAGTTAAGTGTATTGTTACAATCTTGGTGAAACAAACAAGTATTGTCAAGTCAGTTTATTTGTATTGTGCTTTTAACAACAGACATTGTCACAAAGCACCTTTACAGAAAAATAAAGACTTTAAACATATGAGCTAATTTGATCCCTAATAAATGTATTTATCCCTGATGAACAAGCCTGAGGCGATGGTGGCAAGGAAAAACTCCCTCAGACGTCATGAGGAAGAAACCTTCAGAGGAACCAGACTCAAAAGGGAACCCATCCTCATCTGGGTGATAACAGATAGTGTGATTATAAATAACTTCTTCTATAACAGTGTCCTATACAATCACAAAGTACAATTGTGTAACCAGGAAATTCATTATAGTTTTAACATGAATTCTATTTTGTTGAAGTTATCAACTGTATAGGGTTATTATCCTTTTCTAATAAAGTTTCCAATGTAGCACACCTTTTTTGTACCTACAACAACAACAACAAAACAACAACAACAACAAGAAAAGTAGTCATTGATCAACATTACGGCTTTGAGATTTGTGTTCTTACATCACATGTAAAAACTTAAGTCAAAGCTAAAGGCTGTCTAATGTCTGTATTTTCTCTCAATATGTTTAACTTTGAGGTGACTTTTACTCATAGTAGGAGAATTATATGACAACTTTGTGCTGGAATTTTTTTGGTTTCCATATATCTGCGCACTTGTGTTCTGTGCATGCTAGTTAATAAAACCATTATGTCATCAGCCAGAAATTAGGCTACTTCAGCTGATGTGTGTAGTGCGGCAGGCAGAGATATTTAGATTGTGATAGTTACAGCATCAAGATGCATGATATCTCTGTGATGCTCGTTAAGTTTAAACCTAGCTATATACCAAAGAAAAACTAAATAAGGAGTAGATTTTATTTCTTTTTCTGATTGTTGAACTGATTTGTCCATTGGGTTACTATGAATAAAAAACAAATAGCTTGGATCTGAAACCTGCCTGTCCTGAGCACCCAGGCTGCTGATTTGTCCATACCTGATGGAAAATAATGCAATTACAAAATAATTCACCTTAATGGAGAAAGGACACGAGTAAAACATCTTGCCCAGTCATATTTTTTTTAGTCATGTTGTTCCTCTGTTTCATTGTTTAAAGGTCAGGAGAATTATTGGAGATTTTGGAATACCCATCTCTATTCTGTTATCTGTGATAGTGGACCTCTGCATCCCTGACACATACACACAGGTAATAATGTGAAAATCTAAACTGTTTCACTCTGCCATGTCATCTCCACCGAACAACAGTGTGGGCTCTGATCTCCTCTGCTTGCTCATATGCTTTATTAAATACTTGCCTGTAATTGAAGCCAGCTTTCTTTCAGAGTGCATATTAGAATGTGGTTAAATGCTTGGCATGGCTCAGTGACCAGTGAGGCCTGGGATCTGAGCAGCAGTGTTTTTGTGGTTGCAGAAACTGAACGTGCCCTCTGGTTTCTCGGTCACATCTCCTGACAAACGAGGCTGGTTCATCAGCCCATTTGGAGACAAACAGGCCTTCCCCACGTGGATGATGGGAGCCTCTGTGGTGCCCGCCCTTCTCGTCTTCATCCTCATCTTCATGGAGACACAGATCACAACGTGAGTTTGGCTTTATGCCCATTTTACTTTTACAGAAGTTTTAAATCTTCTTTTGTGTTTTTCTTGTATCTACACTAAATTAAAATCCCCTATTAACACAATGGATTTACATTGTGTTGTTCTTTCAGAGGTTATTTTGTCACCACAAATCCAACCATAGTAAGCATATCTAGTCCAAACCAAGTAGCAAATCCAACAGAGCATTCAAAACCCATTATTTGTACTGGGATGTGATGTGGATTTTAAGTTCAAAATTCATATGTACATTTAACAATTCATTTTAAGTAAGTAATATTCATTAATGAGTCTCTGTTCATTATTATTATTATTATTTACATAAGTATGTCTTGGACTATAAAACTGTAAAAACTATGGAGGTTTTTATCTTCTCACTCTATTTGTGAAGAGCTGCTTGTTAACCAGAGCAAGTGAGCATTGCAGTGGAGGTTTGTGCTGCTAGTCTGTGCATTTTATTGGTTCTGCAATGATACACTGTCCTGTGAGTGTGTCATTTTATGTTATTGTTCATAAGAATAATGCATGTGATTTGAAAACGGTGCACGTTTCAAAGTAGAGGTTTGTTTTGAATGATGACCGAGATATTGCAAGTCACTCAAAAATATGAATGTGAAATGTCAAAGCAAAAATTCAAATCTAACCAGAAAAGGGGAATTTGAGAAATAAGACTATTAAGGGGAAGGTAGCCAGTTTCATTTTATTTAATGTTCGCAACCTTGAAAAGTTATATTATTGCTATTTATCTGTATTATATTATGTATTAAATTAATAACAACTTAAAAAAATAAAACATGACAGTGAGATCTTGTTGGCTTATTTTATAAATGAAAAATAAATAAATATATTCCTTTAGATACCGTCTTAAATGGGGGATTCTGATTGGTCAGATGTTTTGTCATTTCATTTTTTGTTAATTAAAATGTATGGATAGAGTCTACAATGTCAGTTTTTTTTTTAAGTTTTCCGACATGGGACAGTCTTCAGGACAGAGGAAAAGTTGCTTTTTTTCTTTCTTATTAAATTAAGTGTGAAAAACGTTGGTGAGGGAACAGCTGTTTACAGCTGCTATAAGTGATTAACACAGACAATAATATTTCAGTAATACTGTTTCCACAATATGAAACATGACTATAAACAGTTAAAGCATATGATGTCTTTCATTAATAAATTACAAAATTGTAATCCATGATAAATAGTTGTTGTATAAGAGGAGTAGAATATGTCAGCATTTACTACTATAAGAAAATAAAGAACTTTGATATTGGACACCCCGTTATTGATGGTTTTCCTATAACAGCATACCCCTAAGTGTTTTGTCCTGATATAGGTGATAGGTTCTCTCTTGCTAGATGCCTTAATACTTTCTAGACATGGACACATAGCTTTTAAGGCACAAAATAAGTTAGTCAGTGCACGTAACACAAAAAGAACTGTTTCGGAAGGATATTGCTATTCTTATGGAATGTCAGTTCAGCCCACACATAAATAAATGTATGCATTCAAAGTCAGAATTTGTGATATTGAATATTGAAAAATACTTTGGCTGAAGTGTATCTTAGTATGATATTGAAATTAAGGGTAATATAAAATCAGCGCTCTCTCTCCAGCATTACCTCTCTCTCTCTCTCTCTCTCTCTCTCTCTCTCTCTCTCTCTCTCTCTCTGTAGGCTGATAGTAAATAAGAAAGAGCGTCGCTTGGTGAAGGGTTCAGGTTTCCACTTGGATCTGCTGCTGATCGTGACTCTGGGTGCTATCTGCCCACTCTTTGGCCTGCCCTGGCTGACAGCTGCCACTGTACGCTCTGTCACTCATGTCAATGCTTTGACAGTAATGAGCAAAGCTACAGCTCCTGGGGAAAAGCCCATGATCCAGGAGGTTAAAGAGCAGAGACTGACTGGGATGTGTGTGGCCATACTTGTGGGTAAGAGAAGTTACAGCTTAACAAGTAACAATAAAATAAAAATCACTGAATTTTGAATTCTTTATTTTCACTGTGCTGAATTTCAGTGAGGATCTGGCACTGTGGCATTGTATTTTGATGCACTATTTCATGCTTGCCTGTGCTAAATTTTTTTTACCTCTTTCTGAAACCTGCAGGCATGTCCATTGTGATGACAGATGTGCTGCGGCATATTCCGCTGGCTGTGCTCTTTGGTATTTTTCTCTACATGGGCATCACTTCCCTGACTGGTATCCAGCTCTATGAGCGCATCACGCTCATGGTCACGCCTTCAAAACACCACCCTGATCACAACTATGTCACTAAAGTAAGGAGGCATGACTGGGAAAGCACTTTTCAGATTTCCTCTGCTGTCTTGAAAATATCCAGGACTTGTTTTTGGCCATTTGGAGGAAATGTAGTTTTGGGGCTCCTTTAACAGCTGTGTGCTTGTATTGTATTCTGCATTTAGATTGCTTTGGATAAAAGCATCTTTTGAATTATTAAATAAATGTAACAAATAAGGAGATTATTTCTTGGTTTATTTGCTTGGAGAAACATTTGATAATTTAATAACAGTACCCCTTAAAACCTTTTGATATACCCACTAGGTGGTGCCCAATCCCTCACTTTCTTTTTTTGCCCCTGCGAAATAATCTTCAGTATTAGTGAGCGAGGCTTATGTAATCAATATGGTAAACTTTACACCACTTAACAATTACTGGTCATGTGTCAGTTAAAAGAAATAAAATTCCAGTTAGATATAACTCGTGCCACTTTTTCTAATGTGTCCCTAGGTGAAGACATGGCGTATGAACATGTTCACCATAATTCAGCTGTTGTGTATTGCACTCTTGTGGGTGGTAAAGTCCACTGTGGCATCCCTGGCTTTCCCCTTCATCCTCATCATGACCGTGCCGCTGCGCAGACTCATTCTTACAAGGATCTTTGAGGAGAGGGAACTGGCAGTTGTGAGTCACACTCATAAATCAGCTTAGAGTTCTTGTACAGGTCTATGAAGTCTTAGAAATATGGATTTTTAAAAGCAGTCATTTCCAGACCTGGAAAAATACAGATATGCAAAAACAGATATTGGAAAATGTATTGTTAAAGTAATATACTGATGACAAAATACACTGAAGACTTACATCTGTGACATTCACTTATTTTCTGTCCTAACAGCCTGCCTAATGCATATAACATTTGTTTTACTTCTTCATGATACAGTTTATTGATGTTTTTTTTATTATCAAAGCAACAAAGAAAGGCTGGGACATTTAAAAAAAAGCAGTCTGGAACAAGTGTTTAAAATTTTTGTGATGAAAGGTCAATAGCCCTGTGAGAGTAAAATTATGTTTTTAAGAATCTGTTTTTAAGTGCTCTTTGGGCCGTATTCAGAATTGAGTTCAGCATGCATAGTGAGGTTTTAATTCTGAAATTGCACTTCTAGATATTCAGAACTAAAAAAAACTAAACAAAAAAGCCCACCACTAAGGCATGTCTCAGTTACATGTGCTTTTGAACTCGAGGCACGTTATTCTCATACAATATTGGTTTGAGAAACCAGTGCCACTATCTGACAGTTTGATGTAACCACACTATGTCAAGCTGAAAGTAATGTTTTTGGCTTTTTAATAAATACACTAAAGAGACTATGGAATTCTATTTGAGGCCATGATTAAATACATAAATAGGACACTATTTAGGAGCAGATAAGTGCTCAGTCAGCTTATCCTTCAAACCATGAGCAGATTTTCCTTACAGAAGAGCACATTGGCATTATTCTATCATTTTAAATCCATCCATTATCCATAACCCCTTATCCTGTGCAGGGTTGTGGGCAAGCTGGAGCCTATCCCAGTTGACTATGTGCGAGAAGCCGGGTACACCCTGGACAAGTCACCAGATCATCGCAGGGCTGACACATAGAAACAAACAACCATTCACACTCACATTCACATCTATGGTCAATTTCGAACCACCAGTTAGCCTAACCTGCATGTCTTTGGACTGTAGGGGAAACCGGAGCACCCAGCAGAAACCCACACAGACACGGGGAGAACATGCAAACTACACACAGAAAGGCCCCTGTCGGCTGCTGGGCTCGAACCCAGAACCTTCTTGCTGTGAGGCAACAGCGCTAACCACTACACCACCGTGCCACCCTCATTTTAAATCAAAATAGCAAATTAAAAGTGTGATAAACTAACCCACATTCCCCCCACACAATAAGATTTCATGACCCTGAGGTCTATTCATACAGCAGTATATGTGTTTGCAGTCTACCAGACTTCTATTAGATGTTAATTTAAATTATTGCCATCTTCTCATTCATACATCATAGAAGATTTTTTTGACAACCGTTATATTTTTCATTACAACCAAATCTGAATACAGCTCCATAAAAAGATTTTTTTTCTTAATTTCTTTCTTAAATGTTACTTAGCACTTTCTTACATTATGTCTGATTACATGACTCGTTTGTGATTTCCTTTCCTTTTTACCCCTCTCTTACATGTATGCCTCTGTTTTTGTCATTTTGGCTGTGTCTGCATGTCCCTATAAATCAGCAATGCTTTCCAATTTTGAGGCAGGTGGATAGCATAACCATGCCTTTGGCCGATGAGAGGCACATGAGCTTTAGGGAACAGTCGCATCCTCATACATGATGTACTTGATGTGAAGTTGCTTCTTGTTTTGTTCCCACAGTTGGATGCAGATGAGGATACACCCAATTTTGATGAAGATGGTCGTGATGAGTATAATGAGATTCACATGCTTGTGTAGTCCCGGTCTCCAGTCACAGGATAAACTGCCTGTAAAGGTGACACTGGCTATCATGTATGATGATGAACTCAGATAGCCTACTCTTCTTCAGGATAGTGTCATGTGTATATTCATTGTACTTATTCTGTTTAAAATGGAGATATTCATACCAGAGATTCACAATATTTAGATACTTTTTGTTGTTATTATTCTTATTTATTTGTTATATATTTTTTAAAATTTACTTCTGGTTCCTCATAAGTGGTCTCCCTGAAACTTGATGATGTCCAGTGTTTTGAAGTCCTGGTTCAGGACATTTTAATGTTTTAGCACCAGTAACACACCCATTTTACCTCATGAAGGACTTAATGAGCTATTGAGATGAGTCTATTGTGTAAGAGCAGGGAAAGTACTAAAATGTAAGGACTCAGGAACCAGGATCGAAAACACTACACCATGAGTCCCAAAATAGACCATGCACCTTACAGTGATGTATAAAGTGAATGATTTACTCCCTATCCTGAAAACACTGCATAAAGGAGCCCACTTCTTGTCAATCTGAGCTGCCTTCTTTTCTGCAGTGTAGGTACCGTCCACAGTCTGTATGATTTTCAGTAGTTGTAACATGCACCTGAGAATCCTCATTGTTGTTCATTTTAACTCCTTTTTTCGTATGTGGTATGATATAATGCTGTCATGAAGACATGAACACTAAGTGAGATTTCTTCTGATAGATTCTAATATTTATACTTTTTATTTATTTGTGACATTTGTTTGCCTGACTGCATAATTACTTTTTATTCAGAACAGCACTTGTTAAATTTGCATTGATATGGGCATTTCATAAGAGAAGCAGCACATTAGCATGGACTGGTCATGGACTGAAAGTTAGCATACCCTTATACTTTTCCTATGCTATTTATTTTGTGTTCATAATGTGAGACTTGTGTGTTACATTGCCTGTTATATTTGAGTTATTGTTTTATTGGAACAGTTTAAGCCATAGTGTACATGATTTGAAGATGTAATGTACAGATTATAAAGTTTAATTATAAAATCAAACTTAATCCACTGGCTGCTGAACTGACAGTGTATATGGACACACTTAGCATTACAGCTTGAACTGGAAGCGAGAGTGTTTGGCTCCATTGCATTCTGCTGCCAAATCGGTGAATGAGTTTAGAGAGGAAACTTGGCCTTGGTCCCATCTATCAAAGTTTGACTAGTTTAAATGACATGTACGTTCTTTTAAAATCTACCTTGTGCCACAGCCAACAAATGAGCCGTCAAATATCTTTTATCTGTTGCTGTATCTTTTTACATAAAATACAAGCTCCTCTGAGGACCTTGGAAGCTCTGAGATGGGTTCAGTGAACTTTTGTCCATAGTTTTTATATGAACTGAAGTATTATTTTTGCTGTTTCTTAACACATGGAGGCACAGAGCATGCAGAGTAAAAAAAAAACACCCTTTAGACTGTAAATAACATCCTGACCAGTTCCTGTTGGTTGTGCTACATCACTGTGTACTTTACGCAAATCACAAGACCAGGTTCACTTTTTACACGTACCATTGCACAGAAGGTTTTGTTTTTTTCTTTCTTTTCAGTTTAACTCACAGGTTTTGGGGATGGTGAAATACAAACATATAAAGTAGGCTGCTGCCCATTGAAACAAGCTGTCAGTTGTGAGACTACACAGAAGTTTGTAGGTTGGTGGTCCTCAAACTACAAATCTGAGCACTGTATTGATGCTAAAAATGTTAGCTTGGGTTTTCAATTTTGAAGTAAGGAGTGTTGCTAAAGGGGGACCAGAGTTGGACAGAAATTACAGTACAGAAGTGTGATTAGGGTGGTGGTGGCTCAGTGGCTAAGGTTTTGAGCTAGTGAGAAGAAAATTGCAAAGACTCCCAGGTCTGCCAGAGAACCCTTATTTGTTCAGCTCAATTGAAAGTGATTTTGGGTAAAAGTGTCTGCCAAATCAGTGAATAAATATGGTTAGAGATGCATGCTACTTTTTTAGAGTGAGAAAAAAAATGTGATCAGGTTAGTATCTGTATGGAGTTTTGCAGGATGTACCCTACACCGGGCGGCACGGTGGTGTAGTGGTTAGCGCTGTCGCCTCACAGCAAGAAGGTCCTGGGTTCGAGCCCCGGGGCCGGCGAGGGCCTTTCTGTGCGGAGTTTGCATGTTCTCCCCGTGTCCGCGTGGGTTTCCTCCGGGTGCTCCGGTTTCCCCCACAGTCCAAAGACATGCAGGTTAGGTTAACTGGTGACTCTAAATTGACCGTAGGTGTGAATGTGAGTGTGAATGGTTGTCTGTGTCTATGTGTCAGCCCTGTGATGACCTGGCGACTTGTCCAGGGTGTACCCCGCCTTTCGCCCGTAGTCAGCTGGGATAGGCTCCAGCTTGCCTGCGACCCTGTAGAAGGATAAAGCGGCTAGAGATAATGTGATGTGTGTGTGATGTGTACCCTACACCTGTGTGTTTCTCTGGGTGCTTCAGTATGGTGAATGGTAACTCCAAATTAGCTGGTGTGAATGGGCATGTGAACATGTATGTATGGTGTCCTGAGATGGACTGGTGTCTCATCTATGGTGTATTCCTATCCCATGCCCAGGATTATTAGATTAGGCCCTGAATCCACCATGATCCTGATCTAAGATAGAATGCTGCCTGAAGATGAGTGAATAAATGAATGTATGGCATGAATAATGCTTGGTGCAACACCGCCATTATGTTGCTTGTTTTCTTGATAGATATCACATAAATGTTGAATATGTAATTACCACTTTGGTCACAAATGCTTTAGTATAACTTTACAGGTGATCTGGTTTCCCTTTTGATTCGTTGGTCCTTCAGACTTAGCCATATTGTGGCTGTAATAATGTGTCTGCAGGCAGCTGTAAGAATGACGCCAATGGTATGAATGCTTGGACACGGCCTTGTAGAGGAATGGTTTGAATCAACAGAGATGGATAGGGAACAAAAGGAGCTCTTAAAAAGGCATCTATTGTCATGATGGCTGGCATTTCTTAGGGACTGGTGGTTACCAAGACTGCAGACTTGTTGGTTATTTAAGCAGCCTAATAATCTGCAGAGCTACTGTCGAGTGGGGATGTTTATATGCTCGGTGATGTGAGAAAATACACCTGTGCAGGCTGGAAAATCAGATACCTGTACTTCAAACATTTTCTGGGGCCAGTGTGTGTGTGTGTGTGTGTGTGTGTGTGTGTGTGTGTGCGTGCGTGTGTGTGTGTGCGCGCGCGCAGGAATGGTAGGAAATAGAAAGTTAAAACTATTAAGTCTGGAAAAGAATCCAGAGGTGTGTGGGTATTATGTGAGAAAATAAAAGGCACAGACCTACTTCCTATCTGTGGTTTTTCAGACATTGAATCATGATGAAAAAATCCAAGATGGGTCTAATTGACTAATGCCACCCTAGTTGTGTGGCCCACCAAACCAGTCTCATAAATGATGTGTTATTGTGTAACATTATGTCGGAATGATTTGCTTTCAATTTTCTCCCATTTCCTTTATTACATTTGACAGTGAATGTGTGCTTCACTTTCCAGAGAGCCCCACTTAAAGGGAAGTAATGACACTGAAAAATGGATGGCGTCAGATTGTATTAATTCTCCAACCTTCCTTCTTCAGCATATTCAGCAGTCAGAGCAGTCAACCAAACCACAATCGTACCGAACTCTACATAATGCATTAGATTCAGTGTGGAAGGAGTAGACAGAGAATGTGGGGAGAGTTCAATGGAAAGTACTGTTTGTTTCCAAAACATAGTTTCTGCATTTTCACAATATCTTGAAAATAAAACTTTTCAAAATAATTTGGAGCCAGGGACCTCTTAAACTGTAAAATAAATTCCACTGACCCCTCAGCCCAGACTTATTTTATGAATATAGTCCAACTATTCAAATACAATTATTTAAACATGCACAATAATATTCTTGCTATTTATTGGCACCATAGAGCTTTTTATTCCTGTTATTTTTCCACCAACAGAACATTAGGGCCAAGTTGATATTGTTTACAGTACCACTTAAAAGTTTGGACACACCAACTCATAGGTTTTTCTGTATTTTGACTATTTTCGACATTATAGAACAATACCGAAGCCATCAAAACAATGAAATACAACACTGTAACATGTGGAATGTATATGGAGTTATGTGGTAAATAAAAACATATTACTGTCAGTGGAATTTATTAAAAAAACAAAGTTTTTCATATTTTAGATTCTTTAACGTAACCACCAGTTACCTTGGTGACACTTAGATTAGATTAGATGAAACTTTATTGATACTTTGCACACTATTGGCATTATCTTAACCAGCTTCATGAGGTTGTCACCTGGAATGCTTTTCAATTAACAGGTGTGCCTCGTCAGAAGTTAATTAGTGCAATTTCTTGCCTTCATAATGCATTTGAGATCAAACAGGAAATAGTAAATGATAAAAATACAGTAAGTAGCCCTATTCCACAACTGTAGTTATCCATATGTCATAAACCACTCAACTAAGTAAAGAGAAATGACAGTCCATCATTAATTTAAGACATGAAGAGACCTTTTAATTAATAAAAATTAAGAAATACCATTGAATTACAAGGTGTGTCCAAACTTATATAATATACACACACAAATTACACTGCCTGGCCAGAAAAAAAGTCACAATTTAGATTTAAATAAGCAAATACTTAAGAGATATTGACTGGATAGTTACTACACTGATGCAGTGAGTAGCTTCTCATTTTATAAACAGATGTTGGAAGACGTATCCTATGGTCATGGAAAAGTTGTTACTGTGTTTCAGAAGGGTCAAATTATTGGCCTGCATCCAGCAAAGGAAACAACTAAGGAGATTGCTGAAATTACTGGAATTGGGTTAAGAACTGTCCAACACATTATTAAAACCTGGAAGGATAGTGGTGGGCCATCAAACTGATTAAAGAAATGTCATCAGAATAATCTTGACTGACTGTGGTCAAAGATTGCTTAAATGCTTGATGAAGTCGAATCATGGCTGTTTAATAGTGAAATTAAAAGCATTTCCACATGCACAGTGCGACAAGAACTCACAGGATTGGTACTAAACAACTGTGTGGCGATAAGAAAGCCACTTGTTAGTGAGGATAATCAGAAGAAAAGGCTACAATTTGCTAGGGAGCACAAAGATTGGACTCTAGAGCAATGGAAAAAGTCATGTGATCTGATGAATCCAGATTTACCCTATTCCTGAGTGATGGGTGCATCAGGGAAGGGAAGCTCATGCAGTGAGGCACCCATCATGCATAGTGGCCACTGTACAAGTCTCTGGAGGCAGTGTTAAGATCTGAGTTACTTCATTTGTCAGGTCAAGGCTCAGCAACGTTATGGGACAACAAAATGAAGTCAGCTGATGAACTAAATGACCAGGTTATCCTATCAATGGATTTTTTTATTCTCTGCTGGCACAGGCATAAAATTAAATCTCAAATTATGAAAGAGCAGTTCAGGAATCATGAGGAATCCTTTTTACACATGAATTAGCCACCATATAGTCCTGTTTTTAACCCCATTGAATGTCTGTAGGATGTGCTGGAGAAGACTTTATAGATTGCTTTGACTCTCCTGTTGTCAAGACAAGATTTCGGCAAAAAAATTAATGCAACTCCAGATTGAAATAAATGTTGTAACTTTTCATAAGGTTGTTGAAACAATGACATGATGAATATATGCTGTAATCAAAGCTAAAAGCAGTTAAATGAAATATTAGAGTGTGTGACTTTTTTTTTTTTGGCTGGGCAGTGTATGATAACCCCATTAAGTTATGCGAAAGTTTTGGATATTGAACTCAAGTTTTTAAGTGAAAAAGAAAGAAAGAAAGAAAGAAAGAAAGAAAGAAAGAAACCCCACTGTTTTGACTACTTGTGAGTTTTTTTTATGTTCATTTAACTCATGTCTATAAGCTAGAAGTTGAAGTTGAGTTTACTGCATATATAAAGTCCAAACCCACCAGAAAACAGCTGTCTTAAAATATAGGCTACAGTGTAAAAATTGCCTCCTGTAGGCTTCCCAGGAGTGCATCCAAACATCACCAATAGTATTTAAAGAGAACCTGTGATAAAGTTTTCATTTACATCAAACAGGTCACACAGTCATGTCTACACTGAACAGTTTACCTATGTATTTTATCACCTTTAATTATCATTTAATATGGCTTTGTGCAAAGAATAGTGAGAGATAAACAACACAACACACACACCATTATTATTCAGTTACACTGTCACAAGGTGTACCCCTAATTTGCAATTTATATCCCTGCTGCATTTCTGGAAACTAATCATCTTTGCATCAGGTTTAACCTCAGCAAGCACTAACTGAAAAGGGGGAAATATTCTCTCACATTACTGCAAATAAATTGACATCCTGTTTGCAATAATGTGAAAATATCTTGAAAATATCTTGAATATAGTCAAATTTATCTACAATTTCCTACAGAATTACAACAAAACAATAAGTTTATTTCTAGACTTTTTAAAAATTTATTTCAAAATTGTCCGTTTTGTTCCACTGGCAAATACTGTAAGCTTGTTAATGTCAGGGTGCAGGCACTTAGAGATGAAGGTGCAGGGGAGAACGGATGCATCACAAACTGGAAACCAAATTCATATAGAAAGGCTGAATACGTAGTCAGGGCCGGGCAGGGGTCAGTAGATGTGCAGACGGAATATCAAAGAGCAGGCATGAAGTCAAGGTTGGGGTGAAAACGAAACAGAACAATACTTCGCACTGAGGTGAGTGTTAGCAGGGCGTAAGTAGAGTGGTGATTCAGGATATGATGGGGAACGGGTGCGCTCCTAATACTCAGGAGAGGCGGGGTGCTGTGGCGCTTGGGAGATGTCATTCGGAGTGGCCATGTTTGGATGCTGCTCCAAACGTAGACTTGCGGTGCTATTACTGACAGTTAATTGTAAGCATTTATTTTTAGAAAGATGTAAAATTATTTGCCAATAGAATAACAAAATTAATTAAACATTAAAAGTAATTAAAAATTAATAAACATGTCTAGGCATATAGGTTTAATAGTCTTATATTAGGTTTATGGTCATTTTGTAATAGGAAATACGAAATACATTTGAATATATTCAAAATATTTTCATTTGTTTGAAGTGTGGTTTCTCAAAGCAAAGTTTGTTGTGTTATTCTGTGCTTTAAGAGAGGAAATGTTTTTATGTACCATATTTTCAAGCACACTTTTAATACTGTGAAACCTGAAGGATTTTTTTTTTACACATGAAAGTTAATATTTCTTTAACCCACTGAAAATGGCAGTGCTAACCTCTGTCACCATTCAAGTAGACCTGCATGTGATTAGGGATGCATTGATACCTTTTTAAGTTCTTCAGACCAAATATGAATAGTACATGTTACAGTAGTACATGTTTTCTGGTACTTGCAGATATCAATACTGATACAGAAATGTGTAACTTACTTAGTATTAAGCAATCAGGTACCTCACGGAACATGGAGCATCATGTGCTGCCAGCATTGAACTCCTCCTGATGAGATTTGTGTTTAAGATGTAATGGCATTTAAGCAGTTTCGGTAATAGAGAGAATGCGTGAATCATAAGTGTCAAGTGTACAGTAGTATATACACCGACACAAGGAACTACATGTCTTAGTGCTCACAGAACTGAAGTGCTCTCACCCTGTTGCTCTCTATCAAAGATACCGTTTAAATGGCATTAGATGTTTTATCAGATTACTTATATAGTAAGAAGGCACTAGTTCCCTCGCTTGATATATTTGCAGAGTACCGTTATCAGCCTGCTTTGCTTCGATTGCCATCATTAATCAAGAAACTCATCCAGATTGCTGTCAATTTATGTTGGCTGTTCATTAACTTGTCAACATCCAGCACGCTTATGTAACATAATATCACATGGTAACAGATGGTATTTTTTACAAGTATGTCTGAGTAAATAAGCATGACCATCAGATACCAGTATTGGCATTGATGTATCCCTACACATGATTAAAGTTTTTTTTCTTTCTTTCTGTCAACCTTAAACAGATGTGACTTAGTTATAGCACTTTTACCACACACAAAAAAAGATACAAATTAAAATGACTGTACTGAGACGTATACGACTGGCTAAAAGTTTGGAAGCACAGCTAGAAACTGAGATGATGTAATGAAGTAAAAACAAAAGATGAGACAATATTTATTATAATATTTATTTATTGCAACCCTTATATACACCAGACTCACATTCAAATGTTCCATAAAGCTTGATTAACTGAATCAGATTATTAGTATTTTTTTTCTCAAACATCTGGTCAAGTTAAGGGGCTGCTCTCAGCAAAGACAATGAAGGCTTTTCCCTATTAAATGTAAAAGTACATAACAGCACACCAATGTAATATTTTGGTTGTTGGAAAATTGACTTAATTGTAAATTATTGTTGAACCTATAAATATCACCTGGTAGTTTCCATTCTTTGGGACTGTAGTGCATATAATGTATAGTTTGCTTTAAATTCATTCAGCACCCATGTGTCAAGCTATCCTTAAATCCTGTCTAAATGTTGTCAGTCCCAAACAGACCACTTGTATAACTCAGTGTTGCCTTGTTGTAACTATGGTAAGAGGTATAGTTTGTCAAAAAGGCAAACAAGTTCTTATGATAAGTAATGTATTACTATAGCGTTAGCAATACTGAAAGAAATAATGACGTTATGTGGATATTTTAATAGCAGTAGAAATTACTATGACTGTAAAATATGTTTTCAAACCATTGTAAAACAAATTGTTATTTTTTTTGTCTCAAAATAAATATTTATGTGTTTCAACAGACATTGATTTCAGCCTATTTTTGTGTTGTAAATTTTTTTTCTATTATAGGAGTAACAAAAAACAAACAAACAAACAAACAAACAAACAAAAAACCTGCTCTTATTGGAACCTGTTAAGTCCTCAACATAGTTGATTCAGAGGGTTGTGCAAAGCCAATTTACAAACTTGTGGTTTGATACTGGTTCTTGTGTTGGAATGTTCCCATTTTGCAGGTGGCACTATTACATTTTTTAATCACAATTTCCACAACTACAATGTACTAATGAATAAGATTGGCACTCCTAAATGTCACCCATCTTGTCAACGAATCAGCTTGGGTATGCCTTTGTACTAACCAATCACAGGCTTGGCTGAGTAGCATATAGACCCCTTGTGCATAACGTCATGCATCACGTGATAATTACATCTGGGGGTCAAACAGACACCGTCTTTTGTGTGAGCAAGGCTTAATCTGTCTTCAATATGAGTCATTTTTGTGCTGTTTTTGGTTGTTCAAATCGAGAAATAGATAAAAGGTATTACCATCTCCCCCCTATCAAGAAAAATGTTCACGAAGAAAAGCAAATGCTTCAAGAACAATGAAGAAATGAGTGGTTAAAAGAATACGATGAGAGGAGCTAAGCCTGAAAACTCCAGAGAAATTCATGATTGTATTTAAAATGTATTTTTAAAAAAATTAGAAAGTTGGAATTGAGAATGAAAGAGTTTGCTTAAGAATCTCGTTTTTTTCTGCTCACATTCAAGTTAGCTTCTTCGTGAAAGCATTTGATTTTCTTACAGGTGAAGCAGCTTCCTTATTCGACATGGAAAATCCAGATTTGTTTCAAACAACTTGGACATAACTCAGTCAAAAAAAAAAAACAAGGAGCAACATGCGCGATATATCCTGAAAGAACAGAAAAGATTAAGAGCAGAGAGAGCTGGAGCTTTGTTTCTGTTATCAGAGGAACCCAGTCCTATGCAAAATGTCACCATGGAGCCAGAGTGTAGTAATGAACCTACAGTTCGAGAGAGTTCTGCACAAACAGACTGAACTTTACAATAGCTGCATGCATGTGAAATGGTAATAAATCAACTAAGGCAGGAAAAACTATTTTGGATAAAACTGTTACTGTCCGTTACACACTGATCAACCTGTGTGATTCAGTTGTGCCTTTTGAATAGAGAATAAATGAAGAGGGAACTGAACATTAACTGTTTATTGAAATTATTATTGCAAGGGTGATTATAGCTACTATATGACTGTAACAGTGGCGGCTGGTAGTCTTTCAAACAGGGGAGGCTGGTCGGTTACGATATTTCCAGATTTTAAAAGAAAAAACATCAATTTTGCTCATACTCTTGCCTCTGATCTGGCTGATTGTTGGCAGCGTCACAAACTGTGAAATAACAGGTTCTTTTGGCCCATTAGCCTACTGTCCAATATACATGATGGTGGTGTTGGGGGGAGGGGGGGTATATTTTAACATTTTATATTTTAAAATTGTGGCATGTTGTTTAAAAATTGATCATTATTGAAAGCAGCTCTTTGTCAGGAACCTCAGCAGTAGAGCTGGGTGCCACACATTTCATTCAATGACACTTTCCCTATGTTTTACTTATTTTGACTGAGAAATGTTTTATTGACAATTTTGATAACCCTTCACTTTTAATCCAGGTCTGTAGTGTGAAATGTTCTCGGCTGTGTTTTTGTTTAAAAATGTTTTCCAAATTGTAGCTGTGTTTAATTCATATCCAGAAAAATATATATTCCAATATAATATACTCAGCATAAACATTTTAAATAGATTCTATATTTTTGGTCCATCCATGACATATTACTAAAGTAGCCTATTTACTGTTGTTGATGTGGGTCACTTGCTGTTAGCCAATTCACTTTCTCGTACCAGGAGAGCTGAAAGGAACGAGTATTATTCCCCACCTTTTTCACCAAGTCAATTTGAGGCGTTGGTCTACCCTGCTCTTTAATTTTAATTTTTTCCTCGAAAGGAAGACTGGCAAATGGCTTCGCCAAAATTAAATCAGAAATGCTTGGCATCCGTGCGCAGCTTTCTTGCTAGCTGACTAGCCCCCTCAAGTTCAAGTTCAGTCACTCAAATAAACGAAATTTCTGGAACTAAGATAGCAAACTTGACAACAGTATATTTACACTTTATTTACAATGAAAATATATACAAACTAAAAAAGCTGGTAGAAACCGTATGTAATGAATGAAATCGAAATGTAAGCTGACCTCTTACAATACACCACAGCACTTGCGAATCCGCATGGGACTGAACTGAAATTCACCGCTGCCTGTCTATATTTGAAACAAGCTGTCAATCAAAGAAAATATCTGGCCGCTTTCACCAATCACCAGTTTCCTCGCGGAAACTGCCATGTCCCTCCCATGTGAGGCTGGGAGTCCGTAGGCAGGCATTTTCACAGTATTTGTCCAATAACCGTCTTGCATTTTGAGATTGAAAAGCGCATAGCTTCCAAATGCCATTGAAGTCCACTGAGGCTGGGAGTCCATGGGAGTCCGTGGGCAGGCATTTTCGCAGTATTTGTCCAATAACCGTCTTGCATTTTGATATTGAAAAGCGCATAGCTCCCAAATGCCATTGAAGTCCACTGAGGCTGGGAGTCCGTGAGACTCCGTGGGCGGGCATTTTCGCAGTATTTGTCCAATAACCATCTTGCATTTTGAGATTGAAAAGCGCATAGCTCCCAAATGCCATTGAAGTCCACTGAGGCTGCGCTGCATCGCAGTGTCATGAGGGGGAAAAACTCACGCGCACATTAAAGTTATAATGGAATGATTTCGCACTGTAGTGGGTTGAGCACATATATTTCTATGAGTCTGGATCTGAAATAGCAATGTTATAAGGTCGGCTATAACATAAGCCTAGCGCAATTCATCCTACACGATGTTCGTCATTTTTAGAGGAGGCTGAGCCTCCCTCGTTGTCTTAGAGCAATCGCCCATGCTGTAACTACAACTGGAATGTGCTGATTCTGTTAGCTTTTGTAATCATTGTACCATCCACTATTAGATAAAATTTAAATAAGATCTTACAATATTGTTTGAAAGTCTTGAGCAAGATATTTTATTATTTTCCAAATAATAACACTTCAGATATTGTTTTAACAATAATAAGCATCACTGGATAAGTGATAGAGTGCAAATAGCTCTGTAACTAGAGGTCCTCGGGGTTGTTGAGTCAGAGAGGGCTAGGAATAGCTTACCATCTACCCAACAGTTCAGGTCGGTGTCCTTTGAGAGTAAATGCTTTGGCTTTCGCAACATTCTGATCCCAAAAGCTGATGTCAGAAAAAAGTCTTTACACAAAGAAGGTTTTCTTGCTTCTGTAGGGTTTTTTTTAGCTGTTCTTCTGTGCCGGGACTCTTTGGGAAAAAGAAGGTATATTCCAACACGTAGCTAATGCTAATGCTAGGCCACAAATCTGCACTGTCACTCCAGTCATTTCGAGGAATTTTGTATGGATCATGATTGCTAATAATCTCTAATTTCCACCTATATCTAGCATTCGCTTCTTTCTGACTAAGATTATCCAAGTAATCCGGTAGTAGAGCTTTTTTAGCTGTAGTTTTCTTCGGACAACAGCAACACACAGACATCTTTGCTCGGCTTCAGTATGTGAACAGTATGTAAACAAAGTTCGCTTGTCCCCCAGGTATAGGGTAGCAACAGTTGCGAACGTAAATGTGACGTCAGTGCAAGGGGTCTATTAATCCATGGAGATCGCCCAGATGGCAAATGAAGCCTCCCCACGATGCCTGATCGCTTCACAATTATGTCATACTTTCTGTGGAAGCCAGCAGAAAATAATCTCTGCATGAACCACGCTGAGGTCTTTAAACATTCAGGACATGTTAGCAGGTACAAACTCAAATTTCTCACTCATGTAAGTACATACAGACAGGTGACAAAGGAAAAAATGGTGGATCTATTGTGCTGTGGAGCATTTTGCTGGCATGTTTTCAGGGAAGAGTTTTGAAAAATTAATCAAAAGGTCTTCTGATTGATCACTTTTATTCTATAAATAAACATTTCTATCCTGACAGGAGTGGTCTTTTCCTGAACGATGCTGCAACAATCCACAGGAAACAAGGGACTGCTGAATGTTAGAAAACACTCTCCCTTACCATTACCAACACAGCAACTTAGGAAATATCTTTTGGAAGAATGGCATTCATCAGTCCAGGGGTGGGTTTCCCAAAAGCCTCTTAACGCTAAGAATATCTTAACTAGGAGAGAGTGTTCATTGTGCTGCTCGCTCTACCATTTAACGATTATCTTTGTGCTGCGATGCTTTTGGGAAACTCAGGCCAATACAGTTTCACAGATGTGCAGGATCTAAACCAAGGCAGATTAAAGCTGTTCTGGAGGTTTACTAAGACACTGTAGTTACTGAATAATTCATAATAGATAATGCAGGTGCTTCAGGTGAAAAACTGTGTCCTATTCTGTGAAATTATTTGGTTCTTTATATGCTGGCATGGGGCGGCACAGTGGTGTAGTGGTTAGCGCTGTCGCCTCACAGCAAGAAGGTCCGGGTTCGAGCCCCATGGCCGGCGAGGGCCTTTCTGTGCAGAGTTTGCATGTTCTCCCCGTGTCCGCGTGGGTTTCCTCTGGGTGCTCCGGTTTCCCCCACAGTCCAAAGACATGCAGGTTAGGTTAACTGGTGACTCTAAATTGACCGTAGGTGTGAGTGTGAATGGTTGTCTGTGTCTATGTGCCAGCCCTGTGATGACCTGGCAACTTGTCCAGGGTGTACCCCGCCTTTCGTCCGTAGTCAGCTGGGATAGGCTCCAGCTTGCCTGCGACCCTGTAGAACAGGATAAAGCAGCTAGAGATGATGAGATGAGACATGCTGGCATGCTTTTTTTATAGATACTTTAATAAAAGAAAATTAAAAACTGATTAAAAACTCAGCAATAAAAATGAAGAATTTAACAGTCAGCAACTAATGGCAAACAGGTTACATTTGGAACTGACATTTACCTGAGATTACAAAAGTGACTGACATGAATACATTGTTCTTACAACATCTAATTCTGCTATGTGAACTAAAAGCAAGATAAAAAATAGGCAGGTGTTCAAATGCTGAGGTGTCAGTCAGTCATGTAAATGTGTCAGAAGGATCAGTAGTAATTCTACTCTAACAAGACCCTTTGTAGCAATGTGAGTTAATCATTCCTTGTGGGTGATGTAGGTGCAGAAAAAGGGGATGATAAAAGTGATGATGATGCAGGGCAGCGTAAACAACAGCAGTACAAGCACATCAGGATCCTTCTGGAAGGGGCAGTGAAAAAAATATGTGTGGTGGATATCCAAAAAGATCTTGTTCTTCAGAGATGGCTCATTACATGATGTGATATTACCCACCATTGTGACACAGTAGTCCAAATTATTGTAGTATCTGAGGGCAGAAAGACAACAGAATTAGGGAGATTCCCAGCACACACTAGTCTCTCTCTCTCTCTCTCTCTCTCTTTCTCTCGCTGATCCAAAAATTGTCACCACCACTGCTATGTACATGAACTGGGTTATGTGTTCCTATTTATTTATGTAGCTACCGAGAATACATAGGAGAACAAACATTTTTTTTCTTAAGAAGTCAATCCCCACAGACATAGCTTTAATGGAGTATCAAAACTTACTCCTGGGAAACCTAAAGTTATGACTTTCCCATGACAACTGGTCACAGATCATTCAAGAAATTTATGGTTGCTATATTTACTCTCTACTTTGCACTCCATTTAGCTTATCTGTAATTGCAGTAAATCATTAAAGTCTCTATTTATTAAACAGCTATTTGTATTAAAGATTATTCATTCATAAATTCTGTTTGAATGGTGGTCAGGATGGTGCTGATTCTGGTGTGAGGTGGGAATATGCACTGGCCTGGACACCAGTCCATTGCAGGGCACCATGCTGGGCAATTTTAGCATGGCCGATCCATCTACCAGGGGATCTGGAGCTGTGAGGTATCTATGCTACCTGCTGTATGCTGATCCAGCCATGAAGCAAATTATTCAGTAAATACTATGAATAAATCAATAACTACAACAAACAAATAGAAAATTATCTGTACTTTTAAGAGTGAGGTTAGTAAATCTGGAACCACAACAGGTCTTCTGTAACTTAAAGGACACACACACACACACACACACACACACACACACACACACCGTTGAGTGCTGGGCCATGGACACTCATCCTGGTAGTTGGTGGCTGCCATGAATTCCTTGTAGATAGATACACAGGAGCTGTGCACGGTAGAATCAAACGTGGCCCTGTCACAGACCGAAGCATCTGACCCATCAAGCTGTGCAACTAAATAAAGAAAATCAATAAAAAATTTCCCTGATGCACTGCAAAAAAACCAACATCCATTAGATAGAGCAATAAATTAGACAGTCTTAGATTTAATGTCTGTAAAAGGCCATTTCCTCTATAAACAAATTAGTTTGTGCATAAATCCTGGTCCATTACTAAAGAAGGGAAGAGTGGGAAAAACAAACCTCAGTCCAGCATGTTGCTCACTGTGGCCAACTTTAGGAGTATGGTTTCAATTATTTTAGATGGCATAAAGGCCAAGAGCAGAAGCACTGTTTAAAATGAGCATATTCAAAGAGCTGATACTTCTCTTGGAACTCATCTTGTCACTGGTGACATTTCCCAGCATCTGTTTGTGATTACCTGTGAATGCTAAGCACATGATTAAAGTGGCAGAAATCAGCGAGGTCACGATGTGCGCCATGTCTCCACACTTTCAGGCTAGGCTGAAGAAGAAGAAGAAGAATATCAAAAGTAAGTTACAGTTAAACACATAAGACATTGGAGCAATTACACATGATATTTTGACTTCTGGATTTGATTGCTTGTTCTCACAGCATGTGATGGAAGGGAAAGTGTGCACAGGTTTGGTTGTTTGCCAAATACTTTTATCCATAATGTATTAAGTGATGATGAAATCAATCCATGCATACAACTGAGTGGCTAGGGGTTAAATACCTTGTTCCAGGGCCAAAAATGGCTTTCTGAGATTTGAACTCATAACATTATGGTTGCTAAGGCATATCATCAGTGACTGAACTAACACTACAGCTGCAAGGCTGCAGGAAGTTAAAAGGGTGGTCTTAATGGGGGGAAATACGGATGTGATATCTGCAAACGGGCTAGTGGCCTAGTGGTAGCGTGTCCGCCTCTCGATCGGGAGTTCTATTCACGGTCGGGTCATACCAAAGACCATCATAAAAATGGTACCTACTACCATCTGGCAAGGCACGCTGCAATACAGATGTGAGTGGGGAGTTAAACTCTCGTGGTTACCAGAGGACTAGCCCCCCACTGTAACCCTAGCTATGTAATAGGCGAGAGGCTGAGGGCTATAGAAATGGAGATCGGTGCCGCCCGATGCGCCACATGGTGCGGGGAAGGACTTTGATATCTGCAATGTCCTGACATCTGTATGAGCTTTCTCCAGGAGTGTGCCTCATCATGTTTCAAGAGCTCCTTGGTCACTGTGCATTTGAAGAGTCTCCCATATCTTATGATTTATATTTCCTGGATATGCCTGACTTATTTGTCATTGGGAAAATGTATATTGCCTCTTGCATGTATGTTTGCAAGCAGGCATTATTTCATTCTGAAAGAGCAAAAGGGTGGTTCCATGATTGTGAAGCCATTTTTGTCCCACTGATATTTAATTTTACAAATGAAAGATATGACAATTTAAACATAAAGTGTCATTCACAGCAACCTATAAGCATATTCCAGATAAATAATGTTCACAAAACGTCAATAAAACTTATAGCATTTGGAAAAAAACACCAACCTACAACTACACTTTAACATGATATATACTTGTTACAATACCTCAAGGTCTTTTTTTTGGCATTAATGTATAACTACAATTAATATTTCATGCTTGAAATATCACTTTCCATGAGCCTTCCATTATAGGTTATGAAAAATGGACATTTTAGTTTGACAATTTTTTTACTTTTTATTTATTTAAATCAACATTTATATAGGAACATCCAGTTTAGCATTGCTAGTTTAAATGGAGTCCTGATATCCATCCATAACTGCTTATCCTGTGTAGGGTCACAGGCAAGCTGGAGCCTATCCCAGCTGACTATGGGTGAGGGGCGGGGCACACCCTGGACAAGTCACCAGGTCATCACAGGGCTGACACATAGAGACAAACAACTATTTACACTCACGGTCAATTTAGAGCCACCAATTAGCCTAACCTGCATGTCTTTGGACTGTGGGGGAAACCGGAGCACCCGGAGGAAACCCACACAGACACAGGGAGAACATGCAAACTCCGCACAGAAAGGCCCCCGTCGGCTGCTGGGCTCGAACCCAGATACTTCTTGCTGTGAGGCGACAGTGCTAACCACTACACCACCGTGCCACCCTCTGATATAACATCTCATCTCCTCTCATTATCTCTAGCTGCTTTATCCTGTTCTACGGGGTCGCAGGCAAGCTGGAGCCTATCCCAGCTGACTATGGGCGAAAGGTGGGGTACACCCTGGCCAAGTCACCAGGTCATCACAGGGCTGACACATAGACACAGACAACCATTCATACTCACATTCACACCTATGGTCAATTTAGAGTCACCAGTTAAAGCCTCGGTCACAACCGGCTGTACGTGCTCTTACGGCCGGTATACGTGCAAAAAACGCAAGAAACGCACGGAGGGAGCGCATGAAACACACAGAGGGCGCGTGTGTGACGTGCTGATTTTCGAGCCGTAGACTGGCCGCAGACCGGCCGCAGAGGTTCTTTGTCATGTCAAACAAACTCTACAGGCGCTTATGTTTTTTTCAGGTTGCAAGACAAACTTACGGCCAATGTGCGTCTTTCTCCACGAACAAAAAAAACGCAGCGATTTGGGAAATGCCAAAAATCGCACGGCCAAAAAATCGTACGTCCGGTTGTGACCTAGGCTTAACCTAACCTGCATGTCTTTGGACTGTGGGGGAAACCGGAGCATGGACATGGGGAGAACATGCAAACTCCACACAGAAAGGCCCTCGCCGGCCACGGGGCTCGAACCCAGACCTTCTTGCTGTGAGGCGACAGCGCTAACCACTACACCACCGTGCCGCCCTGATATAGCATAATGAATGTAAATATAATGAAAAGAAGAAAAAGTTAAAATTTGCAAGGCATTCTAAATTCATTCTTCCAGCTTCTGCCATCAGACCCCTACAGTTCATCCAGAACACTGCAGCTCACCTGGTCTACAACCTCCCTCGTTCTTCCCATGTCACCCCTCTGTTTCCCGACCTGCACTGGCTACCTATCACAGCTCATATCAAATTTAAGACATTGGTGCTAGCTTACCAGGCTGTCAAGGGGTTAGGGCCAGCATACCTCCAGAATCTGATCCACCCCTACAGACCAGCCAGATCCCTACACTCCGCTACTACTGGTCGCCTGGCTCCTCCTCCTCTACTCTCCTGCCCAGCCTGCTCAAGACTGCCTTCTGTCCTGGTTCCCTGTTGGTGGAATGACCTTCCCATTGAGTTCAGAACTGCCAACTCGCCTCCTTCCCTGGCCACTGTATAACTGCGTTTCGGCCTAGACCAACCCAGGCTGTGTACGGTCTACCCTGAGGTTAGCTGTTTGAGTTCTCTATTTAGTTGTATTTTATATGGTTGGTTTGTTTCTTTGGCTTTTTGAGTATTGATACTTCAACAGAATATTACAGTAGGTATTGTTGTCAATTGTTCAGTTAGCACTAGAACTTTATTGTGGAGAAGTTCAGCACTTCGTGTACCTGACTTTTGCACTCGTTGTATGTCACTCTGGAAAAGACCATCTGCTAAATGCCATGTAATGTAACGTAATGTAAAAGGAAACAATAAAGCACAATATCAAAGTAGATAAAAATCGCTTAAAGTGCAATGTTACTGCTTAAAGGTCCCATGGCATGAAATTTTCACTTTCTGAGGTTTTTTAATGTTAAAATGAGTTCCTCTGACCTTCTTAAGTCACCCCAGTGGCTAGAAATTTCATAATGTGTAAACCAAACTATGCCCAACATTTGAGAATGGTGCGTCAAAACGGCGCATTGATAAGCTCTTCCCTTTACTACGTCAGCAAGGGAGATGATCCCCATGCCCCCCCTCTGGATTCCCACCCACTGTATGGATTGCCCCGCCCAGTTGTAGTGAGGACACATAGAGGACACAACAACATGGCACCACCTAAGCGAGCGAAACATGGAAATTGCGCTGTACATGGATGTGACAACACAGAAAAGAGTCTGTTTTTACTGCTGACGGGAGAGCCCCTGAAGATGCAGTGGCTTAATTTTATTTACTTCAATAATACGTCGTCGAGTCTACCTAAGACGGTGTATGTTTGTCGGAAGCATTTTCCTGAGGAATGTTTCCACAACTTGGGACAGTACAGGGCAGGTTTTGCACATCAACTGTCACTGAAGCCTGGGTCCGTACTAAGCATCCCTGCCGCATCAGCCACAAACACCAAACAAGTAAGTGTATAACTGTTAAGTCGTTTTGCCGTGTTTTAAAATCGGTGCGTTTGCAATGGCTACATTAGCTGTGCAGCTAACCGCTTCCTGCAGTTAGCCAGGTACTCTGCGCTACCTCTGTTATAATAGCCAATCAAAACAGTTTTTACAAAGACACCCACATTCTTTTTTTTAAGTCACTCGTTCATTTTATTTGTTTGTTTGTTCAGTAAAAACCCAAACATTTGTTGAATTTATTTTATTCCCTCGCGTCACACCTTAATGACATCAGCGCGCGGTATTTTTCCCTGATTCTGGGCCGGGGTGTCGTGAGTGGCAGAGCAGCTCCATCGCTGCAATCCATTGAAAGTCAGCCCTAGATCCAATCTTTTGTCGGGAGCCGAGGTCGCGCGGGCGGCCCTCCAGCGGCACCGCCCGCCCGTGGAGGCAGCAGTTCTCCCAGGGGCGAGTTGGGGGGAGGAAATGGCAAAGTCCCCACTCCTCCATGGTAAAACTGCTCAGTTTTACCATGGGCCTCAGGCTGAAAAAACCCGACAAAGTCCCAGTTTTACCATGGGCTCGAGTTGTACCATTTTTTTTAGACAGGGCGGACGGACCAGGGCATTCGCCTGCCTGGCCGTGCCCGACGAGGAGCGCTCTCGACCGGCTTGGGAGGCAGACGGCAGCCCCTCCCCCTCCCCCCATGGCACGCCCCCACCCTCTACCCTTCCCCGCCTCCATGCTTCTCATTAGCAAAACGACGCACTGGGAAAAGCGCTGAAATGGGGCTTTCTTCCAGGAGGCTATATCTATGTTCCGAGTGTTCATTTTGAGAAAGGCTGCGGATATAACATCCGGAAGCCTCCACGATCCCGTTTAAAGCATCAACAAACCACCATGCCATGGGTCCTTTAAGATGGTGTTTTAACTTAATCTTAAACTCACATAGCTCCTGTATGTTTCTAATATTGCAACATTCACTTACCCCATGAATATATTAGGAAGTTGAAACATCCAAATTTCCTGAAGATCATATGAAAAGGAAAAGTACTTTCTTGCCTTCTTTTTTCATTTTCAATAATATTTTGATACTGGCTGATGAAAGTTTTTGAATGTACAGGACTATTACTCAAATTCTAGGTAAAGTAATTACAGAGTAAAATACTCATTTATAAAGACACATTTTTTTTAGTAAATCAGCAGAATGTTCCTAATGTCTTCATTCGATTATCACTGATGTTAGCTAACCATATTTTGTGCATTTGCTAATCCTACGTGAAAAATATCAACCTTGTTACTCATTTATGAACAAAATGCATTTCTGAATGGATAAATGCATGAATGTTGCAGAGTAACAAGGGCTAAATGGCAACCACGCATAGAATTAAAGAGCTCAATGTGTATACACAAAGCAACACTTACATTTATGTCCAACTTGTATGGTTTTGACCTAAAATTTATTTTCAGATCAAAATTTCTACACATTCCAAGAAGCTTATGTTGGTGTATGGGGGGGAAGACTCATCTCTACAACAGATCATTTTCTTTTTCTTTCTGGAAGAATCTGATTTTGTTGTTCTTTTCAGTAACAAAGTTATCCCTAGAGATGGTGTTTGTCTACAAGACCAGCTGTGGGGCTATGGAACATTCCTAAAACACATTTCTGTGTAAGGAAATTATGACTTGATAAATGACAAACACACGTAAAATATTGGAAAAATATTGAAAAAAATCAAATAAATCAATTCTCAAAATGTAACACAAGTGTTTCTCATTCAGCTATGCTTAGTGAGAGGAAAGACAGACTTGTGGTTTTATGTCACATTATAAAAGGGAGGAGCTGTAATTCAAAACACATTCATGCAATAAAAAAAGCTAGAGTTATCGAATTACAGTCATTAAACATGTCAATTTTTTATCTTCCAAACTTGTAGCTATATATGAGATAATTGTTTTTATGGCATTTTCTAACAAAACAGAATAAATTTTAACTGTTGTACTTACTTACCTTGGCTTTGGATATATTCTTACTTCATGTCACCTGTGAAAAACTTAAGAGGAAGATTTCCTCAGTGTGTATAGTAATACCAAGGAAGCATTTGCTGTTCCTGAAGCCCCGAGTGAAACCCTCTGGCAGTTTGTTGTGTTATCAATGGGAATGAAACTGGCTTTCGCAATTACCCACCCTGAGCTGCTAGACTTTTCCCATGTCCCTGCTTCCTTTCCCATGTCCCTGCGGTGTAATCCCTTTTATTTTTCTCAAGCATATTCAAGTCTTTTGCCAATTCCATGTGAACTGGGAAAATGAGCCCTCCCAGTTGAAAGATGGGCAATACCTTCATGCAGGCTCTAACGAAGAAGAAACCATCTCACTCGACAACTATCAAGGATTGTCTACTGGTAAGATGCATGAACAGTTGCGTTTAAAAATATGGTAAACCCCCTTTCCCCCCACACCATTATAATCATCCCACTCATACACACAAATACTATGTCAGTTACTTTGATGAATTACAAACAGGCAATTCACTGTAGTTTTGTGTGTGTGTGTGTGTGTGTGTGTGTGTGTGTGTGTGTGTGTGTGTGTGTGTGTGTGTGTGTGTGTGTTGTTTATCTCTCACTAGACACTATGACTGCATTCAAGGCAGCTGCGGTTGAAACTAGAGTGCGTGTATATACGAGGTTTTGAGGTAAACACCTGGCGCGTGGGAAAAGAAGCTGATGCTCGTTGATTTTTTTCTTTTGGTTACTGAAGTCAAGTTTAGGGCAAAGCAGGAATTAGCTGCATTAATAGTTATGTCAATATGGTTGTAATCAGTTATGAGGACACCAAGTATTAGTAAGCTTTGTTAGTTTTGGAAAAGTTTGTTTTTACCTCTCCCATAGTTTATGTCCAGTTGCCAAATTCAATACGGAAACACTGACATCCTGATAATGTATTTGCAGATTGTAGTCAACTATGTGGAAAAACCTGCATTCCAAGACTATCCAATCAGCAGTGATTGCTGGTTCTCAACTGACCTCAGAGCAGTTGAGAAGGATACTTAAAGTTTGTCCATAGACCCAATCACCCATATTGTTTATCTCTCACTAGACACTATGACTGCATTCAAGGCAGCTGCGGTTGAAACTAGAGTGCGTGTATATACGAGGTTTTGAGGTAAACACCTGGTGCTTGGGAAAAGAAGCTGATACTTGTCTATTTTAGTTAAGATGTAGACTAGACACTCAAAAAGTTTGCACTACCCACTTTCTAATTACTGTACATGGCATTTTTTTCTGTAATATAATACATACGTATATTTCAGTGAACGTTCCTGACAATAATAGTAAGACGTGTGTGTGTGTGTGTGTGTGTGTGTGTGTGTGTGTGTGTGTGTGTGTGTGTGTGTGTGTGTGAAAAAGGGGACAAAGAAATCCAAAGGGCTGATTCTTGCAGGGTGGTGCCTAGAAATACTTTCATAAACATTTCTCTGAATTCTGATCATAAAATATTCTGCAGCCAATTTCACAAGAGGAACAAGTCTTCCGTCATTATTTAAGAGCTTTGTCCCACTTTCTTTCTGCCGGGCTTTTATAGTAATCTTAGATAAACATCGAACAACGTTAGGTTGTCTATAACAAAAACAGCCATACTCCTTTAATGAAGACTTATGAGGACTAGATGGAAAGAGCTGATTATACGGACTGATTTTCAAACCTTGATAGGCATTTAATTTCTACCTAGTATTACACACAGCTGAGCCATGAGAATATAAACTTTGTGGTTAGGAATGTCATAATACTGTATACTGTATCAGCCAGCATCAGAAGATTACACATGACTGGCCCACTCTTATAGCATTCACAGAGATTTTCTGATAAGTCCAAGTTCACAAGTTGTGACAAACAGTTGATGTTTCTGCAAAATTCAGGATGTGGGACTAAGCATAATTACAGTGTAAGCTATAAACACTCTCTTTCTAGTACTTGACCAAAACATCTGAGGAAAATATTGATATTTCACATGATTTTTGTCATGTTTCCACTGTCCATCTGGCTTTTTTAAAAAATAGTTTTTAGAAAGGCTTAATAGTTTCAAGCTATCCTCCTGCATACAGAATGCCATTTAAGTCAATAATAAATAAATACAGTAAATAAATAAATAAATAAATAAATAAACCTATGAAGTACAACCCCAAATCAGAAAAAGTTGGGATTGTATGGAAAATGCAAATAAAAAAGAAAGCAGTGATTTCTAATTTGCTTTGTCTTATATTTCATTGCAGACAGTATGAACCCAAGATATTTCATGTTTTATCTGGTCAACTTCACTTCAATTTTTACATCCATTCATGCATATCAGGCCTGAAACACATTCCAAAAACATTTGGATGGGGGCACTTTAGAGCTAATAATGAGGGAAAACAATGAAATAATTATGTGATTTGAAACAGGTGATGTCAACAGGTGATTGTAATCATGATTTGGTACAAAATCAATATCCTGGAAAGGCCTAGTCTTTGAGGAGCAAAGATGGGTTGAGGATCTCCAGTTTGTCAACAAATACATGAGAAAATTATTGAAATGTTTAAAAACAATGTTCCTCAAAGAAAGATAGGAAGGGATTTGAATATTTCACCCTCTATGGGGCATAATATCATTATCATGTTAAGGGGCAATAGACAGATACAAGTGCAAGAAGATAGTTTATTAAAAAAGTACACTGGCAAACAGATCTAATGTTATGCAAAATCATGATCAAATAACATGCTTGGTAGCATCAGACACAGGGCACAGAGCATATATTTTGCAAAGTTAGTGTGTTACAGAGAGTCTTTATAAGCATGAGCTGTGATGGTGCTCTGATCAGGAACAAGTGCATGGCAATTAGTCATAATAAACTTGAATGCGGCATTGCACACTAGTTGCCGTATAAGGCGCATGCTACACAGTCTGAGCACCAATGCACATGGATGCAACAGAAGCCCCCCCCCCCCCCCCCCAAGAGCTAAAAAGCTCCTTGGTTAGCCCTGGAGATGACGATCGGGAGCGTCCCTTGGAGTTCTGCTCTGGCATGATGTGGCACCGGAACATGGGCTTAGGCAGAGACTCGGGTTCAGACTTGGTTTGGTACGGGGCCATGGATGTAGGTGGAGGCTTGGATTCATACAAGGGAATGGGTTTCCTCAAGAATGTGGACTCTGGCATGGACTTGGACAAGGATTTAGACTCAGGCTTGGACTCAGACATAGACATAGGCTTGAGTATGGTCATGGGTTTGAGTATGGGCATGGACCCTGGTCTCACCATGGGCATGGACCTGAACATGGGCATGGACTCAGGCATGGAACTGGGCTCAGACTTCAGCTTAGACCTTGACCTTGGCATGGACCCAGGCATCAACATGGGTATGGACTCTGGCTTAGGCAAGGATTCGGGTTCCAACATGGCCTCAGAGACAGGCATAGATTTAGGTATGAGTGTGGACTCTGGCATACTAGTACGGGCACATTCAGCACAGGATGAGACATAATTATGCATGTCAATGAATATGTAGGGCCACCAGTATTTGGACCTGAGGAGCTGGTACATGCCCTTAATACTTAAGTGGCCCATGGCAGGTGAGGTGTGAGCTCATGCGGTCTGATGTCCCCTGAGGTGTGGGGGAACATACATGATGTGAGCAGGGCAATTGGCAGAGATGTGGTATGGCACGGTATGAGCAGTGATCTTGTCCACTCTGAAGCCTGTTGGCAGCATGATGATCTTGTCCTACCCTGAGCCTGAAGCAAAGGCCACTCTGTTGGCCTCTGGTCCAAGATCTGGTGTGAGAGCTTCCCTGTCAGCCTCTGGTGTGAGCTCTGGAGCAAGGGCCACCCTGTCGGGCTCTGGAGCAAGCTCAGGAGTGAGCTCTGGAGCCAGAGGCCTCCCTGTTGGCCTCTGGTGCAAGCTCTGCAGTGAGGGCTTCCACATCTGCTGCTGTGTCAGCCTCAGGAAGGACCTCTGGAGCATAGGTCTCCCCGTCTGCTGGCGTGTAGGCTTCTGGAGTACCAGCCCCCCCCCCAAAAAAAAATACTATGGGATCCTCCTTCTCTAGAGCTTGGTACAGAAGCATTTTACCAAAGGACATGGAGTCTTGGAGGCATGCGTGCTCAATGGTGAGGAGGTATAAGGGGCATAAACAGATGCAAGTGTAGGAAGATAGTTTATTAAAAAGCATGCTGGCAAACAGATCCAAAATGTGATGCAAAATCATGGTAAAATAACAAGCAGAGTTCAGCTGAGGTACAAACAGAGTATCAGAGGCACAGACAAAATGGAGAATCCAAATAAACAAAATGAAGTCAGACCAGAATAGCAATACAGAATATAAAGGCTTGGTAATGTAAGACACAGGGTATACTTTTCAAAGTCTGTCCATTACTGAGAGTCCTTATAAGTGCGAGCAAGGATAGCGCTCTGGTCAGGTACATGGCAATTAGTCCTAATAAGCTTGACCAAGGTGCTGCATGTGACTGCTATCTGAGGCATGTACTGCGTGCCTAAGCTGAACGTCCATGACCTCCAATCCCTCAGACAGCACTGCATTAAGAACCATCATTCATCTATAGCTGATATAACCACATGAGCTTGGGATTACTTTGGTAAACTTTTGTCAAGCACTACAATACAGAGTTACGTTCACAAATGCCTGTTCAAACCTTACTGTGCAAAAAGGAAGCCTTATGTTAACTGTGCCCAGACACGCTGTCTCTGGGCTTGGAGGTAGAGCCCTGCACTCCTGCGGGAGTCCCGCGGGACTCGCCGCAAAGCAGTGCGGCGTGGGACAAATTTTGAAAGCTCATTGCGGGCGGGACCGGAAGTGCACATATGCGGCACGGGTGGGAGCGGTGATAAGCTGCAGTCCCGCTAACTAAAAACGTGCTTGAAATAAAATTTATAAATTATTAATTTATGTCTATCATATGTAATTTGTGCTGGATATTTTATTTGGCATTAATAAAAACATTTTAAGATGCTTAAACTTGCAGAGAAAGTCAGACTGCCAGAGAAATAGCATCTTAAACTTGCCATTGATCACTCTAATGACTCGCAGTTCATACCCAGCTAGCAAGAGAACCATGAGTGAATTGATTTACTTGTTGCGTTAGTCTACAACTTTAATCAGAGAGACATGTTACACAGTGACGGTAGGCTTGACTCAATGCTATCCCAGAAATCCTTCCTGTAATATGCAAATTTGGCTGTCCAATCAGAGGCGGCCAAATTTGCATATTACAGGAAGGATTTCTGGGATAGCATTGAGTCAAGCCTACCGTCACTGTGTAACATGTCTCTCTGATTAAAGTTGTAGACTAACGCAAGCAGTAAATCAATTCACTTCTTTTACTAGCTCTGCTTTGCAATAAAAAAAAAACATTGGTACAAAGCAAGCCCATTCACTTTTTTATGCTGATCAGAGAATTACAATGGTTTCTCATGTGATAAAAATGTGTGATTTGTGATTAAATATTTTAATCATTAGACAGCACTTGTTATTATTATTAGAGATACTACATGCTGAATTCAGAAACAAGGTAAACAATAACAAACATGAGCTGTAGATATTTATGCTCAAATCCACTCAAAGTAGGGGGTGGGGCACCATCACGCTGTGTCAAGACAAGAACTTTCCTGAGAAATAACGCAAACGTCTGCATCATGTGGGATTTGCGGGCGGGAGTGGGACTGAAAATCATAATTTTTTTGTGGGCGCGGGCGGGAGCGGGACTGAAAATCATAATTCTTTGCGGGCGCGGGCGGGAGTGGGACTGCACAATGCGGGTGCAGGCGGGGGCGGGACTGAAAAATCCGACCCGCGCAGACCTCTACTTGGAGGCATCTGGGATGGACCATCACACAGTGGAAATGTGTATTGTGGTCAGACAAATCAGTATTCCATGTTTTTTTTTTTTTTGTAAGAAATGGACGCTGTGTGAGCCGGACCAAAGATGAAAAGACCATCCGGACTGTTACCAGCAACAAGTCCAAAAGCTAGGGTCTGTCATGGTATGGGGTTTTGTCAGTGCCTTTGGCAAAGGTAACTTGCACTTATGTGATGACAGCATTCATGCAGAAAAGTACATTGAGATTTTGGAGCAACATATGCTGCCTTCAAGACAACATCTTTTGCAGGGATATTTCAACAAGACAATGCAAAACCACATTCTGCACACATTACAATGTCATGGCTGTGGAAGAAGAGGGTGCCTGTCCCCTCTTGTCCTCAACAGGGAGTGTGTGGTGAATTTGGAACGAAAAATGACAATGTCAACCCTGTTGCACACCTTAAGATTTGTTTGTAGAAACAATGGGACAAAATAACACATGAAACTCTTCATCAGTAGCATATTACAAAAGCACAGCATATTACATAACACTTTTCAGATTAAAAAAGAAAACATAATGAAGGCTACTGGATTTTGCTGCAAAATTAAGAAGCAAGTGTCCAGAAGAACTGTGGCTGGTTTTGCAAGACGCTCAGTAAAACCTACAGCTCATTTCCTTATAAAATTGCACTCATTGTACCTGAGACAACTTTTTTTTTTTAAGTAAAGGGTCATCTCACACCAAATATTGACTTTGTTTAATTTATTATGGCTTGCTGCTGTTTATAATATTTTTTTTAAATACTGAAACATTTTATTTCATTATTTTAAGCCATTTTTGGTCTACACCATTTCTTTACATGTGCCTAAGGCTTTTGCACAGTACTGTAAATGGCATTCCATAGCTACATCCATAGTCTCAATCCTAAACTAGCTTACCCTTGGCTGAAATATTTGGATATATGGATATTTCTTAGTTTGTGTAGTGACAGTTTTCTCACAATTATAACCACATGAACAGCAAGTGTATTCTGTGTCTGCCTTCAGTCGAAAGAAAAAAGAGTTCCATTTAAATGCACAATGAAGCCTGAGGTATCACATTATTGTATTCTAGTATGGTATGGTATTGGGCGCTGTGTGAGACGGCTGCCTCTCCAGTAGCTCTGTAGTTTTTAGCTCTTTAAACCTTTTTTTACACCTTTTTTTACTTTTCTGCTCTTCTTACGAAGACAGAGTGTGTTTTACTATATAACATGGATATTTTTAACTTTAACACGCAACCAGGAGCCAGTTTTCTCACTTATTTGAGAGAGGAGCTGCTGGCCCTGAAAACAATGGGACGAGCCGGGATATGACACCCCATCCCGGCCGAGCTGAGGAGGAAACCCAGGGGCTGCTAAGCTAAAGGCTAGGCTAGCGGGCAACCGGCAGCACTACAAACCATCCATTCCCTCTGTTATCATGGGGAATGTGCACTCGCTGCGAATAAAGTCGACGAGCTTTCCACTCTGAACAACCAGCGGATTTACTGGGAGAGTAGCTTATTTATCTTTACGGAGACATGGCTAACACACCTCGTACCGGATGCTAATGTGGACCTGCGGGGATTCACTGCTGTGAGAGCCGACAGAGACACTAACACATGCGGGAAAAGCAAAGGTGGGGGACTCATCATTTATGTTAATAATCACTGGTGTAACCCAGGACACATCTCCGTAAAGACAGTTTTATGTTGCCCAGACTTGGAGCTGCTAGCCGTTAGCCTGCGGCCATATTATCTGCTGAGGGAGTTCAGTCATGTGATCACCATCTGTGTTTACATCCCTCCGAGGGCAGACACAGCTGCTGCATGTGAGAGGATTCACTCTGTCACAGCAAGGCTGCAGACACAGCACCCTGAGGCATTTATCATCATGTCTGGGGACTTTAATCATGCTACTTTGTACTCTACTTTGGGTGCTTTTTACCAGGCTGGGGATTGTCCAACAAGGAACAACAGGACAATTGACTTGCTGTATGCTCATGTGAGGGATGCATACAGAGCCACACCCCTCCCCCCACTAGGGAAGTCTGACCATAACCTGGTTCTTCTACAGCCGAAGTACACCCCCCTGGTTCAAAGGCAGCCTGCAACAACTAGCTCCATCAGGAGGTGGTCCCATGAAATGGAAGATGCCCTCAGGGACTGTTATGACATCACGGACTGGGATGTGCTGCTTAGCCCACACTGTGAGGACATAGAGGGGCTGTCACACTGTCTGACGAATTACCTTAACTTCTGTGCAGACGTGGTCTCCCCCGCTAAGACTGTACGGTGTTACCCTAATAACAAGCCATGGGTAACACAGGAAGTCAAAGCTGTCCTCAACAGGAAGAAGGCTGCCTTCAGGAGCAGGGATAGGGAGGCGATGAAAGCAGCACAGCAGGAGGTAAAATGCTGCGTGAGGGAAGCTAAGGACAGCTACAGGAGGAAGGTGGAGCAGAAGCTGAAGGAGAACAGCATGAGGGAGGTCTGGGAAGGTGTGAAAACCATCACAGGCTACAATACAAAGACCAGAGTCATTGAGGGGACAGTGGAGAGGGCGAATGAGTTGAATGACTTTTTCAATCGGTTCAACCAGCCCACGTCCCCCCACCCTCTCCCTCACTGCAGCCATCTCTCCTTCTTCCCTCAACACACCTCCCCCCAGTCATCACAGCAGCCCCCTCCTCCCCCTCCTCCGCCACCTCAACACAGACTCCTCCATGCATTACTGCAGACCAGGTCAGAGGTCAACTGAGGAAGCTTCACCCCAGGAAAGCAGCAGGCCCGGACAAGGTGTGTCCCCGACTACTGAAGACCTGTGCTGCTGAACTGGGTGAACCACTCCAACACATCTTCAACCTTAGCCTGCAGCTGGGGAGAGTACCCACCCTCTGGAAGACATCATGTATCATTCCAGTTCCCAAAAAGAATCGGCCCAGCGAGCTGAATGACTTCCGACCGGTGGCACTCACTTCACATCTGATGAAGACATTGGAGCGGCTCTTCCTCAGCCTCCTCAGACCCCAGGTACAACATGCCCAGGACTGTCTGCAGTTTGCATACCGGGCAGGTGTCGGTGTGGAAGACACCATCCTCTACCTGCTACACCGAGCCCACTCGCATCTGGATAAGGGAAATGGCACAGTGAGGATCCTGTTCTTGGACTTCTTGAGTGCCTTCAACACCATCCAGCCCCTATTGCTTCAGGACAAACTGAACAGGATGTGAGTGGACCCCTGCCTGGTTACCTGGATCTCCAGCTACCTCACTGACAGGCCGCAGTAAGTCAGGCTGAAGGACATCACGCCTGACACTGTGATTAGCAGCACCGGAGCACCCCAGGGCACAGTGCTGGCCCCTCTTCTCTTCACCCTGTACACCGCGGACTTCTGCTATAACTCAGAGCTGTGTCACATTCAGAAGTTTGCCGATGACACAGCCATTGTTGGGTGTATCAGTGATGACAGAGAGGAGGAGTATAGGAGCCTGGTGAGGGACTTTGCTGTGTGGTGCAACAGGAACCATCTGCAGCTCAACACCTCGAAGACCAAGGAGCTGGTCATTGACTTTTGGAGGTCCAGACCAAGGTCACAACCAGTTCTGATCGAGGTAGTCGAGGTGGAGGCTGTGGATTCCTACAAGTACCTCGAGCTGTGGCTGGACAGCAAGCTGGACTGGACTTGCAACACCAAACACTTATACAGGAAGGGACAGAGCAGGCTATACTTCCTTAGGAGGCTGCGGTCCTTTAACATCTGCAGGAAACTCCTGTGGATGTTCTATCAGCCTGTGGTTGCCAGTGTCCTGTTTTACACCGTGGTGTGCTGGGGGGGCAGCACATCCAAGAAGGACACATCCAGGCTGGACAAACTGATCAGGCGGGCCGGCTCTGTGGTCGGCATGAAGCTGGACTCTCTGGTGACAGTGGCAGAGAAGAGGTCTATGGACAAACTATTGAACATCATGGACGATGCCAGTCACCCTCTGCACACCGTCATCAGCAACCAGAGGAGGCTGTTCAGTGACAGAATGCTCCTTCCCAAGTGCAGGACAAACAGACTGAAAAACTCCTTTGTCCCTCACGCCATCAGACTGTACAAATCCTCTCTGGGGGGGAGGGGTAACAGGAGGACAGAGGACGGGAAGGAGCAGTAGCCTAGCCTAACAATAAGCAATATCAGACAATGTGCAATATAAAGTGCAATATCTCTCCTACTGCGCCCCCCCTTCTCCCCACCTTTTTTCCCCCTCCCTCCCCTCTCCCCCTTCCTCTCTTCCCCATATCTTATTCTTTTTATTTGTATATGACTGATTCCACGCTTATGGGTACTGAAATGGGGACATGAACTTATTCACCTAAAACCATTTCTTTTTTTACCATCAGGTCACAAAACATGTAATCTTTAATGAATGATATGTTAAAAGATAACTTTAATTTTCTGAGATGTAATAAAAACATATTTATATGCCAAAGTCAAGCCTATGAGTTCCAAAATGATGTCTGTTACATTACTTCTGTTACGATTGTCCATCTCGCGTCTGTTACAAATTAATTACAATCTAGCTATATACCATGTTAATCTTATTGAAAGAATGTGTATGTTTATTCTACTACACATGTTTATTAATTATATTTGCTAAAACATCATCTTCCTATGTTTCAAAAAGTAATTCTACATTGTTAAAATTGAGAATATATATGTCCACAACACTTCTGTTACGTTCTGACTTTGGCATATAAATATGTTTTTATTACATCTCAGAAAATTAAAGTTATCTTTTAACATATCATTCATTAAAGATTACATGTTTTGTGACCTGATGGTAAAAAAAAGAAATGGTTTTATGTGAATTTTTAAAAATAAGTTCATGTCCCCATTTCAGTACCCATAAGCGTGGAATCACTCATATGTAAATACTTAATTTATTTTAATTTATCTAGAAGTTTTCTCTATTTCTTTTCTCTGTTTATCTGTAATGATGCTGCTGGAATCTTAATTTCCCTGAGGGAACCCACCCAAAGGGATCAATAAAGTTTTATCTAATCTAATCTAATCTAATCTAATCTAATCTAATCTAATCTAATCTAATCTGCCAATTCTCAAAAAAGTGTAATCAAGTAAAAAAAGGAACACTTTCATAAAATGTTCCACATTACCTGATTTTACTACTTTATATTATACTGTTGATTAATTAATAAATATTCTTAATACTTGAGATGAATAAATATATAGAATAATAATGAAAATAATAACTTGCATAAATTCCCCCTCTTGACATTCCTTTCTATTTACTTCACTAACTGCACTGAATTTTGTATAATTATTACTACAGCAAACAGTGTACTTTGGGGTTCTGACTGCTTAAAACTGCTTAATATCCTTTATCTAATTCAGTAAAGAGGTCCAGGATGGGTAAACCCAGTCATTTGCCACTAATTCTTTTGGATCACATCACTCGAGACCAGCCCTATAACATTTCATTTAATTAAAGATGCAATTATAAAGAGCCTGCATCCATCCATCCATTTTCTACCGCTTATCTGGATCTGGGTCACGGGGTTAGCAGCCTAAGCAAAGCAGCCCAGACTTCCCTCTCCCCGGCCACCTCCACCAGCTCTTCCGGGGAATACCGAGGCATTCCCAGGCCAGCCGAGAGATGTAATCTCTCCAGCATGTCCTGGGTCTGACCCAGGGTATGTTCCTGGTGGGGCATGCCCAGAGAACCTCCCTTGGGAGGCGTCAAGGGAGCATCCTAGCAAGGTGCCCAAACCACCTCAACTGGCTCCTTTCGATGTGGAGGAGCAGTGGTTCTACTCTGAGTCTCTCCGGAATGACCAAGCTTCTCACCCTGTCTCTAAGGGAGAGCCCAGCCACCCTGTGGAGAAAATTCATTTCAACCACTTGCATCTGCAATCTCATTTTTTCGGTCACTACCCACAGCTTGTGACCATAGGTGAGAGTGGGAATGTAGATGGACCAGTAAATTGAGAGCTTTGCCTTTTGGCTCAGCTCTCTCTTTACCATAACAGACTGGTTTAGCATCCATATCACTGCTGACACTGCCCTGATCTGTCTGTCCGACTCCCACTCCCCCTTACCCTCACTCGTGAACAAAACCCCAAGACACTTAAACTCCTCCACTTTAGGGAACAACTCCCCCCTGACCTGAAGTAGACACTCCACCCATTTCTGGCTGAGCGCTATGGCCACGGACTTGGAGGTGCTGATCCTCATCCCAGCCACTTCACACTTGGCTGCAAACCATCCCAGTGCATGCTGTAAGTCACAGATTGATGAAGCCAACAGGATCACATCATCCACAAAAAGCAGAGACATGATCTTGATGCCACCAAACTGGACACCCTCTGCCCCTTGGCTGCGGCTAGAAATTCTGTCCATAAAAGTTATGAACAGAACAGGTGACAAAGGGCAGCCCTGGCAGAGTCCCACATGCACCGTGAATGAGTCCGACTTACTACCGGCAATGCGAACCAAACTCCTGCTCTGGTCATACAGGCTCCGAATGGCCCACAGTAGTGGGCCCTGAACCCCATACTCCCGAAGCACCCCCCACAGGGCACCATGAGGGACATGGTCGTAAGCCTTCTCCAGGTCCACAAAACACATTTAGACCGGTTGAGCAAACTCCCATGCACCCTCCAGTACCTTTGCAAGGGTAAAGAGCTGGTCCAGTGTTCCACGACCAGGATGAAAACCACATTGCTCCTCCTGAGGCTTGACTATTGACTGGACTCTCCTCTCCAGCACCCCAGTATCGGCTTTCCCAGGGAGGCTGAGAAGTGTGATCTCCCTATAGTTGGAACACACTCTCCAGTCCCCCTTTTTAAAAAGGGGGACCACCACCCCAGTCTGCCAATCCAGAGGCACTGTCCCCGACCTCCACGCAATGTTGAAGATGCATGTCAGCCAAGACAGCCCAACAACATCCAGTGCCTTCAGGAACTCAGGATGAATCTCATCCACCCCCAGAGCCCGGTCACCAAGAAGCTTTTTAACCACCTCAGCAACCTCAGCCCCTGTGATGGGCGAGTCCTCCCAAGCACCCTCAGACTCTGTGTCCTCCTTGGACAACATGAAGGTGGGATTGAGGAGATCCTCAAAGTATTCCTTCCACTGCCGGACGATGTCCCCAGTTGAGGTCAACAGCACTCCATCCTCACTGTAAACAGTAGGGACAGAGCATTGCTTCCCCTTCCTGAGCCGCTGGATGGTTTGCCAGAATCTCTTTGAGGCCAACCGAAAATCACTTTCCATGGCCTCACCAAACTCCTCCCACACCCGAGTTTTTGCTTCAGTGACTGCCAGAGCCATGTTCTGCTTGGCCCATCGGTATCTGTCAGCTGCCTCTGGAGACCCACAGGCTAACCAAGCCCAATAGGACTCCTTCTTCAGCTTGATGGCTCCCCTCAACACAGGTGTCCACCACCAGGCTCGGGGATTACTGCCACAACAGGCACCAACAACCTTGCAGCCGCAGCTCTGCACAGCCACCTGAGCAATGGAGGTGTGGAACATGGTCCACTTGGACTCAATGGACTCATCAATTGGACTCATCCTCCCCTGGTATGCAGTTGAAGCTCTGCCGGAGGTGGCAGTTGAAGATCTGACAGACAGGAGCCTCCGCCAGACATTCCCAGCATACCCTCACTACATGTTTGGGCCTACCAGGTCTGTCCGGCCTCCTCCCCCACCAGCTCGCCACCAGGTAATGATCAGTTGACAGCTCCGCTCCTCTCTTCACCCGAGTGTCCAAGACATACGGTCGTAGATCAGATGAAACGACTACAAAGTCACTCATCGATCTACAGCCTAGGGTGTCCTCATGCCATGTGCACTTATGGGCACCCTTATGCTCGAACATGGTGTTCATTATGGCCAAACCGTGCATAGCACAGAAGTCCAACAACAAAACACTGCTCGGGTTCAGATCAGGCAGGCCATTCCTCTCAATCACACCCCTCCAGGTCTCACGGTCATTGTCCACGTGAGCATTAAAGTCCCCAGTAAAACAACGGAGTCCCCTCATGGTGCACTCTCTAGCACCCCACTCAAGGACTCCAAGAATGGCTGGGTACTTTGAACTACCATTTGGAGCATAAGCGCAAATGACAGTCAGAGACCATTCCCCGACCTGAAGGCACAAGGAAACAACCCTCTCATTCACTGGGGAGAACTCTGATTTTAGCGCACCGAACTGGGGGGGCTACCAATAGCCCCACCCCTGCCCGGTGCCGCTCACCCTTGGCAACTCCAGCATAGAAGAGAGTCTAACCCCTCTCCAGGAAATTAGTTCCAGAACCCAAGCTATGCGTTGAGGTGAGCCCAACTATATCTAGTCAGTACCGCTCAACCTCACACACAAGCTCAGGCTCCTTTCCCACCAGAGAGATGACATTCTATGTCCTAAAAGCCAGTTTTGTCAGCCGGGGGTCAGTACGCCAAGGCCTCTGCCTTTGGCTGCCACCTGATCCACAGTGCACCGGACCCTTACGGCACCTCCTGTGGTTGGTGGGTCCACAGGAGAGTGGTTCTCTGTTGCTCATTTGGACTGGGTCCGGCCAGGCCCCACGGACATAGGCCTGGCCACCAGGCACTTGCCGATGGGTCCCTCACCCAGGCCTGGCTCCAGGATGGGGCCCCGGTATCCATGATCCGGGCGAGGGCACTCGGATACCTGTTTTTTCTCTCATAAGGGTCCTTCTGAACCACTCTTTGTCTGACCTCTCATAAAGAGCCTGCATCCTCCATCAATTCAACCTATGTCTTGGCTATTTGTTTGGCTAAGTTATTATTTTGTATGTTTGCTTCATTTACTGTTAAACATGAATAGTATGCAGTGGTGAAATGCTGATTTTCTTTGTCACATGAATGACAAACCTCTCTAAAAGCTGTGAAAATGCCTTTCAGCTCTATTCGATGCATGCTATTTTTGTAGTGGAAAACTGAATGTTTCCTTGATTTAGTTAATGTACATCTGGCTCAAGTTGCCAAGCAACATGCACATAATATAATTGCAACCTATTTATTAGGAGACATTTCCGAGTCCCTGTAAGAAAAAAAAATCCGTTCAGCAAGATGAAGGCATAATCCTGTGAACAAACTAGAGGTTTATCCACATGTATGAGAGTTTCTAACCACAGGCTTCATATTTTCACAGTTTGTGCCATATCTGGAAGGAAAAAAAAGCAGTTTACATGCTGTAAATGTGGGCTGTTGCCCCTTTTGTACTTGAAGGATCTAGCATGCAGCCATTTGTGCACTTCGCGACTCTTCTATATACACCACACAAAATAGATCTCCTACACACATACTACTTTAATGATCTGAGACAGAGATTAGATGACACCACTGGTACTTTTCATCATCAATTGTCTTGGAAGAAATTAACAGGTTTTGGTGGTCCCTCTAGAAAATGGTGAAACTGAACAAAGCAGGCAAAACAAAGACCCTGCTGTTTACAGGTGGTTATTTTCTGTCTGGATATTTTAATGATTTTTATGGAACTTCTGTGTTTTTTTAGGGTAAATTTCCAGATTATTGGATACTTTTTCTGTTTACCCATCCCCTGAAAAATGCCTGTTATGATCAGGTCATATCATAGTATTTTCATATTTATATCAATTTTTGAAATAAAAATGTGTATTGAAGTTTAAAAAAGGACAAAAGAACCCTTTCATTATATGTCCCATATTCTTCACCCTAATATATTATACATTTGATTATAAATATTATTTATATTTGAAATAAAAAATATATATAATATATTATTATAAAATAGAAAACATCACATTAATTGATTGATTGATTGATTGATTGATTGATTGATTGATTGATTGATTGATTGATAACCCTCTATTTATACAGGGAGTGCAGAATTATTAGGCAAATGAGTATGTTGACCACATTACCCTCTCTATGCATGTTGGCCTACTCCAAGCTGCATAGGCTTGAAAGCCTCCTACCAATTAAGCATACCAGGTGATGTGCATCTCTGTAATGAAAAGGGGTGTGGTCTAATGACATCAACACCCTATATCAGGTGTGCAAAATTATTAGGCAACTTCCTTTCCTTTGGCAAAATGGGTCAGAAGAGGGATTTGACGGACTCAGAAAAGTCAAAAATAGTGACATATATTGCAAAGGGATGGAGCGCTCTTAAAATTGCCCAGCTTTTGAAGCGTGACCATCGAACAATCAAGCGCTGCATTCAAAATAGTCAACAGGGTCGCAAGAAGCGCGTTGAAAAAAAAGGTGCAAACTAACTGCCCGTGAACTGAGGAAAGTCAAGCGTGAAGCTGCCAAGATGCCACTCGCCACCAGTTTTGCCATATTTCAGAGCTGCAACATCACTGGAGTGTCAAAAAGCACAAGGTGTGCAATACTCAGGGACACGGCCAAGGTAACAAAGGCTGAAAAACGACCACCACTGAACAAGACACACAAGATGAAACGTCAAGACTGGGCCAAGAAGTATCACAAGACTGATTTTTCTAAGGTCTTATGGACAGATGAAATGAGAGTGAGTCTTGATGGGCCAGATGGATGGGCTCGTGGCTGGATCAACAAAGGGTAGAGAGCTCCAGTCCGACTCAGACGCCAGCAAGGTGGAGGTGGGGTACTGGTATGGGCTGGTATCATCAAAGATGAGCTTGTGGGACCTTTTCGGGTTGAGGATGGCGTCAAGCTCAACTCCCAGTCCTATTGTCAGTTTTTGGAAGACACCTTCTTCAAGCAGTGGTACAGGAAGAAGTCAGCATCCTTCAAGAAAAACATGATTTTCATGCAGGACAATGCTCCATCACATGCATCCAAGTACTCCACAGCATGGCTGGCCAGAAAGGGTCTAAAGGAAGAAAGATTAATGACGTGGCCTCCTTGTTCACCTGATCTGAACCCCATAGAAAACCTGTGGTCCCTCTTCAAATGTGAGATCTACAAGGAGGGGAAACAGTACACATCTCTGAACAGTGTCTGGGAGGCTGTGGTTGCTGCTGCACGCAATGTTGATCGCAAACAGATCAAAACACTGACCGAATCCATGGATGGCAGGCTTTTGAGTGTCCTTGTAAAGAATGGCGGCTATATTAGTCACTGATTTTTTTTGTTTGTTTGTTTTTGAATGCCAGCAATGTATATTAGTGAATGTTGAGTTGTTATATTGGTTTCCCTGGTGAAAATAAATGAGTGAAATGGGTATATGTTTGTTTTTTGTTAAGTTGCCTAATAATTATGCACAGTTATAGTCACCTGCACACACAGATATCCTCCTAAGATAGCTAAAACTAAGAAAGCCCTACTCCAACTTCCAAAAATACTCAGCTTTGATATTTATGAGTCTTTTGGGTTCATCAAGAACATAGTTGTTTTTCAATAATAAAACTAATCCTCAAAAATACAACTTGCCTAATAATTCTGCACTCCCTGTATTTGTTTCTATCATTTAGTACTAATCACACTGACTTTTGCATAAGCTTTACTACACAAACCAAAGTCCTTTGCAATTCTGACCTCATAAAACTACCTAATATCCTTAATTTAATTCAGTAAAGAGGTCCAGGATGGGCAAACCCACAGGGGCTTAGCCCTATTAGCCCATTTATACCAGGTGACCTTGGGGATGATCCACATAATTGCATATTTAAATTCACCAAGGTATTCAAGGAATTCACCAATTAAAAAAAAATAATAATAATTAAATCAGCTCAGCTCACCACTTCAGGGGGTCTGAGATGCATTTTAGCCACAAGTGTAAATTAATCTCTTTCCATACCACATTCAACATCCAAAACCTCTCCCAATGCATTGGCCAAACTTGGTACTTTTAAGGAAATTAAAACTGTTACACAAAGCCACTGCTGCAAAACATTTGCATGAAACAACTGGAAACAGGATTGATGCAGAAGTAAGCTATGGTCAAGTGATTTGCAAATTGCACATGTGCATAGATGTAATTGGATTTAAATCCAGATAACCATAGAACTACAAGTTCAGTACATGCATGCATACAACCCAGAGAGACACAGAAACACAAACTAATTTTTCAGGTCTCTTCAGATCTTTTTTTTTTTTTTGAGATACACACCCACAAGTAGCAGCCAGAGGCAGAACCCCACCTCAGTCCACTATAAGTACTCCACAGAGCTTCATTAAAAACCTCTTTAACAATATAAAGTCTGTCCTACCAGTATTCAAAGAGCCTGAGAAAGAGGATGTTCAGACAATTCTCCACACTCAGCAGAACTATTTATATCTGAATATAATAAGAGACTGTGTGTTTTGGCATGGCAAAGAGGTCAACATGGTTCAAAGCAAAGTTCAAAGTCAACTAAACAGCCACAAGGAAATTATCTCAAAGTAATTATGGCAAATAAGGATAATTAGTGAAACATAAAATATGCAGACTTTAAATTCTACCTAAAAAGGTCTGTAGGAATTTCTATTAGTAGAACAGTCATTAACTGGAAGTGCAGCCACAATACAAAAAGCAAATTTAGACAAAAGTCAATTTGCACATTCATTCACATTATCCTGGTCAGGGTCATGGGGCATTTGTTCAGATCTATATGCTATTTAGTCTAACCAGTCCAATTACTGGCAAGTTTTGGGAGGTGGACAAAATTGGAGAACCAAAAGGAAACCCACTCAGTCACAGGCAAGGATGTGAAGTACCACACAGTTAGTAACAAAAGACTGTAACAGTCACAGGCTATCCAGTTCTGTTCAATTCTGCAAATGCATAGACAACACAGACAAAGAAATAGCTTGTCGCTGCCATTGCATTTGCAGAGATTTGTCTGATTTATCATTTTCAGAGAGATGCCTTACTAGCCATGCTAAATAAAACAGTCAAGGACTATATTTTTACTGGTAACAGTTTACTTTAAGGGTCTCTTAATGGCCTGAAGGTTAGAGAAGCAGCCTTGGACCCAAAGGGTTGCCGGTTTGATTCCTAGGACCTGCAGGAAGAATGTGAGGGGAGTTCAGTGAATGAACAGCACTTTCCCCTCCCTCTGTATCATGGCTGAAGTGCCCTTGAGCAAGACACTTAACCCCCAACTGCTCCCCGGGCACTGCAGCATAGCTGCCCACTGCTCTGGGTATGTGTGTGTGCTCACTGCTCACTTGTGTGTGCATGTGTGTGTTCACTGCTTCAGATGGGTTGAATGCAGAGGAGGAATTTTGCTGTGCTTGAGTGTACATCTGACAAATAAAGGCTTCTTCTTCCCTTATTATTTAGAGCATTGATTAACAACAACATAGATGACAACAGCATCAATGAACTTAATGAACTTCTTTGCAATGGTTAAATGGTAAAATCCAGATCTGAGGCTGAAATGCAAATTCCAATATTTACACACAGAGACCAGAGTTCAGTATGTTATCAACATTTAGGAACATGCTGTTACTTTACTTTTGGAGAAAAACAAACAAACAAACAAACAAACAAACAAACAAACAAACAAATGTCAATTTATAAGTACTTTCAAAGGTACTTTGTTAAAATGAATTATGATCTATAGTTGTCATTTGCAGTAAATGCAAGTTAAGTCAACCTTAATATAAGGCATGACCATCCATCTGTCCATTATCTATTGAGGTATTTCACTCACGTGACCAAGTCATGTGATGCTGCCATTTTGGACGGCACGGCTCGAATCAGTTTGAATGCGAGGAAGGCGACAAACGAAAAACAAAAGAAAAAGGAGCGAGATGCAGAAAACACCTTCACTATCCAGCGACGTAGGGCATTTACAGGGCGAGCAGAGGGAGAGGTATTTGCAAAAATTGAGGTTAGCAGGCTTAGAGAACAACGTTTACCTGCTTCCACCAGGATTGTTCACTGACGTACGGAAGTACACGAAGCCCTCGTCTTTACCTGACTTCGGCCCACATGATCTGTATACCTATGTCGTTAAAAACCCATCGCCATACACAGGTATTGATCTGAAAGCGTATAAGAGTTTGGATGCCTACAAATATTTTGTGTCAGGCTGGGTAACATGCCTACATCAGCGGGTCGTCCCTGGAGCCGGTGGCCGTCATCTGATTACAGCTAAGGTTTGTTCACATTTTCATTTACTTTCGGTCCTCAGGATAAACAAAATGTTATTAAATGACATTGAAATAACTTCTTAGTCTGTTGAGACATGGCCCGTTATAAATTTGCTGTTACCAGGCAATGACCAAGAACTGTATTATTAGGGTCGGTGTCTGTGTTGTAGCAGTGTATTAGCAACTAGCTGTTAGCACTAGCTAATGTCAACAACAGTAGCTAGTATGTTACTGTAGCAATGTTTACGTTCAGTCATTTGGATGACTGTTAAAACCTTTCAGTCTCAAGTTTTTCCTTTACTGGATTTACTAGTTTACTGAGCTAGCACGCTCGGCCAAACCGGGAGCCATCGCGCGCTCTCCGGCCAGGCCGGGAGCCATCGCGCGCTCTCCGGCCGAGCCGGGAGCCATCGCGCACTCGGCGGCCGAGCCGGGAGCCATCGCGCGCTCTCCGGCCGAGCCGGGAGCCATCGCGCGCTCTCCGGCCGAGCCGGGAGCCATCGCGCGCTCTCCGGCCAGGCCGGGAGCCATCGCGCGCTCTCCGGCCAGGCCGGGAGCCATCGCGCGCTCTCCGGTCGAGCCGCGAGCCATCGCGCGCTCTCCGGCCGAGCCGGGAGCCATCGCGCGCTAGCTCAGTAAACTAGTAAATCCAGTAAAGGAAAAACTTGAGACTGAAAGGTTTTAACAGTCATCCAAATGACTGAACGTAAATATTGCTACAGTAACATACTAGCTACTGTTGTTGACATTAGCTAGCTTGCCGTCCAAAATGGTGGACACCGGGGCGTCACGTGACCCTGTGACGTCAGGTGAAATACCTCAATACTGCTTATCCGTCAGGGTTGCAGGGGAAGCTGGAGAAAAACCAAGTCAACTTTGGGTGAGAGGTGGGGTACACCCTGGGAAGGTTGCCAATCTATCACAGGGCTTAAAGCATTACCAATGTATTATTATTTTTATGCCATCAGGTGAGCCACGGAAGGCAGAATGATGAAGTATCCTGTTAGACATTACATCATCGCAGTCTGAGATACTGAGATGGTCCAGATGTCAGCTCTTACTCTGCTACATGGCTTTGTGCTAAGTAGCGCAGACTTTACCCGTGGGTCACAGGCAGGAAGCTTGTTAACCATGCAAAAGTGTAAGAGTACATTGTTCCTCATGCTTAGTTGGCTCTTACTTTAAATAGGTCAGCCTTGCTGCCAGTTGCTCAACCCTTGGGTACCATATGAATGGATTTAAATTAAAAACCAAATGAAAAATGTATTTCCAACACTTGCTCCAGCAGGACTATTTAATCAGATGAATTACTACATGTTGAAAGTCATAGATCAGCTGGATATTGTCTGCTATGATCATATACAGATTACGTGGTGGAAATTCCTTCAAAGGTTTGGGAAAATCTCAGAAGAGCCAAGAAGAAGACAGATAGCAATGCTGCTGCTGTTACAGTGGCAAATTGCTATATATGGCCCATTAAAGTTCCTCTCTTCAGTCTCAGAAAAAACGCATACTAAAGTGTATCTTTCCTTGTCATGGTGGTCGTACACTTATCTTTTGTACCTTTAATATGTATATATCATCTGGAAACATACATATAGTGTACTTTTAAAAAGATTTACGGTACATAATTGGACCATGTAAAGCTTTAAATGTACACTATGCACATTTATACATACAAAATACAAATTATAACCTCAATTTGAAAAAAGTTGGGACACTGTGTAACAAATAAAAACAGAATGTGAAGATTTGCAAATCACGGAAACCCTATATTTTACTGAAAATAGTACAAAGACAACATATCAAATCTTGAAACTGAGAAATTTTATTGTTTTTTGAAAAATATATGCTTATTTTGAATTTGATGTCAGCAACACATTTCAGAATAGTTGGGACGGGGCAGAAAAAGACTGAAAAAGTTGTGTAATGAGGAAAAAACAAACAAACAAACAAACAAACAAACAAAAAAAAAAAAAACTAATTTGGTTAATTGGCAACAGGTCAGTAACATGATTGGGCATAAATAGACCATCCCAGAGAGGCTGAGTCTCTCAGAAGTAAAGATGGGGAGAGGTTCACCGCTCTGTGAAAGACTGCATGGGCAAACAGTACAACAATTTACGAATAACGTTCCTCAGTGTAAAACTGCAAAGAATTTGGGGATCACATCATCTATGGTACATAATATCATTAAAAGATTCAGAGAAATCTCTGTATGCAAGAGACAAGGCTAAAAGCTGACACTGGATGCCTGTGACCTTCAGGCCCTCAGGAGACACTGCATTAACAGCAGACATGTGTTGGTAGTGGAAATCACTGTCTGGGCTCAGGGACACTTCAGAAAACCATCATCTGTGAAAACAGTTAATTACTACATCCACAATTGCAATTTAAAACCAGATATAAACAATATCCAGAAACATCACCACCTTCTCTGGGCCCAAGCTCTTTTACGATGGACTGAGGCAAAGTGGAAATTTGTCCCAAGGTCTGATGAATCAAAAGTGGAAATTCTTTTTAGAAATCATGGACACCATGTCCTCTAGGCTAAAGAGGAGAGGGACCACCTGGCTTGTTGTCAGTGCACAGTTCAAAAGCCAGCATCTGTGATGGTATGAGGGTGCATTAGTGCACATGACATGGGTAACTTGTACATCTGGGAAGGTATCATTAATGCTAAGTGATATAAATCTTTTTCAGGGAAGGCTTTCCTTCTTTAAGCAAGACAATGCCAAACTGCTTTCTGCACAGATAAAAGTTGCATGGATCCATAGTAAAAGAGTCTGAGTGCTAAACGGGCCTGCCTGCAGTCCAGACCTGTCTTCCACTGAAAACATTTGGCACATTATGAAGCACAAAATATGATAAAGGAGACCCCGAACTGTTGAGCAACTGAAATTGTTTATCAGACAAGAATGGGACAATATTTCTCTTTCAAAACTACAGCAATTGGTCTCCTCAGTTCCCAAACCTTTACAAAGTGTTGTTAAAAATAGAGGTGATGCAACACAGTGATAAACATGCCCCTGTCAACTTTTTTGAAATGTGTTGCTGACATCAAACTCAAAATGAGCATACATTTAAAAAAAAAAAAAACAATAAAATTTCTCAGTTTCAACATTTGATATGTTGTCTTTGTACTATTTTCAATGAAATATAGGGTTTCCATGATTTGCAAATTATCACATTCTGTTTTTATTTACAGTTTACACAGTGTCCCAACTTTTTGGGAATTGGGGTTGTAAATGTACAAAAGGTGCATGCTTGAGGGTACTGTCCCAGTGATAAGGAACGGTACAATTTAGTACCCTTTTTTTTCTGAGAGTATGTCTGTGTTCTTACAGAAGATATGGGCATGCTTTGCAAGCCAAAATGTTTGAACACCCTAAATATTTTATCTTACTAGTTTACTTTCAAGCAATGGGATTGTTGACATAATCTAAAATGAGAAATTCTACAGTGTAAGCAAATGCATTTAGAAATAATCTGGATCTAATTGGAAAAAAGTTTGGACTCTAATTCGACACTTGAACATAATTTATGCTTGTCTTACACTTGTTTACAGAAATAACTTATTAACCTGCTAAGTGCATATGTCTTTGCTAAAGCATTCATTTAAACTCCCATTAAAATCTGAGAGATGTATATTTTTTTTCATCCTGATGCCCTGTAGGCCAATTGGCCTGTCAGTTACCAGCCTCTTACAAGGCTGTCTGCGTCTATCAAGAGCACACACACGAGGCTTGCTAGGCCTGCAGCAGCTTCACAACCATTCACACCTACAGGCTACGTTTACATTAGACCGTATCTGTCTCGTTTTCTTCGCGGATGCACTGTCTGTTTACATTAAACCGCCTGGAAACGCCGGGAAACGGGAATCCGCCAGCGTCCACGTATTCAATCTAGATCGTGTCAGCTCCGGTGCTGTGCAAACATTCAGAATACGCGGATACGCTGTGCTGAGCTCTAGCTGGCGTCTCATTAGACAACGTCACTGTGACATCCACCTTCCTGATTCGCTGGCGTTGGTCATGTGACGCGACTGCTGAAAAACGGCGCGGACTTCCGCCTTGTATCACCTTTCATTAAAGAGTATAAAAGTATGAAAATACTGCAAATACTGATGCAAATACTGCCCATTGTGTAGTTATGATTGTCTTTAGGCTTGCCATCCTTCCACTTGCAAGTGGTAAGTGATATGCGCTGGGATCACACACACAGCGGCTCAGTCCCGAATCGTGGCTTGTGCACTTCACTCGCGCGCTGTGTGAGCTGCGCAGGGCCGGAGTGCGCACCCTCCAGAGGGCACTCGCTGTTCAGGGCGGAGTGATTTGGAGCGCAGGATGCCTGTGGAGCCGAGCGTATCCGTGTATTGGCGTTGCTATGTGCACGCAAATCGTGTATTGGTGTTGCTGTGTGCACACTAATCGTTTTAAAAACGTTAATCTGATGATCCGCTGATACGGTCTAATGTAAACATGGGCACAGTCAATTCAGAGCCCCCAATTAGTCTAACCTGCATGTCTTTGGACTGTGGGGGAAACCGGAGCAAACCCTCACAGACACTGGGAGAACATGCAAACTTTACATAGAAATGCCTCCGTTGGCCGCTGGGCACAAACCCAGAGCCTTCTTGCTGTGAGGTGACAGTGTTAACCACTACACCACTGTGCTGCCAAGAGATGTATGTGTTCAGTAAAACACTTGTTTCTCATATTTTTTTTTCATTAAATAAATGCCATTTTGTGCCCTTGGCTTTTTCCAGTAATACCAATACTGATTAAAGGTGTAATAAAACATTATAAACTCCAGGTGTTCAGAAACCCTTGACTGGCAGTATAGCCCATACTGTAGTCATTTTCTAACAGAAAAATGCTCCAGTCAAACTAATTAGCCCTAAGTACAGCTCTCCCATTCACTACAAGTCTTGTTACAGCTGATCCCTACAATTACAGGGCTGATGGTAGGGAAGGAGCAGAAGTGAGAAAACATAAGTTAGTCTGCAAAATAGCACTGATGACTGCTACAAATGGAAATGGTTCATGCTGTACAAGGCAGTGATACTAGAACCTTGACAAATAACACAGGTGCTTCTTCTATTCAAAAAAAGCTAAGTTAAAATTAAGTTCAAATCAGATTGGGACCAGCCTTTGTAAATATTTCACCTTCACCATGAAGACAAATTGTATTCATACACAGGTGCCCATGAAATAAGAATAAACTCTATACTTCATCATTGTTCCCAAAAAACAATCACTGATCACCATTTTTCTTAACAAACAACAACTGATCATTTCTCTTCTCAACAATCATTGATCACCATTGTTTGTCCCACCTGCACACTTTTATTGTTCTTTGTTTAAAAGTTTCTGCTTGGCTATATTTACAAGTATAAGAAATAATATATAATTTATTATTTACTAAATAATATTATTTACTATTATTATATACTAATATTTTTTAATATTGAGGAAACCATGGCCTAATGGTTAGAGAAGCAGCTTTGGGACAAAAAGGTCACCAGTTTGATTCCCTGGACCAACAGGAATGTCTGAAGTGCCCTTGAGTAAGGCGCCTCACCCCAGGCTGCTCTGGGTATGTTGTACGTCGCTCTGGATAAGAGTGTCTGCTAAATGCCTGTAATGTAATGTACTATTCTGATCAAACTCTATTATATTCTGTGTCTTCAGAAAATCTTCCTTCTTCATGTGTCTTGTTTTGATATGTAAATAATGATGTTGATATAATGGATATGCAAATTAGTCTATGACATCACCTTGTGACTTCTTGTGACTCTTTGATTATGCATTAGGTACTCTTCCCTGAAAAGAGTTACATACTGTCACTGTCAGTTTTTGCCTGTGTTTTTAATAGAAATTATAGTATTTTGTTTTGCAGTGATCAGACACTTCTTTCTGTAAGAAATACAATATTCTGATGTTATTCTATTCTACAGGGAGTTTCAAAAAATTTGATATCATTTCACAATCTAATAACTTTGCCATTTCTTGTTGAATTGACCTCAAATTTTAACAGCATGTATGGAATCAGGTCAAAATTTTATGTTTAATGTTTTTTGTTTTTATCTTTTTAGGTATAGAAATGCCATTCACTGGAAAAGAAAAGGCATTTTGTGTTAGAGTACGCTCTAGTCTACTCTAGTTGAACAAGACTGTGCAGTGTGCATTTAGAAAGAAAGAAAGCACAACTTTATTCATCACACACTTGTGAAGTTCCTCTCTGCATTTAACCCATCTGAAGCAGTGCACACACACACATGAGCAATGAGCACACACACATACCCAGAGCAGTGGGCAGCCATGCTAATAGCACCCGGGGAGCAGTTGGGAGTTAGGTGCCTCGCTCAAGGGCACCTCAGCCCGAGGCCATCCCATATTAACCTAACTGCATGTCTTTGGACTGTGGGAGAAACCAGAGTACCCAGAGGAAACCCACACAGACACAGGGAGAACATGCAAGCTCCATACAGAAAAGGCCCCCGCCGGCTGCTGGGCTTGAACCCAGAACCTTCTTGCTGTGAGGCGACCGCGCTAACCACTTCCACCACCGTGCTGCCAATGAGAGAATTCTCTAAAAATGCACTGTTACCAGAAAAGCCTGTTACCAAAGACATGTTGCAGTGTGTTTGGCAGGAGCTGGACTACCGACTTGACATGTGCCGTGTCTCAGACGGCACGCATATTGAAAATTTGTGAAATGGTTCATGGAATCCATATACATTTTAATTTCTCGTTCAAATTTTGAGGGATAAATCTTATATTGCGCAACATTAAGCTTGTTCAATTTCATTTGCCTAGACCATGGGCGTCGCCACCATTGAATGTGAAGGGGACATGTCCCTTTCACATTTCATAATTCTTCATTTGGACCCCCCACATATAACATAAAATATTAGTTTACCCAGCGCTGTTTCTATTGCTTTGTGAAAGAATCCATTCCACTTGATCGATAAGAGAATACACATACCACTGAAAATCCACTCCGGGTTTTCCGGGCGTTACCTACAACAACTCACTGCGCACAAGTGAAGTGAATCTCAGTGCAAGCAGAGAAATTTTGGTGCAAGGTGCAGGCTGCTCGAAAGTGGAGGAGGTAACGTCAGCCCCATTGCCACCTCACAATGTCTAGGTTTTGCTAAAACCTTATTCTTTTGTTATATGCCCTCATAATTAACCCTAGGCCACGTTAAATTACTGTTCAACTAAACAAGGAAATAAGCTTAGCCTAATGGAGTATTCTTGGTTGATGATGAATTGTTTGCAATATTTGCTCCCTCCCCAGACACAATGGACATAAGGAAATTCTTTACAAAGAAGCGGAAAGTAAGTCAAAATTTCCCCACAGGACAGGGATTTTTTTGTCCTAATGGAAATGTTAGTGCAGTTAGCTGGCTAGTCAATGTTAGGAGACGTATCAGCTAGCTTAATGCTAGCTGTCATTTAATTCAAACCCAGTAGGCCTGCCTTATTGTAATGCCAAGAATGAGGTCAAGTCTGCTCTGATGATATTTATTGATTCCCTGTTGTGATTTGAAGAACTTGTTTTGTCTGGTCTTTGCCAGTTTTCTGGAAAGTAACATGGGAAATCAGTGTATGGGGAAGGAATAGTAGAAAGGAAAGCAATGGAGAGAGATGGATGTTATTCCAGGTGGCTTGTGAAGGAAAGGGGGATAAAAGTTATGAAGTAGTAGAAATTGTGGTTGCACCAATGTAAGAAGGAGTTATATCTATAAATCTATTTGTTATACTAATCTGTAAATGTTACTGTAGTACCATCATTGCATGTAGGTTGACAAAACTGCACTTGTTCATTGTGTAAAGTTATCTTTTATGTGTCATTGCTTGACGCAGTGTGATTTTGTGTTATGAAGACCGCATGATGCCATGCCATTTTTGTTATGAGTATCACTAAATCGGAAAAAAGTAAAATGCACCCACTAAAGTTACTGTTGGTGGTTAACAAAATTGCACCTGTTCATTGTGTGAAGTTATTTTTTATGTGTCACCGTTGCTTGACACAGTGTGATTTTGTGTTATGAAGTTTGCATGATGCCATGTCATGCCTGTTCATTGTGTGAAATTATGAATATTCTTATTTTTAAACACACAGTTGAGTGTCACTATTGCTTGGCACAGTGGCATGTTATGTTGCATCTAAAACTAAATAAAAAAGGAAACACAAAATAAAAAGTAAAATGCAGCCATAAAGTCATTGTTGTTGATAAATTGTGTCACATTCATCTCATTATCTTAGGCAGAGCAATGGGTTTGGCTGATGAATATATGGACTAGTTGAATGAGGACTTATTGTTGAGTCTCTAAAATAGTCATTGAATTAAGTGACTTTTGTAGGTAAAATTAGGTGTTTAACAACCTGTTAAAAATACACCAGAAATGCAGGAAATGGCATATCATTATCTCTAGCCGCTTTATCCTGAGCCTATCCCAGCTGACTACGGGCGAAAGGCGGGGTACACCCTGGACAAGTCGCCAGGTCATCACAGGGCTGACACATAGACACAGACAACCATTCACACTCACATTCACACCTACGGTCAATTTAGAGTCACCAGTTAACCTAACCTGCATGTCTTTGGACTGTGTGGGAAACCAGAGCACCCGGAGGAAACCCACGCGGACACGGGGAGAACATGCAAACTCTACACAGAAAGGCCCTCGTCGGCCACGGGGCTCGAACCCGGACTGTCTTGCTGTGAGGCGACAGCGCTAACCACTACACCACCGTGCTGCCCTGAAATGGCATCTAATTAATTAAAAATTTTCTGGGAGAGGACCCCCGGCCAGTGTGTCCCCCCCACATTAAAAATGCTTCTGACAGATCAAAGTTTTTGAAACACCCTGTATTGTATTCAGAAAACCTCCCTTCTTCATAAAACACGGTTTGATAGGTAAATAATCATGACGATGCAATGAATATTCAGCTCTGTGGTGTCACCAGGAGGACTTCATCATCATGCATTTTCCCCTGAAGAGACCTTCACATGCCACCGGTAACCTCTACCAAAATCTCATCTCATCTCATTATCTCTAGCCGCTTTATCCTGTTCTACAGGGTCGCAGGCAAGCTAGAGCCTATCCCAGCTGACTACGGGCGAAAGGTGGGGTACACCCTGGACAAGTTACCAGGTCATCACAGGGGTGACACATAAACACAGATAACCATTCACACTCACATTCACGGTCAATTTAGGCTACGTTCACACTGCAGGCTGAAGTGACTCAAATCCGATCTTTTCGCCCATATGTGACCTGTATCCGATCTTTTATTGACAATATGAACGACACAGATCCGATTTTTTCAAATCCGACCCAGGCCGTTTGGATATGTGGTCCTAATTCCGATTCCTATCCGCTCTTTTCATATGCGACTTCAGTCTGAACCGCCAGGTCGCATTCATCCGACTTACACATCAACAAGCCACAAACGTCACTATTCTGCGCTGAAGTAGGCGGCGGGTCTCTCAAAAAAGTTACAACAACATGGCGCATAATCACGGGCGCAGATAGAGGGGGGGACGGGTGGGATTCGTCCCACCCAGATTTAAATTCACCTCGTTCGGTCCCCCCCACTTATAGGGAGGAAAAAACGTCTATGCTGTCTTTCTTTGCATAAGGCAAACCTCACGGAAAAATCAAAAGACTAATTACCATTCGGTTTATTGAGGTGCACAGCAGTATATAAATAGTTGCAACAACTCACATAAAACAAAACAAAGACTGATATTCGGTTGGTTGAGCTGCGCAGACTGCACAGGTTGCGAGCTCGAGCTTGGTTGCTATGGTTACTAACAACGAGTTTGACAGGCATATCGGGGTTGGGGTTGGTTTGCTGGCAGCTTTGTTCCCCCCCCCCCCCCCCCCAGTTTTTTGTCCCTCCCAGTTCAAAAAACGTATCTGCGCCCCTGCGCATGACATCAATGCGAGGGACGCTTTGGGCTGTGAAAGTTCTGAATCTTCTCAATGGAAGGACGCAGAGGTTAGGGAGCTGATTTCCATTTGGGGGGATACAGCTATTCAAGCTAGATTGGATGGGTCATACCGCAACCGGGCGGTTTTACTTCCATAAACACTGGCCATGCTCACTGCGTGTGATGTCGTCGTATCCTGCAATGCGCATGCGGAACACTTTTAGGTCGCTTTTCGTTCATACTGAGGATCACATACAAGTCGCATATATTTGTTAATGTGAACGACCTCACAAAAAAATCGGATTTCACAAAAAAATCGGAATTGAGCATTAAGCCTTGCAGTGTGAACGTAGCGTTAGAGTCACCAGTTAACCTAACCTGCATGTCTTTGGACTGTGGGGGAAACCGGAGCACCCGGAGGAAACCCACGCGGACACGGGGTGAACATGCAAACTCTGCACAGAAAGGCCCTCGTCGGCCATGGGGCTCGAACCCGGACCGTCTTGCTGTGAGGCGACAGCGCTAACCACTACACCACCGTGCTGCCCTGAAATGGCATCTAATTAATTAAAAATTTTCTGGGAGAGGACCCCCCGCCAGTGTGTCCCCCCCACATTAAAAATGCTTCTGACAGATCAAAGTTTTTGAAACACCCTGTATTGTATTCAGAAAACCTCCCTTCTTCATAAAACACGGTTTGATAGGTAAATAATCATGACCATGCAATGAATATTCAGCTCTGTGGCGTCACCAGGAGGACTTCATCATCATGCATTTCCCCCTGAAGAGACCTTCACATGCCACCGGTAACCTCTACCAAAATACAGTAGAAAAGCAGGCTGAAGTCTATTGCACCGTAGCTATATTTTTGGTTTGGAACCTCGTACTGTATTTCTCGTGGACTGTCCTCCAAAACATTGTCACGTGTGTCCGCTTGTGTGCACTGAAGCAGGACTCAAAGTGCTCTTATTTGCCTGTTGGGGTATTTTGTCTGCCTTTTTTTTTCCTCCAGCCGTGGTGTTTGAGGAACATGGCAGCAGATAGGACCCAGCAGACAGACTTGGCAAACCTCACCTGTCCGTAGCCGATTCTTTGAGCTTTTCCCCCCACCTGAAGCTGACCGTAACGGAAAACCGTTATCTGGTTTGTGTTCTCGTGCTACATAAACTCAGTGCTGCCTCGTCAGAACGCGATGCGGTCGCGGTGCGTGCGCGCTTTGTTGCTCGCCTCCTTGGCGCTGCTCTTCTCATCCTCCAACTCCTCCTCCTCCTCCAACGCTGAGGTCGTATTCCGCTGTCCGAGCTGTACAGCGGAGCAGCAGGCAGCGTGTCCCAAACCCCCGACCCCATGCACGGAGCTGGTGCGGGAGCCGGGATGTGGCTGCTGTCCCGTGTGCGCGCTGCAGCTCGGAGAGCCGTGCGGGGTTTACACGGCGCGCTGCGGGAGCGGCCTGCGCTGTTCCCCGAGCGAGGGCGCCGAGATGCCGCTGGACGAGCTGGTGAGGGGACTCGGGAGCTGCCAGGTCAGAACTGAGAACACGGACACGCACGTTGAGCGCAACCTCGAGCCTGATAACGGTGAGTTACGCGTAAAGTGCATTAGTGCGTCCATAAAGCGTACTTGGTGCACAGTCTTACACATGCAGCTTTTGTCAACAGCTGATCGGACTCACTTCGTATTATAAAAAAGTTACAACTGGTTACTTGGTTTACGACTTCTTTCAAACGTAATCCGACGACATCCGACGACTTGCGTGCACTGAGCATGCGCAAAGAGGGGTATAGAATATATCCATGCTCCTCAAAGCGTATGTTTCTCAGTGTGGGGTCTGAGGAACCCCAGGCAGAGGTTTCATGAAATAAAGGAAGGTGGGGTTGACTTCAAAAGCCCTGAGTAGACAGTGGGCCTAAATAGACCCCAAGAGAACACAAATGGTCTGAGTTGAGAGACCCACTGCATTAACCTGTCAGGGGGCCAAAATTCATAATGGCTATCTGCCCTCAGGGGTCCATAAAGCAAAGGAGGTCCACAAAAAACAAACAAACACACACACACACACACAAAAAAAACAGTGACATTCTGGAACTCACAGTCAAATTTGTAATAATTGTTCCAGGTGGATATTATTTGGTTATTATACTTATAATACTGATTTACTGCCTAGTTGAAATGAATGGGTTTGATCCAAGCTTCTTGAAAACAAATAGAAATAATATCATCTGGCGTTCATTATGATCAAATGATAAACAAGTAAAAGAACTGTTCATGTGACACAAAATGCCTTAACATGGTTGAGTTCCAACAGTTGAATGTTCAGGGATTTAAAAAAAAACCCAAAACCTCTAATGGCACCAATTAATAAAATAATATGGTACAGAGTTAATGTGCCTAATATTTGAAAAGTTGGAGTGTTTTCCTCAAAATAAATCTGTACTTCTGTTATAAAATAAATTTATTTTACCTTAGAAGTCCATTGCTGAAAAAAAAAGACCATTGAAGCAACTGAGTTTTTGTATTATTCCATTTGAATGCTTAAATTAGTGTTTTGACACGATAGGAGTTCATCGAACATGTCAAATCATTACATTAACACAATGGGTGGTATTTTGACACTCATAGTTAATGCAGAACTGACATGTTAATTTAGCACAGGTTTTTGCTGTGTTCATTGTACTTGTTATTACACGCATGTTTACAAAGCTATGAAAGTTGCTGCTGCCCTTACTACATTAAATCTTCCTCTTGGTATTTGGCATGAGTATATGAGTACTTTGTCAGATCATGTTGGAGTGCTCAGTTATTTGTTTGGTCATAATCAAACTTATAATGCATATAGTGCTACACGTTCTGCGAGAAACATTCAAAACGTTGGATTATTGAAGCTCCTGGTTAGCCACCGGCTGACTGGGAGGCCATCGCCTTCCAGTAAACAAAACATTACCTGTTGAACTGTTGATAGGGGGATTCTGCCTGTTTCTTTCATTATCTCACATTATCAGACTAGTTAACCACATGACCTTGATTTTGGATTCTTAGAAAGGCTCTTTTTTAATAATCACAACAACTACAGTTTACCAGAGGCATTTGCTTTGAAACAAATTGGCTGCGATTATCGTAACTTGCCGCTAAATTTCCAGGAAATCAAAGGGGGAGAAAGGCTAATGTAGTTTGCCAACGATTAGCATACTGAACTTTGAGCTTGCTCCATTCTCTCATGTGAATCTGCCTGGCTGGATTGGTTTGATGTTTCTGCACAAAACATTGTATTTTGTGATGCCCAAGAATTTGAAAACTGGAGCTGCCAAACCACCAGGGGTGAATAATCTGGCCACATCAGACTCGATGACTCAGATTTGCTGTTGCACTGGTCCAACCATGAAACAGAGTCGAGTTTTCATGGAGTTGTGTTCAGTAACATCAACTGTTAGCATCATATACTTTATAATTATTTTGTAATTTCACTGCAATTTCAGGTGCCTTCATCTGTAGCAGTGTTTTCTAAAGTTTTGTGTGGCTTGTGTGTTCTGTCATCAACAGTATATTTGCACTTCAACTAACTCTTCATCACAGCCTTCCTCTTGCAGGGAACATGAGAATTCTGACTAAGCCTTGATAGTAATTTTGCAGATGTGTCCTGGATTATCCATGCAGTGCTCTCAGTGTAGATTGGCACAATAGAAAACATAATCATGAAACATATTGTTCAGGGATTTTAATAGTGTGCTTTTTGGGCCTTGGTCTGGTATAACGTTTGTTTATAACCATTATTTAGCTTCTTTATCCATGAAATTTTTTTGAGTTATGTTTGCATCTTGAGGCCTCAGTTTTAGTGCATACCCTGAATTGATCAATATTTGGTAGTGGAAATGATGTAATACTGTTTTTTTTTTTTAATGATAAAGCTCACTGGAAAGTTGGGGGAATTAAAAGTTGTAGGCGTCAGCTAGAACTGTTCAGGGGATATAAATGAGTTTAATGTGTAAATAGATTTTTCGCAAATCCCCAGTAAGAACCATTTTTTTTCTGTCTCTTGCACCTCTCACTCTGATATGTCTCAGCTTTAGGTTTATCTTTTAAACACGTCTGTTTGTATTTCATTTCCTCCATTGAGGCATGACTATGCTGCTTGTCTTCAGAGGCCTGAGGGAGTGTGATGTGCTTGGACCTGTCCTACCCCCCCCCCCTTTCTAGCACCCCAACAGAGCCTAATTAGAGTGGGGATGCCTAAGGTGGTGACTGCATGTCGGCACCTGTGACCCCAGAGAGGCTCCTTGTGGCCAGCTCGTCTTTTTTTAATTTCTTTTACATGCGCCTGAGGGCAAGGTGAGGGCATCAGAAGCGTCAAGGGTGTCAGCCAGATGGTGGAAATAAATGCTTGTGCTCCCTGAGCCCACTACTCTGTACAGCTTACAGAAGGGAGCAGAATGGTTGAGTTCAAAGCAGCAATTTCAGATCGTCACGTCCGACTGTTTTTCACCTCATGTTAAAAGACAAACTGATGTGAGGCCTTAGGTGGTGTTTACCGTACCTAAACTGAGAGAGAAAAGTTAGACAGATGAACTGTAAACAGATGAGCAGTTTGCATTTACTGTAAAAACTACCTTTTCTCAGCTCAGGCAAAGAATATAGCCACAAGCCTGAAACAATGTGTCTGTGTGTGTTCTTAAACACAACGGGTGGTGTTGGAGACCAGTCTTGTGTGCATGTCGGAAACATGAGGTTCATGTGGTAAGAACTGTGATGGATGATTGAAGGTGTATGTTTGTGTTTAGTAGCTAGTGTTTGTGGTGCTTGGTGCTGTTTGATTCTCAGTTCTGCCATTTTGACCTTCAAAGCAACACAATATGAAAAACAGTGCATTTATGATGTCTTCCCACATAAAGAGTATCCACTCTCATATTGTTGGGTATTTTAAGTGGTTTTGCACTTGGAAGCTGTTAAACTTTGCTTGTTCTTATGCTTCTTTGAGGAAAGGGTGAGCCAATGTTTGTAACATTCTTTATTTAGATCTGGTATATATGGCAATCTCTGTCTAAAATGTCAAATGCTAGGTGGGTGTGACACAGTTGCTGTTGCTCAACAGCTTGGTAAAAGCCTGAGCTTTGGCAGCCTTCAGTAGGTAAAATATTGTTGCCATGGTGTCAGAAAGTGATCAACACCATGCTACAAAATGAATCCAAGTTGTTTGATACCATTTGGTTTTAGCAACATCGCCAGGAAAACGCAAAGCTCCTTTGTTGTCTCTAAAGCTGAAACCGTAAGACATGTCTTATTGTGATTCTGTTTTTTTATTGAAAAGCACTAAAAGCCTTGTGTTTACCCTTTAATATGTAACAAGAGCATCTCCTGAATAACAGAGGATAATAGCGAAATAGTGAAATGATTTCATTTAATTTTGCATGCTTTTAAATACATATTTGTCTTACTACCCTTGTGAGGACCTTCAACGGATATAATTATTAATGCAGTAAATTAACGCTATGCCATTTTTTTCCTCATGGGAACTAGCCAGATGTTGTAACAAAGTCTGTCAGATATGCCTTGTGGGGATATTTGGTACCCGACAAGATAGAAAAACATACCAACACAGAATATGCACATTATGGGCCTGCAAGCATTTTCTTGTGCACACTGATGTTTGCTGACTCATCATTTCTCCTTCCAGTAAGCTTCTGATTTACAACACAACACTGCTGTCTCAACTTTACATTTATAATTACAGAAAAGACAAACAGGACAGCAGGTGCTTACTGCTTAGGAGGTAGCTCACAAGGTGTATGCTTGATAAAAGCAATATTTTAAAACTTTCTTTTGTATCCTATATTCTATTTGAATAACATATAAAAATATACAAATTAAACAATTAGCTTAGATTTAATATCTGACATTAATTTAAACAAATACTTCGGTTAGTAACATAGTGTTTAATCTCCAAACTAGAGACTAATAACCAAGACTAAGTCAACCTTGCATAAGTATTCACCCCTTTTTCGACATTTTGAGGTGTTAGAGCTTGGAAATTAATGGACTTCACTGGGATTTTTACCAAATTTTTGAAGGTGAAAAATATTTTGTGACACAAAGGTTAATTAATACAAAAAAAAAGCAGACATTGTGTGGTTGAATAAGTAACATCCTTGGGTCAATACTTGACATATTCATTCCTTTTAAAAAAAGATTTTAATGATGCTTCAATTGCTGATTGAGTCTTTTTCAGAAGTTTGCCTTGGGATTTTTTTAATAGCTCCTTGATCTTTATGATTCTGTTTGTTTAGGTACAGCATTTTCTCTAACAAACTATGGGGCCTTCCATTAACAGGTGTATTGTACTAATTATGTGATATTTCATGGGAACTGATTGTATCAGAACTGATTTAGGGGTTTCACACCAACTGGGGTGAATATTTATTTAAGACATTGTCTCTGGTGGAGAACTTTAGTGAGAGGGTGCCCCCCCCCCATTTACAGGTTATCAGCTATTATAGGTTTATACCTGTTAAAACTGTTAATATTATAGTCAGGCTGTCTGTTGTTGCCCAAATGAGGATGGGTTCCCTTTTGAGTCTGGTTCCTCTCGAGGTTTCTTCCTCATGTCGTCTGAGGGAGTTTTTCCTTGCCACCGTCGCCACAGGCTTGCTCATTGGGGATAGATTAGGGATAAAATTAGCTCATGTTTTAAGTCGTTCAAATTCTGTAAAGCTGCTTTGCGACAATGTTTATTGTTAAAAGCGCTGTACAAATAAACTTGATTTGATTTGATTTGATTATTAGGTAGTACTGTGAGCTACTCTCAAAGTGTTATGCAAATTCCACAGCACTCTTAGGAATGCTCACCAGAGACTGGCTCTTTTCCAACAGCTAATTCGTAAATTCAGCATGAAGCACAGGCATTTTGTTCTTCGGACCTATATTTTTAACCATTTACAGTCTGGAATGCACATCTTTTGTTTCATTGATTTCTGTTTTTATATGAAAATGGCAGAAAAAGTGGCCATAGATACTTTTCAGCCCGCTTGATATTTCTTTAACATCATTCACTTTGATAAATTTAATCTAGAACATGAATGCTCTACAGTGTTATACAGGAAGTGTTTCTCTATTTTTTTCCCATACCATGTCTGTTTCATGTTTGAGGAAACAGAAAAATGCAGAATGATCAACAACTACCACCAGTATAACCAAGCTGCATGGAATTTTGCTAACAACATATCTTAATTGTAGCCTTAAGGCCCAGCCATTTTTATATTTTACATTTGAGTTATAAGCTGGGGTATGTAATGTCAGAAAAGTCCATTAGCCACAGCAGGAGGGCTTCCTGTACTGCTGCTGTAGGGGGACATACAGTACCAGTCAAAATGTCAGACACAGTTACTCATTACTATGAATGAATAAGTATGACCAGACTTTTGACTGGTACTGTATGTGGAAACATCACTACACTTCTTCATTTCCTATCATTTGCCTTCATTTGAAGACAAAAAGTAAAAACAGGGTTACTGAGTTAGTTCTAGAAGTGGTGATGGGATATATTTTCTCTAGTTATTTATTTGGAACATGTTTAGTACAGGGTGGTGTAGTGGTTAGCACTGTCGCCTCACAGCAAGAAGGTTCTGGGTCCAAGCCCAGTGGCTGACGGGGGCCTTTCTGTGTGGAGCTTGCATGTTCCCTATGTCTGCATGGGTTTCCTCTGGGTGGTCTGGTTTCCCCCACAGGTCAAAGACATGCAGGTTAGACTAATTGGTGGCTCTAAGCCCATGTTTACATTAGACCGTATCAGCGGATCATCAGATTAACGTTTTTAAAACGATTAGTGTGCACACAGCAACACCAATACACGGATACGCTCGGCTCCGCAGGCATCCTGCGCTCCAAATCACTCCGCCCTGAACAGCGAGTGCCCTCCTGAGGGTGCGCACTCCGGCCCTGCGCAGCTCACAGAGCGCGCAAGTGAAGTGCACAAGCTGTGATTCGGGACTGAGCCGCTGTGTGTGTGATCCCAGCGCATATCACTTACCACTTGCAAGTGGAAGGATGGCAAGCCTAAAGACAATCATAACTACACAATGGGCAGTATTTGCATCAGTATTTGCAGTATTTTCATACTTTTATACTCTTTAATGAAAGGTGATACAAGGCGGAAGTCCGCGCCGTTTTTCAGCAGTCGCGTCACATGACCAACGCCAGCGAATCAGGAAGGTGGATGTCACAGTGACGTTGTCCAATGACGACGCCAGCTAGAGCTCAGCACAGCGTATCCGCGTATTCTCAATGTTTACACAGCACCGGAGCTGACACGATCTGGATTGAATACGTGGACCCTGGCGGATTCCCGTTTCCCGGCGTTTCCAGGCGGTTTAATGTAAACAGACAGTGCATCCGCAAAGAAAATGAGACAGATACGGTCTAATGCAAACTTGGCCTAAATTGACCCTAGGTGTGAGTGTGAATGGTTGCATGTCTCTTATGTGTCAGCCCTGTGATGACCTGGCGACTTGTCCAGGGTGTACCCTACCTCTCGCCCATTGTCAGCTGGGATAGGCTCCAGCTTGCCTGTGACCCTGCACAGGATAAGCGGTTACAGATAATGGATGGATGTTTAGTACAACCCCAATTCCAAAAAAGGTGGGACACTGTGTAAAATATAAATAAAAACAGAATATGATGATTTGCAAATCATCCATCCATCCTTATCATGTGCAGGGTCACAGGCAAGCTGGAGCCTATCCCAGCTGACTATGGGTGAGATGCAGGGTACACCCTGGACAAGTCGCCAGATCATTGCAGGGCTGACACATAGAGACAAACAACCATTTACACTTACATTCACACCTATGGTCAATTTAGAGCCACCAGTTAGCCTAACCTGCATGTCTTTGGACTGTGGGGGAAACCAGAGCATCCAGAGGAAACCCACACAGACATGCGGAGAACATGCAAACTCCACACAGAAAGACCCCCATCGGCCACTGGGCTCAAACCCAGAACCTTCTTGCTGTGAGACAACAGTGCTAACCACTATACCACCGTGCTGCCACTTTGCGAATCACAGAAACTCTATATTTAATTGAAAATAGTACAAATACACAAAGACAGTAATGTAACTGAAAAAGAAATGAGAACCCTTTATTATTCGTCACATGCACACTTCAAGCACAGTGAAATTCATCCTCTGCATTTAACCCATCTGAAGCAGTGAACACACACGCGCACACACCCAGAGCAGTGGGCAGCCCAGAGCGCCCGGGGAGCAGTCAGGGGTTCGGTACCTTGCTCAAGGGCACCTCAGCCCAAGGCCACCCCACATCAACCTAACTGCATGTCTTTGGATTGTGGGGGAAACCGGAGCGCCCGGAGGAAACCCACGCAGACACGGGGAGAACATGCAAACTCCACACAGAAAGGCCCTTGCTGGCCGCTGGGTTTGAACCCAGAACCTTCTTGCTGCGAGGCGACCATGCTAACCACTACACCACCGTGCCGCCCATCTGTTGCCAATTAACCTAATTAGGTTTTTTGTTTGTTTGTTTGTTTTTATATTACACAACGTTTCCAGTCTTTTGATGCCCCTGTCCCAATTTTTTCAAAACATGTTGTTGACACTAAATTCAAAATGAGCATATATTTTTTCAAAAAACAATAAAATTTCTCAGTTTCAACATTTGATATGTTGTCTTTGTACTGTTTTCAATGAAATATAGCATTCTCATGATTTGCAAATCATAGCATTCTACAAACCTGCAAATAATACTCCCACTACTAGGTGTCACACACAAGAGGATGTGTTCCCTTTTGAGTCTGGTTCCTCTCAAGGATTCTATTTCATGTTGTCTCAGGGAGTTTTTCCTTTCCACAGACTTCTATAAAGCTGTTTTATGACTATATCTACTGTTGAATGTACTTTTGAAATCCAATCAAATTGAATTTGATGATGCATGCTTATACAACTTCTTTAAACTTGCCATCTAGAGCTGCAATTTGTTATTTCTGTTTTTCTTGTCAGCTTTTTCACTACCTCTACTGGAAATATAGTATACCAACCCCTACAGTCATCAAAGGCAAAACTTTGCAGAATACAATAGTGTACTTTAAATTGAAACCCAGATGCTGCAGTGTGCATCATGTTAAAACAATGCTGAAGTCCAGTGGGTAAGATGGATGTCATGACAAATGTAAATTTCCAAAGCATCTCAAGGATATGACACATAGACACTCTTCCAAGAGAATATCTTCCACAGGCAGAGGCTCAGTTCCACCAGAGAAAGGAAATTGTATTACGTTGTACATTTGTATGTGGTGCCTGCATATGTACTGTGGATCAAAACATGAAACATCCAGCATAGCCCACACACTGAGTGGAAAGAGGAAAGAAAGAAGTAAAGAAGAAGGGACTTTGAGTAGGAGGTGTTGCTGGGACTGACCCAGGAATGTGACCAAGGAGAGAGGATGCTTTAGTGTCTACGTAACTGCAGGTGTCCGCTACAAAGCACACCCACCAGCAATTTCTAAAATGAGGCAAGCTCTGGAACAGTTGCCCAGCAGTTTCTGGAGACTATTCTTAGGCCTGTTCCTCATGAAATTCAAGACTGAAGCAGCTATGGCTGGGCAATACACAGAGCAGTCATCCTCCTTCAGCTGTATCAGATCCAGTATTTGGGCCCATTCTGATGTCAAGCCAGCCGCTGTTTCAGCACCCAAAACTGGGCACCTGGCCTACGGGTGCTACTCTCCATGGCACCCATTCCTTCAACTGTGCACACTACAGAAAATGATGAGATCATGGAGCCAAGTAATGTTAGTGAGGTAGCCAAACAGCCACTGAACGACTCACCCACAGTAGAATTGACATTTACTGAGAGTGACATTCCCCAGTGTAGTCCCTCAAGGGAGTCCTTTGAATGCCAGGATAAACAGAAAGAAGGAAGGGATCATTTGATGGAAATGATGGTAATTGCACCATGATAGTACACTGATTATAGAGGACAAAAAAAAATAAGCATTCACATGTGATCTGCCACTGGCAGAAAGGGACCACGAATGAGGTCATACACATATGGGATCATAAAACACACTGGTACCTCCTGTATTGGAATGATAGGAGTAGATGTTTATAAGTAGGAGATATAACTGTGAGTGTACCTTTTGTGACTAGCAGGATGTGGTTTCTGAAAATAACCACATCTCTTTGATCTGTCTTAAAAATAATCAAGTCTTCTTACTTTAAATTGTTCATTAGAAGAAGAAAGCTACTCTGTTTTGTCAAGTAATTAATGGAATGTAATAGCTTGTAATGTAATAATACTTGTTGTGATTCAAATGCCTACTTTAAACAACCTCAACCACAAATTCTCAGCTGTGATCATCTTGAAATCATCTCAGGTGATGCTCCCATGAATTCCAATACCTTTCATATTACTGGCAAGTTGCTATGGAGGTGGGTGGCCTGCTCAGACATTTTTCACTTCAAATAATGATTTTGGGAGGCACAGCGGCGCAGCTGTGCCATAACTGATTCACAGGTCCAGGGTCCTGGGTTCAATCCTAAGCAATCCTGGCCCTATCTTTGTTGAATTTCACATATTGTCCCTGTGTTCACAAAGGTTTCACCAGACTTTCTGGTTTCCTCCCACTGTCCAAAAACATGCAGGTAGGCAGATTGGCTACACTAAATTACCCCTGTGTGTGTGTGTGTGTGTGTGTGTGTGTGTGTGTGTGTGTGTGTGTGTGTGTGTGTGTGTGTGTGTGAGAAATGGTTCCCGAGATGGAGTGGCATCCCATCCTGGGTGAATTGTCTGTCTTGTGCTCAGAGTTACTGGGATAGCCTCCAGATCCACAGCAACTCTGACTGGTATAAAGCGATTACTGAAAGTGAGTGAGTAAGAATAATTACTTTTCTAAATTACTTTGTCCCATTCTGAAGGTGACAAAAGCCCTTTAGGATATGTAATTATGACATGGCTGTTATCTTCTAACCCCTCTAACACTGATTTAAAAAAAAAAAAAAGCTTCCACTTCATTGTTATTTTTGGAACCACAATATGCTGACATGCTTTTTACAGCACATTCTCATGAGAAATCTCCATGAATTTGAACAAATAAGGGTAATGTATTTGGAGTTGCAAGTTACAAAGCCAAGCCTTATCTCTAACCCTTATTTGAGGCTTCATATCTTTTCATACAACTTGAGGCACTGTGTGTGATTTTTTTTTTTTTAAATTAATTTTCAATTGTGAATCCATGTTGGCCTGTTTGATTATTTCTCTACTTGGAGTGTATAAGCAGCACACTTTACTTCTATTAGGAGATCCAGATGCCACAAGGCCTCCAATCCTGAGGAAGCCAAACAAAGATGCCAACTACTGGCATATGAGGGAGACTATGTTCAAGCATCACAAGATTGAGCAAAAAGCCAGGATGATGAACCGTGTGGATGAGCCCCAAAACCCTCGTCCCAGAATGGTAAGATCCTGTCAGGGTTGATGTTAACAGCACTGGTCATAATCTCTTACACGACTCAGATCCCAGTTATCCATACATACAGGGGCATGACCATAGGGGTGGTACAGGGTGCCATCTGTGATCTTTGAGAGGCTAGAGAGAATAATAAGAGCCCTATTATTACAAAGCAATTCATGCAGACTTACTTAATTGAGACTTACTTAATTGCAGACTTACTTAAATGAGGTTTTTGCCACATAGTGGCTGGACTTACTTTCCATGATAGGATGACAATCTGAGAGAGGCTTAGAACAGAGGCGCTGCTTCAGTTGATCAACATAAAGGGTCTTAGTAAGGCACTGGGCCACTACAAGTCACCAGAACAGCTTCAGAATACTTTGGAGCTGTTTGAAGTCTCTGGATCTGTACTGGAAGGATGAATGCCATTCTTCCCAAAGATATTTCCATGATTGATGTTTTGATGATGGTAGTAGAGAGCGCCATCTAACGCATCACTCAAAAATCTCCCATAGGCGTTCAATTACACTGAGATCTGGTGACATTTTCTTTTGTCACCCATCCATATATATATATATATATATATATATATATATATATATATATATATATATATATATATATAATCTTGTGGGAATTTTGACCAAATCTCTTATGTAGAGCAACTATATACATGTATGTATATGATACATAGCACCTATGAAACCAACACTGTAATGTCTTTATGAAGCCAGTCATTATGTATTTTGCAAATGCAGCCGTGTCCTATGTGTACCTAGGTGGCTGTGCCACAATTTGCTCTTGCCCTACCTTTGCTACTGTCTAATAACCTGGACACATCACTAGATTCTAGTGGCATAGACTGAGTGGCACATTTCATGCAAAATTCTACACTGAGCTTGGCTAACATGGTGTTTAGTACAGCAGTGCCATCTTCTGGTTATCACACTAACATACATCACAACACACCTACAAGTTAAATAGTCTGATAAATAATATATTCAATTATATGATGCATTGTACTGGATGCATTGTTTGTGTGATGAATACATTTCAATTTACATTAAAGATTGAAGAGTTTAACAGATGAGCACTGGACAATGCATGTGCAGTTAAAGCAGTTGTATGTGGTCTTTAGATGGCTAAGATGGCAGAAATGATCGTACTCTATAAAATGTTTTGGGGCGGCCATCATTACTCACTGACTGGTGACAGCAGACAGTGACAAATGCATTGCCGAGAGAGAACAAACGCTTGGCATCTTTGGTGAATTTATATGAGCTATCCCTTATCACATTGGTATTTCTGCAGCTTACCCTTATCAGATGTGGCCATCATTTATATCTACGACAAGTTAATTAACTTTTCTTGGAAATGTACCATGTCCTACCTGGATTGTCTAAGTCTTCAGCCAGCTGACCACTGCTGCATGACTTCATCCTAAAACAGCATTCTCAATCTACCATTACTGTTATCTGGCCAACAAGACCCTAGGTTCCCCCACTGTTTAGTTTCTGAGATAGGACACAGTTCAGCACATTAGAAAATATTTCCTGGAAACTTCTTCTTCTTCTTCTTCTTCTTCTTCTTCTTCTATTATTATTATTATTATTATTATTATTACAATTAGTCATTTTACATAAAGTAGCTTTGAAGCTGCCAATTCTGCACCCACAAATTAGCATAGCCACTATAAAATTTATCTTACAAAGCTGTGAGATTTATCGGACATATAAAAAAAATGCTATACTTTGCCAAATTTTTCCTTCATTTAACTCTGTGTATGATGGCTGTTAACAAGAACTGTCCAAGCATAAAGACATGCATGCAATGAGAGTATTAGAGGACAACTGCAGATTCAACAATATCACTGGTGTTAATGTACAAGGGAGAAAACAGGGAATCCAGAAACCTGGAGCTGGCTTTAGCATGAAGGAAAGATTGAGAAATTGCTAATGATCATTCAGCACCCATCTCAAACAAACAGCAGAAACCCTATGAATTAGATTGACATGTTGAGAGTCAGGACCTGAGAACAGTAAGTGCTCATCTGCAGAATTATTCATCCAAATGATATGGATAAGATCCCTGGCAGAGCTCGCTTTTGGTACCCTCTTATCCTGGGCCAAGTAACAAGCAGCCAGAATGAGCGAGTGAGAGAGAGAGAGAGAGAGAGAGAGAATAATAAAGAGGCACCTTTACTTGTGGTGGAAGAGAGAGAAGGAAAAAAAGTTGGTGAGATGAGTATCAGCTATGTTTCATGAAGCTGCCAAACTGGTTCTTATCTTGCTTTCTGTCTTGTCTACTGTTTATATTTGTGTGTGTTTATGTGTGTTTCTGGCTGAACAGAGTCAGTGTCAGCAGGAGCTGGATAAGGTGCTGGAAGAGATCTCTAAAATGACCTTCCATGACAACAAAGGACACCTAGAGAACCTGTATGAACTAACGTTTCCCAACTGTGACAGTAATGGACAATATAATGTAAAACAGGTATGCCATAACATGAACTTATTATTGGGATGTATTCCTGACCTAACTGGTGGAGTTTCATTATTTTACCCAAGTTACACTAAGAGTCATCCATTATGGAACATCTTACTCTATTACCCAAGTGATCAAACAGAGCTTTTCAATAAAATCTTGTGCAGGTTGCAAGGTAAACATTTAACTTTACACTTGTATTCATTTTGCATTTGAGTCAAAATACAATCCGAGCAGAAATCTTTGGTCATGATATTTGGGTTCCACAGAACATTAGATTTAAATTTATTCAAAGTAACCTGAGACAGGATATGTTCAAAGCATGCAGCTGAGCAGTTAAGAGTTGAGGACATTGCTCTAGGGCCCAATGATTGTTCAGCTGCTCTCCTGGAACAAGAAATAAAATCAAGTGAAGGCATCCCCAAGACTGTCAATACTTTATCCAGTCAGGATAGAAAAGGCAACACGACATCTTGCAATCTTAACATGAAGCAATATATAACCTCTCATCCACATTGGTTGCATAGTCTGCTCTAAAATGAACTGGAATAACATGGGGATTAAAATAATTGGAAAAAGCTTCCAAACTTTCGGAAGTAATGATGTTCTGTCAAAGCAGTGACAAAGTCTAAGCTGCAAGTTACAAGGTCAAAAGTATGTTTGCTTACTGTCTCCAGCCTGTGGGAAGTTAGACACTTATGTTTTGCAGTTACATTCTTTTTTTTAACCTCTCCATCTCTTGCATGTCCTTGACTAAGACCCACTTATTTTTAGAGCCAAAACAATGATATGCACAATCTTTCTTAGCACATTGACATGATAGAACTAAAACAAGGCCAACCTCAACTGGTACAAATAAAATGATTGCCTTGTTTTGATACAAAAGCTCAGTTTTCCCAGGGCTTGAAAAACTTTACCTCTCCACCCTAAATTGTTCTGTAAAACATCTTGTTCCTTGTGCAATTAATTTAACTGTCAGGGCTTTGTTCTTTCTTACTGAAGGAAAAAATTGGAAAGTCTGTTTTCTTGAATGTTTTTTTCGGGGTCCCTGTTTAAGCTGTGTCCGATTCAATTATGACCTCATTTTGGGAATGCTCAGTGGGGGGTCGGAGAGCTGTGCTGTGACCAGTGAGGCGGGTACTGTCATTGCTGGGGTTTGGCTCCACCCTTCATGCTTCTCTTCTGATCACTGTACTGAGTACTTCATTAACCCTGGAAACACCACCCCTGCCCTTACCCTCTCTTCCTGTCTCTTTGTGTTCCAGTGCCACATGTCCACCCACGGGCAAAGGGGTGAATGCTGGTGCGTGAACCCCCACACTGGTATTCAGATTCCCTCTTCCATCAGAGTGAGGGGTGACCCCAACTGCAGCCAGTACTATGGCACACCTGAGCTCAAGTCCACTACCAGCCTGTACAAATAGACCAAATAGACGTGGATAAGTGGAGCGACAGAACAATGAGAGACAAAGCTAGAGAGACAAGTGTGCAAGCATATATACCTGTGTGTCTGTATGTGGAATAATTTCAGACCCATTATGATTTGAATTTTAATCTCATTTAAATAATCAAAAAGAAAGCACCACATTCAGACAAAAGTGAACTACATATATGCTAAATTTAATAACAGTAGACTGGTGTTGTGTCCTCTTATTATAGCCTGTACTTTAACACAGTAAGTCTAAACAGGCTCTTCTCATTCTGTGACTATCTTTTAGTGTAGCTACAGTACAAATCCCAGTATGTAACAGTTCGTGCAGCTTCCTCTATTTGGTCCCATTCCCAACTTCCATTTAGAGCCAGGCTAACATAAGCTATAACCACTCCTGTGCTGCTGCTTTTCAAACACTAAACATGCACCAAAGTAGGAATGCTAATGTATAATTTTAAGCAGTGTCCTGCAAACAATGTACTTTATTTGCATGGATTTGTTTTCTATGTTTGTCCCTCCTTTCTGTGGTTGTTCCATGTGCACGGACACCATCAGTGGTGTTTACTTGTATTCAAAACCGCCTCCTCTCTTTGACTCACCCTACTGAGCCATGTGGAGCTGCATTCTCTGTACTTGCCTTGTCTAATGTCTGCGGGGTGTCCACGGGGTTACTCGGTCCACAGTTGTGTGTGTATGTGTAGCAGAGTGTAGCCAATGTTGGCAACTAATAGACTTCTCCCCCTATTCTTTCCATCCAGTCATATGGGGGAAAATACGGGTGGAGTGGTAGGTTTGGAGCAAAAGTGCTTACTAATGATGTGCTGACAGAGGTCAAAATTAGGACACAAAGCTGACAATGACAAATGCAATATTAAGTGGGTTAAGTACCTATAAATAAACACAGTTTTGCAAATATATGCTTGTAATGCAGATGGACTGTACTTTACTTTTTGCTATTTCACATTTTCCATGGCTAGGGATGAGTGAAGGGCCTGTTTGGCATTTGGAAGATTTAGTGGTTGGTTTAGGGGGGTCTCGAGATGTGTGAAAGGATGCCAGTTGGTGCACAGGTTGAGGGGGGCTGTTAAGCTTGCTGTGTCAAGAGCTTTCCCACCTGGTGTGATTCATTTTGTGTAAATGTTGTGCTCTAGGCCAGTGATTGTCCTTGAAAGCTATAGTTACATTTTATTTGGTCTGTGAAGTATGATCATGCTTGTCTGTCTGTCTTTCCATCTTTGTCTCTCTTGTTCTCTCTTCCCTTTTCTCCCTCTCTCTGGAGTGTAGCATTGGACAGATGAAATAGACAGGATTCATAAATAGCAGCTGAGATTAAGCTGATCGATTGTAAACAAATGGTGTGTAGGCCCAAGAGCTCAGCTAAAAACTGTTCTACTCTGTTTGGAGACTTCTGTGAGCTTTGCCTCTCAGATAACATATTAACCTTCAATAGCTCACATGGTATTGCCATGTCCAGCTCGCCTTTAAAATTAGCTTTCATAGATTTTCTTTTTTTAGAGTGTATTATGGTGCTACAGCCTGGCTCTCCAAAACCCTGCTCCCCCATGTAGGGTTTTGGGGCCAGCACATAGGCTGCTGAGGCTCTGGCTACGAGTTTTCCATTTGGGCTGGCTTCCAAAATAGATTACTGCCTCCCCTCTGGTGGTACAGTAAATTTTATGGTAGTTTGAGTCTGACCTAGTTTTAAAACAAAGCAAAACCAATTCCTATGTTTTTTTGAGCATATTGATTTGCCTGAGCTGAAGGAGTGAAAGAATTTGGTTTTGTGTATGCAGAAGGGGTTACTGTGCCATGCCTGTAGCCAGAGGATGGAGGGAAGTGGTGTTTGCCATCTGCTGCAGTGTAAAAGTGTCAAAGCTGTGTGCTGTTTGGACAGCCTCGGACAGGCGACAGGACAAATTTCTTAAGCAAATCCTGCACAGCACACAATATACTAGCCTCACACACTTTCAGTTTCTATTTTTCTTGTTGTTGTTGCATTGCATACCACCGAGTATCGGGAGGCACACCAGCATCAGATAGTAAAATTTACTGGTGACCACTAGCGCAGCATGCTTCTTGTATCTTTTCTCACTGGAATTAAAGTGCCTGCTTGCAATTCAAAAAGGGATTGTGAAAGCCATAAATGCATGCCGACCAACAAAGATATTTTTAAAGGCCTGTAATAAATGACAATATGATTAAACATGTTACTTTCAGCCCAATTGTTGTGTTTATTTCATTAAACTAATATATATATATATATATATATATATATATATATATATACATACATGACACAACAGACTGAAAGTGAGTTGTTTTTGTTTTGAGCTCTTCCATAGAGACAGCACTCATTGTGGTTGAACTGTACATTGTATGTGTTGGGTTGGCTGCCATGACATTGGCACAAAACTACCCCAAGGGATTTTTTTTTCCTTAAAAAAGAGATCTGCAAGACAAAAACAGTCCTTGAAAACAATCAAGAAGAAAACACTGGCTTCTTTTGTATTTCTTTTGTTTATGGCTATGTGACATAGAAATAATACTATACTCTTAGGGAAGAAAAATGTTAGAGCTAGAACCCTGTTGGTTTGTCCCTAAAGTCTTAACTTCCAGGATCCATGGTGGGTCCAAAGTTACATTCCCTCACTCTTATAACTCAGTAACTTTCCTGGTAATTTTATTGAAGTTACTGAATAATTCATAGTAGTTACTGAATAATGTGCCTTCAGAGAAATAAATGAATAATAAACTGGAACTTTCTGGGAAAAGACAGACAGACAGACAAACAGACAGACAGACAGACAGACAGACAGACAGACAGATAGATAGATAGATAGATAGATAGATAGATAGATAGATAGATAGATAGATAGATAGATAGATAGATAGATAGATAGCATTGCAGTTTCACAGCTCCAAGTGTGATCCTGAGCTCAGGTTACTGTCGGTGTGGAGTTTTGCATACTTTCCCAGTATTTGTGTGGTTTGTCTCTGGGTTCTCCAGTTTCCTCCCAGATTTGTGTGTGTGGTGCCCTGCAATCAACTGGCATCTAATCTTGAGTGAGTTTTCCTGCCTTGTGCCCTGTGTTACCTTGATAGACTCTCATTCTTCCATGACCATGACTGGGATGAAGTGGTTTCTGAAGACTGACTGATTGATTAAATTACTCACAATAATTATACCTTGGTTGTATGCAACAGTTGTTTTCAAATGTTTTGTAGACAGGCCTCGCTTCCAAAGTAAAATAATTTCCAAGGACCCTTTTCCAAGGATCTTTGACCATGGCACAGATTTTATTTTTAGAGCAACAGGGCAAATACTTACCATAATTTTCAATTATTCAAGCCATTAGTGCTTTTTTATTCCTGAACCTTGCATTTGATCAGATGCATATATGAAACACTGTTTTTCTTATTCACACCACTTCCTTGTTTTAATTTTTAAATTGCAGTTAGATTAAAATTAACATTATTTACTCTGTACTTGTTTTTTCATTTGTGTCTTAGATTAACCCTTTTCCTTTCACGTGACCAGTCAATTAGTCTTACAACTAAAATAATTAAATAAACCCATAGCAACATTCACACCATTTGATACTAATCTTCAACCAGACGTGATTTTAAAAAAGTATTACTATCAGGGACCAACTGGATATACACCACAGACCTCTGGGGTCCCCAGAACATCTTTTGAGAAGATAATACATAAAATATGGTGTTTAATTTTTTTTTAATAAAAATTTTGTGCAATTTGTTCATTAAACTGTGTGTGCTAGCAACATAATCATTCAAGAATAATCATTCTTTAAGGTTTGACTTAAACTGGCACATTCAGTCATCCATAATTATTGGCATAATTCAGTAATAAAAGGAAATAATGAAAAAATTGAGTAATAAAAATAAATAATAAAAGGTATCCTGGATTCATGCCACAGAGAGGGTAAACTCCAGCATGTGATCTATTGGGAGTCCTATGGCCCTGATGAAAGAAGCTGGATTCCAGCCTGTAACATTTTGGACCCACTACTGACGAACAACTTTCATGCCTGATATCCTGACAAACCCAGGCAACTAGTACGGGGGAAACTGAGGAGCAACTTTGCTCCCAGAGGTAGCTCTTTGGGAAGGGGGAGGGGGGTTTCTGTCACATCTATGCCGAATGTGGCATTGATCTCCATTCCCCAGAATGCACCTCTGCCTACAGCTATGGTCACCACGGACTCCAACTCCCAGCTCACATGCTCAAGTTCACCCAATTACTGCTTGCACACACCCTGGTCTCAGTTACCCACACTGTATAAGCACATTCACCACACGAGGACTTTGCAAAGTATTTGTTCAACTTTGTGTTTCACAACTGACATACCAAACCTTTGTAACTGTTCTTGTTCAGGGTTTTGTATCTGGTGTGGTTTTTTTTTTTTTTTTGATTTTGTGATTTTTGCCTTTGCTCCTGACATCCTGCTTGTGTATCAACCGAACTACTGCCTGCCCTTGACTATGTTTAAGCCTAGCATTTTTGAACCTGTTATTTGCTATCTGCCAGTTTTAATAAAGAAGCATTTCCCATAACGGTCACCATCTCTGTCACCTGACCGTATACTTCACCATCAACATGGAGACAGCGGGTTTGTTTGGCAACAAGCAATCGTGGCTCAAGGTCGCCTTATAGGGGAGCAGCAACAGTAAAAAGCCATGCTAACTGCTCAAATCTCCTAGCTGATTACCATGCTGGTATTGTCCATGTGGCAGCATGATCTTTTTCAGCTCCCCCACTTATCGTAGGCCCCAATAAATACTTGCGTGACCCTGCTCAGTGCAAAGGGTTATTCTTACAGTGCTCTCCTGTATTTCTCTGAGCAAGAAGGGACCTCACAGCAATGTAAAATGGCACAGTTTATCAATCTGCTCATAAGGAATGCAGTAACCTGAGCAGTGAGATTGGGTCCAAAAGTGTACACAGAGCCGCCATGATGTTCACTCACTGAGCTTTCCATCCATATTGATCATCTGCTACAAAACCATCCTGCATCCAAGTCACCTGAGTGTACTGAAATGAACCCCACTGAAAACATGAAGATCAGCCAAGTCAAGTTACAACTCCGGAGCACCAGTGATGGCTCTGGACTCTGCTTCGATTACGGTAGTGAGAAACACAAGTTGCCCAGTGTTCAGTATGCCTAGTTACACCTGGGTGTCCATCTAAATATTTATCTGCTCAAGCATTAATTCCAGCTCAGATAAGGCACTCCGAAGGTGTTTCCACACTTTCAGTTCTGATTGACTCTGTTTGCTGCCAGAAACTTAAAGGGCATATCATGGCTAAATTCAGGAGCAAGACCAATGTAATTCTCCTATTTTATATTAAACTTTGGTCAAATATCTGTAACATTCTGCATTCTCTGCAATTTTTTTACCTTGCGCAATACCAGAAAAATTCAGTTGAAATCAAGCTATTTGAGGCGAATTGGTCTGCCTCTGAAAAAACTTTGCATTTGAATTTCCCGAGAAACATTGATTTTCGTGATGTCATCTGCAGGACGCCTCCCTCTGAATCCTACATCAGCGCTGGTTTGTTTATGAGAAAACGACCTGGTGGTTTTCTGCAAATTTCTTCAACATTATCACGTAATTATTAAAATGGTTAACAGATGTATTGTAGGAGGGGTGTAGCAACACCAATCATGATGGGATTAGTAGTTATCGTTTTCCAAAAGACTGGACAATGAGAGAGAAATGGGAGCACTTGGTCTACACGGGCTGTGCATTTAAATTGTGCAAAGCTCGCGCAGCCTGCTCACGCTTCCGCAGGTAACGTCACGAATCTGGCTCCAGACTCCCTTGGGATTTTTCCAGATGCATTTTGTTATTTTATTTTTTTCTGCTGTAGACAGATGGCCTTGTGAAAAATTACCCTTCTGGATGAGTGTGTAAAGGGACATACTTTCATATAAAAAAACAAACAAAACTAAATTGGTCCAGAATATGCCCTTTAATTGACCTGACCACAGCAGAAGGACTCAACCTCCTGATGTCTCCACTTCAGCACCCTCTCCATGTCCATGCCCTAATTGGAGGCCCCATTGGACCTATCTTATACATCACCAAACCCATTCAGCTTCAAGCCAGTGTTCTCCACCATGAAACCATTTTGCTGTTGATCACTGTCGCCACCAAATACACCATTGTCCTTGGGCTTCCCTGGATGCAGAAGCATGACCTCTGTACCTCCTGGACCAAGTAAGAAATTCTCAGCTGGTCAACACTTTGCCTCTGTTCATGTCTCCATGTATCAGCAGTGATGACCATATCTACCTCGACTGAAAGCCCAGAAAATCCATGCTAAGTTAATATTCTTCCCAAACATCACCACTTCTGAGAGGTTTTCAACAAAGACAAAGCCAGGGGCCTGCCTCCTCACCAACCCTATGACTGCATCATTAACTTCATGCCCAGAGCCATACTCCCTGACAGTCATGTTTATCCCCTCTCTGTCATAGAAAACCAAGCCATGCAGGGATATATCACTGAAGCCCTAGCACAGGGGTACATTTGCCCCTCTATGTCACCAGCATCAGCTGGCTGCTTCTTCATGGAGACAAAAAGAGAAGGCCTCAGGCCCTATATTGACTATCAGGATTTGAATCACATTTCCATCAAGTATTGATAATTACTGTCTTTAATCACCTTTGCTCTCGAAAAGCTTTGAGAAACCAACATTTTCTCTAAACTCTCCCTGCATAGTGCATACAACCTTGTCCACATTTGAGAAGGAGATGAGTGGAAGACTGCCTTTAGCACCACTTCTGGCCCTCTATGACAGAGATGTAATGCCATATGGGCTCTCTTGTGCTCCCTCAGGGTTCCAGTGTTTGATTAATGATGTGCTCAGGGATATATTGAGAAAGTTTGTAATAGTCTACATAGACAACATATTGATTTACTCTGTTCCAAGAAAACAACATCATTCGCGTAAATCAATTACTGCAGAGACTTGGACAATCATTTATAAATGTTAAAGGAGAGAAGTGTTAGTTTCATGTCAGACAAGTCTCATTCTTAGGCTACGTCATCAGCCTGGGAGGGGTTTTCATGGATAAGAACAAGGTGGCAGCAGTTAAAGGATGGCTGATTCCCACCATAGTCAAAGAGCTCCTATATTTCTGCGCTTTGCAAACTTTTACTGTACGTAGATTCATTTGTGATTTTAGTGCCACTGCTAGTCCCCTCACATCTGTCCTAAAGAAGGGCCTTAAGAAACTATACTGGAATCTGGAAGCAGATCATGCCCTACAAAGACTTAAAGATGCTTTCATGTCTGCACCCACCCTTAAACACCCCATGAAACCATTGGTGATCAAAGTGGATGACTCAGACAATGGAATGGGTACCATCTTGTCACAGAGGGTAGGGGAGAAACCCAAACTCCACCCAGCTGCATTTTTCTTAAAGAAATTGACACCAGCAGAAAGGAACTATGATATGGGGAATAGAGAACTACTCTCTGTAAAGCTGACACTAGAGGAATGGAAGCACTGGCTAGAGGGAGAATTACACCCATTCATCATGTTCACTGACCAGAAGAACCTCAAGTACCTTAGAAGCACCTCACCTCATGTCAAACCCAGTGGGCTCTATTCTTCACACAGTTTAGATACAGCATATTGTATTGACCTGGATCCAAGAATGGTAAAGTAGACTCCCTATCATGTATTTACCTAGCATCCCCACATCAGACCCAAGAAGAACCGATACTCTCTGAATCCTACTTTGTGGGCATACTTGCCTGTGAACAAGTGACATTGTGCACTCAACCCGAGCTCAGATCCCAATTGTCCAAGTAGGAGAACTTTCATCCTGCTGTATCTGAGACTGAAGGTAATCTCTTGGACACATACATCCCTGGCAACCAGACACCTTCACGAGTATCCATAAGACCTACGATCTTCTCCATCACAAGTGCTGGTGACCTAACATACTCACAAATATTCACTAGTTCATCTCATCCTGCACTGTATGTGCCCAGTCCAAGAGCCCTTACATACTACCTGCAGGTAAACTAGTCTCATTTCCTGTGCCTCAATGCCTTATCTGTTCTTATCTAGCTCAGGATTTCATGACTAACCTACCACCCTCTCAAGGAAACACAGTAGTCTTGGACATCTCCAAGTGCCTCTACCTGATACCACTTCCAAAGCTACCCATGGCCTTTGAAACAGTTGAACTGCTGTTTAATCATGTATTCAGGTACTTTGGCTTGCCTGAGGACATTGCGAGTGACCAAAAAGCGTAGTTCACATCTCACATCTTTAAAAAAGTTTCATGGAGAAGTTGAGAGTTGCCGTTAGCCTCACATGGGGCTATCATCTGCAAGCCAATGGTCAGTTGGCGTAAGCCAACCAGGAGATCAGAAGCATGGGCGTAGCAGACACGGGGTATGCGGGGGACATGTCCCCCGCACTTCCCGTATTTGTGCCCTCTGTCCCCCACACTTTTTACAGCCATTACAACCACTCAATTCATTTTTAACATGTGGAAACGCGTTTTTCTGAGCTGCCTCTAAAAGCATCATGAGCAGGCGGAGCTAAGGCGGCAAACAAACACCGCTGTCGTGTGTGATCTGAGACGCTTTAGAAAATATTGTATGAGTATCTTTGGTGTGATTCAGATCTGGGCAGTGCTTCTGTATGTTCAGCAAACCAGCCAAGAGGCTAAAGACTTTTTAGACAGTTTTTTCTAAACAAACCGTGTAAGTTGAGTAATGCTGTTGAATGTAGATAATGTTTAGCTAAAAGATGACAAATAGATGTTAATTTAGTTAGTTAAGCTAGCTAGCTAACTTAGAGGCAGTAGTAACTAGTTACATTTACTCCGTTACATTTACTTGAGTAACTTTTTGAATAAATTGTACTCTTAAGAGTTGTTTTGTTGCAAAATACATTTTACTTTTACTTGAGTAATATTATTCTAAAGTAACAATACTCTTACTTGAGTAATGTTACTATTTTGGCTACTCTAAGATTACTCACTTCTAGGTAGAAAATAAGAATATAAATGTATTTGCGTTCCTCTGACTGTTATTTTTGTAAAGATTTAATTTATTTTTGTGGTAAAGTTTAAAGTACATGAATTTGCTGATTATTATTACTGTATTCCTAATTCTATTTCAAAATGTTGCTTTCCACATATTTTTTTATCTTTATTGCCACAATAGAAAGAGAAGGGTGAGAGAGGAGACAGCCAGAGGCCAACAGGGATGATTATGCAGGGTCACAGGTGAGAAAAGAATATAACTAGCTATGTCACTGCTACTATTCTTAATTCTATTTATACATTTTACTTCACACATTTACTATCTATATTATTGTAGGAGAAATTGTAGGAGAAATTGTAACTGGCTAAAGAAATATACATAAGATAATAATTTGATAGTATATCATTTTAAAGAACTAAAGTCGGTTCCCTGGTGCTGTGCTGTTTGTGGTTATGTGGTTCTTTAGCTGCTAAGGAGAGATGCAATTGAATGCGAGAGGATGATAAATCACTCAATAGACCTCTGAACAATTTGTCCCCCTCACTTCTAAAATGATGGCTACGCCCCTGATCAGAAGAGTCCTCCACTCTTTGTGTCCACTATCAGGAAGACTGGGCTTGCTTCATTCCATGGGGGGAGTATGCCCAGAACTCTGTCAGGCATTCAGCTACTCAGCTTACTCCTTTCCAGTGTTACCAAACTCCCTTGTTCAGTGAGATGCCACCCCTATTGATTCTCCTGCAGTGGATGAGTGGTTCAGGTGGAGCTAATAGGTATGGGAAATCACACATCAGATGTTAGAACAAGTGGCACTACAAAACAAGGAATTTACCAACCAACATCAAACAGCAGCAACAGAATTCCAGCCAGAGAACCTGGTCAGGCTTTCCACCAAGGACTTGAGAAACCCACAGAACTGTCAAAAGCTCATGAATGGCTACATCAGTCCATACAAGGTTTTTCAATGCACCAATAAGGTTATGTATGGGTTAGAACTACCCAAAGATGGCAGACTCTCATGCCTCAAACCAGCTGTCTAAGGGCTGATGGAGTTCTATGGCCCATGCTACCAGAACCCCTATTGATCAAAGGATAGCCAGCTTATCTATTTAAAGCTATCCTGGATTTATGCCACATAGAGGGTAAACTCCAGTATGTGATCTACTGAGAGGCCCTGACAAAAGATGCTGGATCCCAGCCTACAGTATTTTAGACCCACTACTTATGAATGACTTTCATGTCCTATATCCTGACAAACCCATGCAATTAGCATGGGGTAGACCTAGGAACATCTCTGCTCCGAGAGGTAGCTCTTTGGGAAGGGGGAAGGGGGGCTTCTGCCACGTCTATGCTGAATTTGGCATCAAAATCTATTCCCCAGAATGTACCTCTGCCTTCAACTATGGTCTCTATGGACTCCAACTCCCAGCTCACATGTTCAAATTCACTTGATTACTAATTGCACACACCTGGATTCAATTACCCACACTGTGTAAGCACTCTTACCACATTAGGACTTTGCTAAGTATTCATTCAACTCTGTGTTTCACAGCTGACATACGAAGCATTTGTCTCAGTATTCTTGGGCATGTTTTTTGTTCTGGTCTGTTTTTTGGATTTTGTGATTTTTGTCTTTGCCTCTGACATTCTCTTTGTGTATCACCTGAACTACTGCCTGTCCTTGGCTATGTTTAAGCCTAGCATTTTTGGATTTGTTATTTGCTATCTGCCAGTTTTAATAAAGAAGCATTTTGCACAAGTGCTGCCATCTCTGCCACCTGACAGGGCACACGTTTTGAAAACTAATGTGCATTGTTAGATTTTTTTTTTGAAGGCAACTGTAATTGTCATGTTCACTGACTCACAAATCAAATCAGATTAAGCACGTTTTGCTGAATCTGCTTCCTTCCTGTGACTCTTTTGAAAGAATACTAGCCCATCTTAGCATAAGTGTGTGAGTCACATCTGGATACCTACTTATCGGTTATGCTTTCCACTTATTCCAGGAAGTATAGCTGTTGAATTACAGTAAAAAAAAAGTATTACTAAAAATAAACAAAACAAAAACAATTAAAAAAAACCCTCAGTGTTTGTGTTTAGCAGATGTTTCTGTTTGGTAAATTAGCTTGAGATTTGTCTCTCATAGCCACCACTGACTTTAACAGCTATGGATCACACTGAAGCCATGTGGCATGAATTTATGCTAACTTGCTCTGACACACTTTCCCTGTAGTTGAAGGTGGTATTTCTGGAATATCACCCTGCAGAATCACTCTGTGATGTTGGATACTGTCATAATTTGAATCACTTTTTTCATTGTGTTGGTCTGTTTCTCCTTGAAGTTGGGGCTCCTATTAAATGACTTCCTAGGAGTTCCTGTGCAGCCTTTTTGGACAAAACCAGGTGACTGGCCTTGGGGCAGGACTTTAATGTAAAGTCTGCATTCAAAATAAACCTACAATCTGCAGTGTTTCATCTCTCAACAATAAACATATCCACCAACAATAACTTGTATTGTTTATACAAAAAAGCAAAGAATGTTGTGTTGAAATGATTGATATGTCATGACTCGTTTATATACCAAGACATACTAGCATGCACATTCATATCTTATTTGCCTATTGTAAATTAAGTTTCATGTATGGTGAACATATAATTAATGTTCCATTTTGAACAAACAGATGTGATAGAATGCACACAAATAAGTTTTCAATAATAAGAAGAATGTGTAGAACACAGGAGTTTAAATGAATACATAACTTTATTTAAATAAATGCTTTGTCATAACAAAAAAAGACAAAGGTTAAAAGAGTACATAAATTACAAGTTGAATAAATATTACAGTGATATTTACTTTCTTAATAATTTGAGTTTTTTTTTCTTTTTATCTGTTTATTAAGAGTTCCAAATGCTGAACATTTTCACGGTCCTCCTGCCACAAATGGGTGTTTTTTGTTTATCTGTGTTTTTTTTTTCTTTCAAAACGCCATGTTAGGCCACGTGTCAATGTCAATCATCAAGTCTTCTCATCCACAAAAAAGAAAAACAAGAAGAAGAAGAAACTGTTAGTGATTCAGAAAGAAAGCTGTAATACTACTGTATGATGAGTTGTGAATATTGTATTCATCTAACCATTTTGAAGATTCGGAATCTGGCGAAGGCACCAAGCAACGTCACAGTGGCTTATATTGGCTTGATGTGACTATTCTTCTTTATAAACACTTTACATATTATTAAAGCATCTCAGTAAATGAGAGTAGCATCTTATCTCTATGATGAGATTTAGTCTATAATGGTGATTCAGAATGAAGTGACATTTGTTTTAGTCTATTGTCTTTGGTTGATGCGGAAAAAAACCACCATTTTTTGCAATTCACTGTTTAGAATTTTGTAGTAAAACACAAAACAAATCAACAGGCCCTTGGCTGTATCACTTCTATGCACATGATTCAATCATGAACCACATCTAAGCTATGAGAAAGCATTTCCTACATCCTTTGATGTCAGTTCCAAGACCAGAAGAGCAGTCACTGATTTACCACTCGCTGCTTGTACCTGCCTCACAGATTCTGAGACCCCCATTGCCTAGCCTGCTAATGGTATCTATTGTGATGTGTCTTGTGGTGTGTATTCTTGTTGGGCCCCACTTGAACATGGCCTGGGGCTCTCACCTTCCCTCCCTCTCCCTGGGTGCCACTGAGGCACATAGTCCAGTAGCTGTAAGAGTAGATGAGTAGAGATTGGACTGAGATCAATAGCTGTGTATTTTAATGTTGTCATTTTTCCCCCACCAGATGAAGAGGTGGTTGTCAGGCTTGGGCCACTAAAGCCCCTGTCAAAAGTCCCCAGGCAGGGTTTGTATCTGAGGCCTGTTCCTGCTTCTCCTACACCTGATCTGAGATGTGCTTTGGAGTCAGCACTGCTAGGAGGAAGCTGTCATATGGCAATAATAAAAAAAATTGTAAATACATAAGTGCAAGCTGCTTAAAAAAAAAAAAAAGAAAGAAAGAAAAAAGTGGGAGGGGGCTCTGAGCACAAATCAGGACCTGGATAATGCTGGCAAATGCTCTAGCCTCCTCCTCAGAGGCCATTTGTGCAATAATAGTGAACAACACCTCCTCAATAACTCATTTAAAACACCTGTGAAGGACTGTTTATAACCTTCACCCCGAAAAACTCTCTCTCTTTTCTCTCCATACTTTGAGAGTCTCTCATCACTCATTTTTCCATTTAGACATGCCGTTGGGACTTTCTGTCGACCTGTGGTTCTTTGTCTTCTTTTTGATAATGGTGTAGCTATCAATAGCAGAGAGAAGCAGCAGCACTAGAGGCAAGCTTAGTGGAGTAGCGTCTCATCTATCTTATTGTGTCAAGCATTACTGGCCCCCTCCCAGCCATGAAACTACGATCACATGAGCTCTGTAATAAGATCTGAGCAGAACCACTGTGGCAGGGAATGGCTTTTCTTGCTGATTTTTCTGCTAAAGAATCACCAGCCTGTGCAGGCCGTGAAGGCCTCTGTGTATCCCTGTTCATATGTAGCTTGACTGAAAACAACTCGAACTACTATCTCAAGCAATTACATATACTTGCAGTCTCAAAATTCAGCTTATTCTTTGAGATAAAAAATAATAATAAAAACAATCAATGAGAGACATAGGTGTACCCACTAGCTTCCCTTTCACAGCTAGGGATTTTACATAATGATTTAAAATAGTCATGGCATGACAGAAATATCTTTGACATATACATCTGAAAGAGACTGAGGACCCTCGTCAGTACATAATGATTAACCAATTTTATCCCCTTGGCTATTGTGTAACGTTCACGTCACTATTCAAATGTATTTGTATGTAGAAAGGCACTAAAACACACACAGACTCACATAAAACTCTCAATGCACTGAATGACAATGGTAGTTAAATGTGCCTTCTTTTTCAAATGAAACCCTTTAAAAAGCAAAAGGTACACTTATGTCATGCTGAAGATAGAATTTCAAGAACAACACACAGTAGTTGTGTGGCTTGGGGAAAAAAAAAAAGTTAGGGGTGGGATGGTTGGGGAGGACTGGGGAAGACCTTGGTGGCTGTAACAATGAAAACAGATTACACCAAAGGTTGTAACAATGAAAACATGCTAAAATGCACTGTGTTTTCCAAGCACTGTGTTTTCCAAGCAGCAATTCCTGATAATGGTTCCTCATAAAACATTCATCAATCTACAGTTAACGGTATTATACTACGCCAAGGTGTCACTCAGTTCAGTGAAAGCACTTGGTCTAGGAAATGGCTCATAAGCGGATAAGTTGATACTTCACTGAAGGCAAAAATAATAAAAGAAGACTATTCTAAAAACTTGTCACAGGCTGAGAAAGAAGCCACCACTTTCAAAAGTGAATGTCCATCAAAGTCAAGTTACTTCAAGTCCAAATTCTGGGAAAGTTAGTGTCAGACCATTGAAATCTGTCTCAGACCATAACACCAAGTGTCCCAGTTTGGATACTGTTACTTGTGCTGCAAAATGGGTGCCAGATGAGTTTGGATGTGGACATTTCTTTTATGCTCTTCGACCAAAGAATCTGTGAAGACGTTGGACATGACAGGACCTCAGGCCACAGCCAACACATCAACTATCCATTCACCTGGATCAGTCTGCACGCCAGCATCAGGTTACATAGGCACAGTTGGCATTTTAGGCAAGCTACACAGTCACAGAGTCACTGAGACAAGTATGTCAAACTTACTTGGAATTTCAATTCCTACACCATCGTTCTCCCAAAGAGTGGGCCAGTGAGAGAATGCTAGCAACTAGCAATGAGCCTACTCAATAACTGCTCTCAGGGGGCATGGGGATTTTGCCACACACTCATGTGGTGGAAAAAAGGGACATATTCCAAAAAAAGTGTCCACCATGTTTCTCTTTCATGCAGCTGCACATTCACATTCACACATACAAAGACATACATATATATTCACACACACACACACACACATACACTGAACTTGGTGAAGTTACACATTTCCAAGGTTTTCCCAATAAGTGCTCTAACAGGACCAAATAGCCATATAGAGAGAGCTCTATCAGCACATCCCTATGACATTATTATTATTATTTCTTTTTTGGAAAACAAACTAAACATTTTATAGTTCTTTCAATAATAAGAGTTTGAGCTATTTCCTCTGACACCTCAACCTCAAAGATGTAAAAGATCAAGATAGCGCTGGTAATAATTAACATACCATATGCTCTTTTTTCCTGTATGTTAACAAGTATGGTACTCAAACCCCAGCCTCTATAAAAATATATAATTGAATGTATATATTTTTAAAAATCTTTTGCTGGGACCCAGCTCTTAACACAGCAGAGGCCCTCTGATTAACTGGGTACCCCAAGTTAGAGATGAGCGCTCAGTCAAAAAAAGTTTATCATTTGTTTTTGTTCAAATTTGTTTGTGTTTTGTTTCTTCTTTTTGGATCAAAATCATAGAGTGACTGGCGGGAGGACAGGTGGGAAGGAAAGAAGGAGGTGAGCCTCGGCTTAGGTGATCATGGTGTATCCCTCCTCACTCGTTGTTGTTGCCAGGCTCCATGTCTTTGCACTGGATGTTTCCTCCACTGTAGTCAGTCCCTGGCAACTGCACTCCATATTTGTCCACGCACCAGCATATTCCCCGTTTCCGACCACGTGAGGGCTTACACTAAATGTGGATTGAGTGGGAGGGAGAGATTGAAAGAGGTGTTAAATAACTATCTGTAACAAATACCAGACACTCATTACTTTAAGTTAATATTCTTTTAAATTATTATTCTATTAATCTGTAAGTTGACATAACTTGTATGACATCAAAACCCTTAAAGACTAAATCCACACCTGCTTGCGTTTGAAGAAGCCCTTCTTGTCACAGTTGGGCAGATAAAGAGAGAGAGCCACAATGCGGGAGGTGTCTTTCAGTCCCCTTATGATCCCGTCCAGCTTTCTTCTACATGGACCCTTTATAATTCAGCACAACACACATGTAACAACAATCAGTTAGTCATTAGCAATCAGTGACATTCTTCCCATTTTCCATTCCCTCACTGTAACTTACAAATTCAGTTTCGTGCTTGTCAACTGGAAGTGGTGAGTAGTCCGGCGAACCCATGGACCTCAGCTTCTCCTGCTGCTTCTTCCTGTCCTTGCGCATGGCAGCCTGCTTCTTGCTGGTGATTAGGTCTTGCTTAGGATTAATGGGCACTTTGGCTGGGGGCAGCTGCTCCTCTGTTGTGTCAATCTTTATTGCCTCATCATGCTCTTTAGACTCACGATCTGCAGAGAACACAGTGATCAACAAATGATGAACTTCACTTCTCACAACTAACACTTTTAGCAAACCTGCATGCCCTAGCTCAGAGGAATGAAATTTGACAAAAAAAAAAAAAAGTCTTGAGACCAATTCCAATTTCACAGTCTGATTGGTGTTTTAAACCTGAAACCAACTGCTTTCCTGCTAAATGTTTCCTTTGCATTTGTTTACAGAGGTGGAAAGGGATCAGCAGGTGATGACAAGCCCTGATCCCTCCCATACAAATCCCTAAATTCCTACCCAAAACTGAACAAGGTGCCTGAAATGGAGTTTTACTCTCACTGGGACTTCACTTCATTATTACGTAAACAGCCAATAGCCACCAATGTGGCCAAATAGCATTAAATCATCATTAAATGCTGCTTTATGAGAATTACAAATCAAGGCAAGCATTTGGCAGAACATGCAAATGAAACTGAGACTACCTACAAAAGGCCAATAATAATAATCCACTTTACTTGATTTACTTTCTTAGTGTACCACATGCTTGAGAGTTGAATTTGCAAGATATTTTCCATTTATTTGATAACAAATTTCAGCCATAACTGTAGCACTTTTAGTTGAAGAATGGAACTTCCCAAAGGCTTGGTAGTCTTTTAAACTATACTTAGATCCTTTAAAGTCTCAGCAGCCATGTTCTGTATGGCGTGAACTGCTCAGAGAACCAACGCATTTTGAAGGGAGGTCTACTACTTAATATAATGTCTACAGCAAACCTGCAGCTAATGATGTTGAGGAAAAACAGGCCAAGAGCATTTCATGAAAGTAAATATTTTACTGCAAAAAAGATCTGGCTGAGTTCTCAAGACCTAAACCTAAACCAGACATAATTTCGCCAGCAGGTTTTACAGTAGAGTAAGTATATAAATAATCCCTGAACACAGCAGATTTAGGCATTACTATGAACATGTGGCTATATTTATCCAAGAAAAATATAACAGAAGGTGTTTCAGGTCAAATGTTGGAATGGGAATTTGTCAAGTATTGTTAAGGACACTGCCATGTGATAGCATACCACATTCAGCACCATTAGCTAGTTTTGGGAAGGTGGAAGAGGTGGGGCTTATATGGTTTAGTTTCTCTTATATAATGTCTGGTTTACAGTGACACTCTGTATAAGAGAGGGGTGTTCCAAGCAGACTGGTGTTGAAAGAGTTTGTCTGACACTGCAGCCATGGATAGGGACATGGGGGAAGGGTGATTACTGGAACCAGGTTCCTGGCTTCTGAAGTTGCTATCAGATCAGTGGTTCACTCTTTGAAATTAATCTTGCAACTCATGACTTGGCAGACTAAATTCTGCACTGAAATGTTCCTGGTAGCCAGGCTTCATGACAGGCCAGCAGGCCTGAATCGCATCTATCACAGTCAACCTCATACTTAGAACATCTTTTAGAGTTATAAAAATGACTGATGACTGATGTTTATGATACTGTGCCACATTTGGCTTTGCATGCCAGCAAGGAGCACATATCCAGGTATGTTTAGTTTAAAAATCAACAATAGACAGAGTTTTAAACTTTTTTACTACCAGTGCATCTTATTTTCTTTTCAACATGTGGGCAAAGCAAACATTTTCCATGCTCAGTGTACCTCGCTAGTTATAGACCCAAGTCTGTATTAATAATAATAATAATAATAATAATAATAATAATAATAATAAATTACACTTTTCATTTAAATTCAAAATTTCAAAAGGCTTGATACACAAAAGATTTGAATGTCAAAACAAGGTATTTATGATATTAAAATTACACTGAGTTGTGAAAACCTGCCTTAACTGAGTGAATTGCTTGGGATGGGCTACACTGTCTCTGTTTAATATCTGAGCCCTGGCCAAGACACTGGAGCATGGCCAAGCCAGACATGTCACATGCAGCCCCTCTATTCAAATGAGCTTTGGAATGAATGGGAAAGAGGTATTGGTGACTCTATGCTTAGCCTTGCAAAGTTTTCATTAAGGCGAGAGGACCTGAGCAAGAATACAAGGGGCATTTGATAGGGCTCTGTTTAAATATTAACATATGCATGAGGCAGTTATACTTCATCAATATCCAAAGTTTTTTGCTGTCTCATGACTAATAATTAAATAAATTTTATTTATTTTCCTATACTTGACTAATAATTGCGGATTTACTAACTTTACGAATTGCTGTGTTGATTATGTTATACAGAGTTAATTTTTGCTTTTAATCCCATCTGCCCTTTGCACAAAGCATTACAACTTCATAGCACCATTTTGTTGTTGCAGTCTATTAAGGCAAGTTGTCCACAAGTGTATAATTGTTAAAGAGTGCATACTACTGGCCTAATCTGTCACTCTACATTCATTGCTTTGTTCAAGTCACTGGCCAGCCATGACATCCTAAGCCAGATTCCGCTGCTCAATATTTAAAAGCTGGCCCAAATTCACAGCATGATTGTACAACTGAAACAGAGCAGCAGGCAGACAAAGGGCCAAAGAAGGCCAGAGAGAAGCTACTCTCTACAGGCCAATGTACAACAAAAATGACATTATAATGGGTGAAAAGATGCATATGACACTGGACTGGCATTGATCTGTAGTGTATTTAGTGAAATTAAAAAAAAAAAAAAACATTAACTTACCCTATAGTCACTCTGGTTCTATTAAGTGCATGCCTAAACTATGTAACCTGTTAATATTATTCAGACTATGAAACAACAATTATAATTCAACATGCGTAGCATAAATGGCACCTGTTCACCAGAAAGCATTTTCATAGCCACATAAATGATGTCTGATGTTAATATTTCTTTACACAAATGACAGAAAATCCCTCGTATAAGTTTTTATCCCTTATTATATCCCACTCTGAATCTGTAAGTATAGCCACACTATCAGCTTCTTCATACAGACTATTTTTCCCCATGCAACAGCATAAAGAATAATACTATATTAAATGCTGATGAATGATCTGAGGAGGCAAACTTGCCATAGATTTATTGTCACATGTATTTAAAAACTCACAAGCAGACATAAGCAACTGTAATCCTATGCAAACCTAATTTTGGTCTGTGGTCTCACCAAGCATTTGTGTTTGGGTCTTGTTAAAAAAAAAAATGTCAGAAGCTGGTTTGTCTCAAATTTCCATTGATGGGCACAAAAGTTATCTTTTAGGCCCATGGTGCAACTCCTCCATGCATTTTCATTAGTGTTAAACCTGTGCTATAGTCAAGAAACTAACCACCTTTTGTTTCCCTTCCTTGGAAAAAGTATGAAGTGTGCATCCTCTAACTTAGAGCAGGATGTTTCAACAGGTTGACACCTAAACCTCATGCTGTTCCTGTCAAGTTGATTGTTTTCTACTTGTATTTATGTCCCTATGAATTATAATAACCTGTCATAGTGATAGAAAGGAAGCAGAGCAAACGCTCAGTTGTTTCGAACAGCTACACAGCCTCCCACTTAAAGACCAATATATGAATGTCACAAACCAACAATTGCTTGATTCTCAGGAGAACAGACCTCTGTAGCTGAGTTCCTGCACAGCTGTTTCCCACTAGCCTTCCCAGTGTTGCTGACAAATGTGGACTGCACAAATTGCTGTTAAACTTTATTACAAGAAAGCGTTCAAGCTTGCCAAATAGGATCTCCTTTTGCATACTCTGAGTATGAGAAGGTGAATGGCTGTCTGAGACATGTGTTGGAGCCTGACTTTGGTAGAACTATGCAATGAAATATAGCAATGAAAACCAATCTTAATGATGGAAATCTGGGTGCTGCTTTCAGTGCTACTTGTATGCACAAGGCTCCTTCCAGTGTCACAGCACGCACCGATTAGTGCTGTACAAGTAACTGCCTTCTTTTTGTTGCTTCATGATTGCAGTTAAAATATGGACAACCTCCAGGAATTACATAAGGTACCCATAAATAAGTAGTACAAAACCAAACTACATCCAAATGTCAAGTTCTGACTTTTTTTTTTTTTTTGCCTTGGGTGAAGGTCCATTAGTTAAGACTGGGTTGTCAGTGCACAACATGCTTGTTCATGTGCAGCTCATACTTTTAAAATTTGAGCCATGTTTAATTATTGTTTGTGAACTCTGACAGAGAAGTCTGCTGAAATATAACACAAAGGTCCTTCATGAGGATCAGAGGACAAGTAGCAAGCTACCATTTAGTCATATTTTATGGCAAGTGTGAAGTTTCTGATGTGTCAAAGCTTTATGTTGCCTGCTGAAATGTCCAACAAATTATGTTCAAAATCCTCAGTTGCTATGAAGTAGGGGTTCACACATGATGAACGTAACCATGGACAGAAACATACAGTAGGCACCAATAGCGAGAGCACTTCCAAAATTTCAGGGTAAAATCCTATCTCTTAAACATTGCATAGTTATTTAAACATACTTCTTATGCTAAATGTCCTGTTTTGGTAAGAATGACAACTGCTGAAGTGTAATAACAGCACTATTAAGTGTGTTTTAGACACAACTGCAATCTTCTATACTGACCATTTACACCATCAGTGATGTGAGCTGATGATTTCAAGACTGTGTCAGAAGACTGTGTTAGCATAGTTGTTTTTGGGTTTTCTTCTTGGGTTTCATGTGACGTCACATCTGCCTCATTAGTTATTCAAAACTTTAGCTGGTGGTCAACCAAAGCTCAATTGACAAAGCGTTTGTATGAAGAAGGTGCATTGCTCGCATGAAAAATGCCTTATGCTTGCATTGTTTTAGGTTGTTCGAATCAATCAAACCGTGAAACTGATAAAAGTTTCTTCAGGGTTCCCAGTGAACTAATAAAAAAAGGGTGAATGAACACAGGATTTCACAAAAAGATGTCGAGAAAGGTGGCTTTTGAACTTCTCACTGAAATCAAGCCAAGTTGAAGCATGCTCAAGTTTGCAGTGACCACTTCGTGAAAGGTTTGTATATCCCTCTCAGCTATGTCCTTAGTGTTTTCCAAATACTTTTTTTGCCATGTTATTTTACAGTCCTTTTTTTAGTAAGAGTGAACACAAGTGAGAATCAAGCAAACTGTTGTTTGTTTACACTTCAACTTGCAGCGCTTCATTGTAAAGACGCAAACAAAAAGCTTAAAAAAACATACTTACACGGGCAAAAACAATACAGGATTCATTTGTCAGCGACTTGAAACCGAGGTTCTTTACCCAGCCATATACAAAAAAATTGTAAGCCTCCATACTCTTCCACCCTTTCATCTGTTTTGCGGTGTAGAAGGATGTCTGCAACACCAGATAGTTCGAGATGTCGGGGAACTCGACTAAAGGGTAGTTTTCGAGATCATATGACAAATCCTTCTTTCCCAGACTGTAGGGGTCGATTCCATTGCACATAGCAATCTTCTGAATATATCTAAAGCCAGCAACGGCTTCTAGATTACGAGCATACTCTGATAAATTATCGTTAGTTGTTTGCACTACGGCAGCTATTTTGGTTTGCTTGACCACCACCTGTTTTACCGGAAGTGAAATTGCTAAGAAAAGTCACATGACTGAAACCCAAGAATACTATCCCTTCTATGGTAACAGATAATGTAGGACATGCTACAGTTTTGGCATACTATATAGTGTGCTGATACGGGATTTGTTTTGGCTGTAAAAAGATGACAGCAATTTTGAAGAGCAAACATTGTTTTAGGCTAATTTAGACATTAATAGACAGTGATGCCTTTATTTTTCAATGCCAGGATTTTTATTTTTTAGCAGGAATACAACTAATTTATGGTCAAACACAGGGCAAGACCTTGCAAATCTCATCTCATCTCATCTCATTATCTCTAGCCGCTTTATCCTTCTACAGGGTCGCAGGCAAGCTGGAGCCTATACCAGCTGACTACGGGCGAAAGGCGGGGTACACCCTGGACAAGTCGCCAGGTCATCACAGGGCTGACACATAGACACAGACAACCATTCACACTCACATTCACACCTACAGTCAATTTAGAGTCACCAGTTAACCTAACCTGCATGTCTTTGGACTGTGGGGGAAACCGGAGCACCCGGAGGAAACCCACGCGGACACGAGGAGAACATGCAAACTCCGCACAGAAAGGCCCTCGCCGGCCACGGGGATCGAACCCAGGACCTTCTTGCTGTGAGGCGACAGCGCTAACCACTACACCACCGTGCTGCCCGACCTTGCAAATCATGTGAAGAAATACTATGTCAAAGTAGATGGCTAATAATCTAGCAATACTGATTTCATACATGGCTTGATATAGTGTTTTTATTATCTGGCATCAAAATTTTGTAGGCTGTTATGAGCACCACCAATCTCCCCACCCCCATAAATTTCATAATTTGATATCTGTGGTGAAGTACTTATGGTTAGATTTGACAAATAAGCTACACCTGCATGGCTTATGATGACAAAAAATCTTTAGCTTTTTACAGAACACTAAAAAACTTTGGTATATACATTTATCATTAGTAATTTACAGTGTCAGAACTAACACAGATTACTGAAAACTGTTCTGCTTGGTGCTGTAAGCAGAGTGAATATGAGAGACTCATTACACTGTGTAAGATAGGATGCTCCGGTTTGCCCTATAATGTGGAAATAGTTTGGTATTTTCTTTCTTCTTGGTGATCCTGAGGTGAAATTATTGCTTTAGAAGAATGAAAATTGGGTAACTAGGAGACAGAGGCTCCTAAACCTGTTGTGGTCAAGAATGATTGACCTCTCCGTTAATGTCTGTCCTGTCCATCTGGTAAAAATGGGCTGAAACCAAACACTACAGTAGACAAGAAGCACCCATCTAAATCTACCCAGTGCTTTTATAGCTCTTTAGACAGTGGCTCCAAATGTGTTTTGCTGAATCACTGTGGCATGACCAAGCGCCCTGTGCAATCACACACTGGGGAAGAGCTGCTCCTGTTACAGCACTGTTCCACACACACTCACGTCAAGCCCCTGACACATGTGCGTGGGTGTGCATGTGTGTAACCTGCAAAGCCATAACCGTAGAGTATAACCATATTTCTGTTTCCCATTTTGTAAGAAATTGTGAACTATCCTTCCCTTTTACAAACAATTGCTAAAGAACAGAGCAAATTCCATTCACATGCTGTCTCGTGGATTTATATGGCCTCAGGGAGCAGTGGGATGGGGATGGTTTAACAATAAAACCAACAAGTTGAAATAAACCCATATTAATACAGGCTCCATACACTAACAACAATAATTCATATATGTAACATATATAGAATGCAGACTGGGGAAGAGGTAAAGTGTAAAAGAGCATGTTGAAGCTTTCAGCTGCACTGGGCACACATGCCCAAACCATGGTTGTCTGCCTCCCGTCAGATTTAATCTTTAAACAGTAATCTGACTCTCTGCACCACCCCCAGATGTAAACCTAAATTCAGACTAACCAAGATCTGCTGCCCCATAAATCTTCCCCCTACAGTTTTCACTGTCTTCAGCTGCAGGTAATTAAATAATGAACAAAATGCCAAAGAATGAGCTTTAGTGCATAATACTTCATATATTGCAAGTAAACTAAATATTCCATCAACAGAACGACTATGAAAGTCGCATTTCCATTCTAGGAAAGAGACACCCATTGCAATTGGTCTTGCATTGGATGGTTCAACAACATCTGCTGCATATTTTAGTGTTTTCTCATCTCCAACACACATGACTCACCACATCATGTCATTACTGAGCAAATTGTGTGTTAATTTGGGTGTGTTAGAACAGGGAAAAACAGACAGGTGCAGGTCAAGAAGAGTGCAGGACCAGGATTGAGGACTGGGCTATTATATCAACTCTGCTTCATGTATGTTGACCCTGTGGCAAAGTGCCAAAGCAGTGCATTTGTCAACTGTTTGGATAGGTTCAGGATATCTAGGTGAAGCTCAAAGAACACATTTGCATTCTATTAGCATACAGGAATGCCAAATGTGCAATGGAATGTGCAATGGAAGTGGCAACGAGTGGCAATGCATTCAAAATTTTTCAACGTCATTTATTTTTAACAGCGATGACTGGTCCCAAAAATCAATAATAACTACAAATGATCTGATTCTGATTGATATGCAATATCCCTGACTGCAAATTAGTAACAGCCCAATGCCCAGATATTGCTGTGGAATGATATTTAATCACAACTCAACCTTGATAAGACCATATGGAGCTTTCATTCCACTTTCTTGTATAACTTGCAGTTGAGCCATCTGCAATCGAAATGCCTTTAAGTCTTAAATACGCATAACTGGGCCACTCTTGACTGATTATTATGCACATTTAAATAACTGGTACTTATGCACCAAAAGTCAGCCATATTTGGCTTGGAAATAGTCTGCTATCAAAGTAAGTGATGTTACACGTTAATGTGTATTCATGATCTGTCAACAGCTTGGTAACATTTTTTTTTGTTGCAAGTGATCTCTGATGCATCCAACTGCCATTATTAACACCCAGTGCCTATTAAGAACTCATCACACTCAGGTTGGAGCACTAAGCGACCCAGCACTTACCCACAGGCGGATGAGACGCCTTGTAGCCCTTCTCGTTGGTGCACAGCCCTCTGCCGTGCAGCAGTGCGTGTAGTGGTTTCTCCTCTCCGTCGCGCGGCAGGCAACGGAGTCCGTGCGCACACGTGCTGGTGTAGACGCCACACGGCTGATTCTCGGCGAGCGCGCAGGTGAGGCAACAGCCGCAGCCGGGCTCCTTCACCAGCTGACAGCCTTTGGGCTCGGGAGGGCACATGGACAGCGCCTTCTGGTCGCACGGCTCGCATGGCACATATGAGCCCGAGCACTGGGACACAGCCGACAGAAACGGCACCATCACGAATACAAAGTTGAGGAGCATTTTGTCAAGGATTGTTTATTCTTATTTTTCCAATAAGATCAGAACCTCCGAACAATTCGTAATTACTCTCTCCGACGCACCTTTGCTTCAGGTCATCGGATTTTACAATACAATTAGAAACTTTGTAAGAAAAAAAGTCCGCATCCAAAGTCACAAAGAAAGGTCATTAAATGTTGCACTTTAAAAGCATCCGCAGATCTGTTTGCACAACGTTACAACAGACTGTCTATTCTGATCATTCTCCGTTTATAATGATAGCACCAGTAAGGTCCAGCGTGCGCGCAAGCCTGTCCAGAACCCGCAGCCGTTTTATCTTCTGCGGCTGCGCTCTTGATCTCTTCCCTGCGTCTTCACAAGTTTTGGCGAGCACACTGAGCGAGTGCGGGCCGCCCTGCCTTTTTAAAAACGGCCGAAACCGAGCGGCGCTGGAGGGAGGCGCACTTGCCACATCTTGGCAACACGCCACCGTGTTTTATTCCCTCCCTCTCGCTTTCTCTCCAGCAACAGAATCACGCCTTTCACGCTGATGGCTAAAGTGATACCAAGTTTACAGGGGTTCGAAACGCAAAGAGACCCGACGCCCTAATAAATGACGAGACCGTGGGTTTTTTTCCTCCCTTTTTCGTTTTCAGGAATTATAGCCTCGGCATGCACGTGTCTTGGTTAATCTCCAAGGGCAATGCTAAATATCTAATCCAAAAGCCATTTATATTGATGATGATGATGATGATGAGTGATCTGTGTGCATGGGAAGCAGTGCAAATTCGTTCAAGGTGCGTAAAAGTGCACACGGCGCACCAGGGTAGAATAAAAGTTGAATTGCTTTTGTGTGGCTACATATTGCATGAGCCTGTCATCCCTGATTGAGAAAATTCCTTCACTGGTAGTGTGGAAGATGATGAGTACTGAAAAGCAGTCTTGAACAGAGAAAGTTGTATCAGTTGTGTTAAAATATAGATTTATTTCTTGTTTCTATATTTATCTACTTTCATATGAAAGGGACAAAAACAAAGCATAATTTCCCTCACTGAGAATCTATTTGAGTGGTTAATGATTAATTCAAAAGCAATAGGATAATAGCGCTGGAAATAGGCTATTACTGTGTTGCAGCCTTAAAAAAAATTAATAAAAATAATAATTTAAAAAACCGCTCTGCATGTGCTCTAGCAGCTGCCCTGATTCGGAAGTCTACCCTTTTGCCCCTCATTTACCGTACAGACTGTTCAGTGATGACTTTTACATGTGAAGCTTATGAGAAGGTCAAGTGTGCTGTCTTTCTCAGTGCTGTCTTTCAGCAAGCCTGTATTCCTGAGTCAAAAATATTTATGCATTTAACATCTTTACTTCCCAAGTAACTTCCTAAATACCTCTCATGCTGGGTTTTCCCATTGTCCTACTGGCTTTGCCAGTCTATAGTTAAGGCAGATGTGTATTCAGTGCATAAGAGTTTTGGGTAGTTTGCTGGATGCCCAGTAGAAGGAGCTGTTAGCAATGATTAGAGCTGCTGGTGGTGGAGTCGACGATTCTTGAAGCTTTCCACGCTGTAAAAGTGGGCCTCTGAAAGTATTCCACACTCAATATTTTCATAGAAATAGGACCACTATGTCACTTATCCGATGCCATAGTCAACATAGTATTTCAAAACACTGCAAAAGCAAATAGTAAGTTTTAAAGTTTTGAATATTATTATTAAAATGTTATGTACATTCAAAACAAGCACTTTACATTAGAGAAACTTCATGATAATAGTTATTCGATCTGCATCACATCTTCTGTCTTGTCGTGTGACCTAGATGCTACAATTTTCTGACTGTGAACTTACTAAAACGCTGAAGTGAGATCTATTATATATATATATATATATATATATATATATATATATATATATATATATATATATATATATATATAATGATACTGACTGCTTGATTATGTATTTTTTATGCTAGGCATTTTTTCTACATTTTCCCTTCCTTCTGAGGCTACAGTTCTGAATTTGAACATGGACTCCTTTCAGGTCATGCGAGGTGTCAAATTGCCCTGGTCTGCTTCCCAGTTCTTTAACTTGGGGGGAAAAAAATAGTTCAGAGGATACAGGTTACAGAAGTCATTGGAAACATGCTGGAAATATAATCCACTTGCTAATGAGGAGGAAAACGGTCACAATTACTGGCCTAAGTTCACAGCTAGACCAACACTGTGTGTATATTTGTGTAATTATACATGAGCCTAATGGTTTGACACAAAAGCTCATTGCTCGTTATTTTGGAGACTCACCTGTTCTTGTCTACGTCTACAGTTTTAAATGACAAAAAAATATATTATGCACTTTCAGGATACTACATGTTCTTGTGGACCAAATATGTTACTCCGAGAGAATATCTTTCCAGTGTAAATGTCAGCTCTAGTGGATAATCTTGTAGAAAATATCATTTGGGTTTTTATAGCCTTCTGACATAATGCAGCACAAACTAAATTCAGTGTAGTATGTATGTAGTGTTCAATGTAATTCAATGCTTTCACTTAATCTCCTTTGTGTAAGGGGACCTGACAAACACCGCTTAATTAGAAACAACTTTACACTATTTAAATCTTGATATAGGCGCCACCAGTGTCAGTCATTTTGATTACTTGTGTCTCTGGAATATTTACTCTACTTGAAAATGTTATTTTCATGCTCTTCAACTTTTGTATACAGTCACCCACATAGATGACTCCCTCCTGCTAGCTCACATACACAAGAACAGGCAAACGAAGAGCCAAAAACACTAGATGTCAGCAAAAGAAGTGTCCATCAGATTGTTAGTGAATATGTATAACCATTCCATGTTTTGTCTTCGAGTTTAAACTTTAAAATCTCCCTGCTGTTTGCAATAACATGCTTATTGAAAGAATTTATGGAGGCTCTATGACCTCAGATGCAACACATCTAAAACCCGTTAGGTACACAGGTAATAAAGTTATGATTTGATACATACACTCAGAATGTATTATATTATATTATATTATATTATATTATATTATATTATATTATATTATATTATATTATATTATATTATATTATGTTTTGTGTCTTTTTGTCTCTTTGGTCAAATAAGGAAACCCAAGGAGACTAGAAGTGATTGTTGGTGATCAACTTTCATTACATTCCATAATAAAACCTGCAGTTGCAGAATTGATTTCAGTCATCTAAGTTTCAAGGCTAAAACATCTGCTCTTCAATTATTTAATGTTTGCTTCTCTTTGCAGTCTAAAATGTAGCAAGACACAAAAAGGTGAGAGTGGGAAGGGAGACCAAGTAACCCCAACCCTCTATTTTGGACACTGGTTAAGAGCAAGCAGTTGGCAATATTCATAAATTATATTTCCATTAGTGGCCTATGGCAGCCTGTTTGCAGAAAGATCTGGGCACAGCTAGTGTGTTAAGCCCCAAGAGCAGGACGTGGTGCTGGGTTTCAGGGATCCCTGTTTGCCTAACTCATCCAGGCCCATCTCCTGGGATTAAACAGTCTGGCTGATGAATGAAACTCTGCAGCTGCCAAGGACTTTACAATCACACTGGTCATTCTTCTTTCAAATCCTCTCCCTCTCTTAGTTATTCCTTAGTCTGCCACCCTTTTCCTTCTCTATTGGCCTAGCTTGACCATATAGGTAAAACTGCAATGCATTTTAACTTATAATATTTTCATGTTTCTCATTTACTCCAATCATCAATAGAAATGTAGATGCTTTAGCCAAATGAATGGTCTCTGATTGTTTAGAACTTGCCATGAACCATCACATCACATTATCAAGCATAATATGAATCATCATTGTACATTTTATCCAGACAATACTTAAAATACAGTGAGTACTAGTCCTCTGTGCTCTGGGGAGTGTTTGTGATGTTTCAATTTTGAAGTTTCTATTCTGACAGAATACCTGGAAATAAAATAAGTTTTCACAAAAGAATTGCAATACAAACTGTATTCTGTAGCTATAATCTTATTGCAGTCATTACAAAAATGTTATTCACACAATGATCTCAAGCACATAGCTTTTCACTGGATATAAATGTATACAATATTTAATTTCTTTCCAATTCTATTAAAAAGAATCACATTAAAAAAGATTAATTTGAATCATGTCTGTGAAGATTCTCAGTCTTGATTGACTCAGACAGGGTGACTCAATGGCTCCTTAGATGAGCTTTTCATCCATGAGAGGATAAATACCTGATACTCCCTACCAGTCAGACAGAACTGAAGAAGCCTTTCAGATGAGAGGTGAAACGTCTTCAAGAATCTTCAAGCAAGTCCAGTTGCTCTCTTTTACCACCCACAATTCATTTGAATCGCCCATTTTTTTTTCTGGGGGGGGCAGGACTGTTTTTTTTTTTAAATATATTTTACTACGTAAACTATTAATGTGCATAGATACCACCATGTTAGTGCCCAACCATTACTGTTAACCAAATAGTATTAGCACTTTACTGATGTAGTGCTAGTCTGATTATTGTGTTTCACATTTCAAAATATTTCTTTCTGCAAAGTCAGGCACCTTGCCCAACTCAATTGATGCATGCTCAACATGCCCTGCTGTCATTCATGGTAGTGTCACTATTTATGTGCGACTGTTTTTTCTTCTTCTAGCAATCTCTCTTCTTTCATGGTGCGCCACCAAAAATATGTGTTATGTACACTACAATGGGAGTATTGTTAGTGTCTATGTTGGAATCACACATTTAGAAAGGTAGTTGTGCTTCAACCACAACCAGGACTCAGTTGTAGCCACATTCTGTTTTTGCTCTCCATGACCTCGTTCAGTGGAACGGCGTGACTTGTTTCATACCGACCAGCAACAACAGCGTTCTGTTGTCCTGAGCCAAAATAAAAACGTTGACTGAGTTGAGAATTACACCTAAATTGTTAGTTTTGAGGTTTTCATTTCGGAGCAGATAGAGTTCTAATGTAGTTCTAGGTTCCCACTTTTTGATTAGAGGGTGGGTAAAATTTTTGATTTAGTCAAGGACCTCATTGTGTCCACAATTCTGCAGAGACACTCAAATAGGCTCAGAGAAGACATGGGAGGGTTTTTCATAGTGTATAATTATGTAGTAAATTTTCCTCAGGCAAGAAGGGAATTTGTGGAAGGCCTTCATTTCCAAAACCCACATACTAGCAGCTCCCCTCTCAGCAAAGGGTTAAGCTAACAGTTTGACCAAACGCTATCAGCTATAAACCTGGCATGGATCTCGTTTGCATCTCTCACATGAAACTTTATCTTGATGGTCAGAATAAACACCATAATTATTACAACAGCAACACCACTAAGTGTATGTTAGGCATTAAACATATTCCATTGTAGAATGCAAATTACATTATTTATTTATTTATTTATTTATTTTGCAATGGTTACAACTCAAACATTAAGTTGCAAGAAGATGCTGTTTTTTTTTGTAACCATTTTCCTCATTATGGTTTCAGTGCCCTGTTGTTTGATTCAAGACCTGTGAGCTGGCCATGCAATCACAGGCACTGAAAAGACAGAAGTATATATTATAGCTTCTTAAACAACTGACAGACAAGGTGCCTCAACACTGTCAGTGTAGTTTCTATTTTAGGTGATGAACAATATATTAACTTGACCTTCTTGCTCCTTGAATGATAACCTTTGTCTTCTTACACCTTTTTCAGTGAGTTGAGAGAGTCAGAGAGAGAGAGAGAGAGAGAGAGAGGGCAAAAAAAACCAGTAACAGAGAACAGGAGCCAACTGTTCTGTTTTGTCAGTCAGTGTGAAGCAAAGAGCTGGCAGATACACTCCAAGTGAATTATAGTGCAGCCTTTAAAAGATAATAATTAAATCGGTCTGTGCACACAATTAAATTTGTCAACAAATGTTCAGTTTGTACAAATGTGTAAGAAGTCTGTGTGAAGGACAAATGGTGTTATCTTTTCTTTGTGAGAGGAGTCATTTATGTGAATGGTATACAGAAGTTTCAGGTACCTGTCTGTGTAAGGGAGATAACACAAAATCCCCAGAAAAGGTGACCTTAGCGCTCTTAAACATAAAAGATTAATTGATTTGTATTCATTTATGACACTCAGAAAAAAAGGTGCTATTTTACCAATCTTAACTGCCAGGGGTAGTGTAAAACACAATATTTACAATAAATACTGCTATGACACAATAAACATCCCTTTTACCTTTTTGCCTGCATGCCTACATGAATATGGTCTGGAGCTATCTGCTTAGCAGCATTTTATCACGTTTACATGCACATAGAGAGAATCGAATTTCTGCCGTTGCTCGACTGAAATCGAAGTTCAAAATGCCATGTATACACCTTAATTCGGCTGAAATTGAACCGAACTTTATTTCTCGGAATCGAGCTACACGACCTAGTTTATGCGATTTCTGCCGAGCTACTTTGTGCATGTATACCCTATCGAGCTACTTGTCGAGCTACTTCCGGAAGTGACGAGTGACGAGACCACAAGCGGGAAACACAACAGCCTCGGTCGGCATGACAACGAATCATGACAACGGCATGAATCTTTTCTTTTTGTGGCATTGTTTGCACTGTTAAAATGTAGCTCACTTACTGTATCACCAAATACATCTGTACAGCTGTTGCATAGCTGTGAATTGTGTACATAAACAAGTCATTGTATTTGTGTGTGTGTGTATATATATATATATATATATATATATATATATATATATGTCCAACATCTGAAGAATGTCAATAAAAACAAAACAATTTAACTTTTTGTGTGTTTATTAAGACATAAGTTAAATTGTAAGCAAAAAAAAAAATTTTGTAAGCAAAAAATGGACTTTAGAAAAATATTATTGTGCAAAATAAGTTGTCTTACAAAACAGTGGTCTGCGCCAGATAGTTTGTAGCCATAGTCTGTTAGAGCAAGCTTAACAGCTTGAACACGGAACTGCTAGTGTTGCCAGATTGGGGGTTTTAAGTGCATTTTAGCGGATTTGAACATGTTTTGGGCTGGAAAACGTCAGCAGTATCTGGCAACACTAAAGCTCTTCTTCATGACGACAACCGGAAGTGTACCAACACGATGGGGCGTGTAGCGCCACGTGTGGCTCGGGTGCACAATGCACCTTGCACAATAGCCCGATTTCACTTGTGCATGTAGGATTGGATTTCTCTGGCACCCCTGCTGGGACCCTTTGCTCGATTACCAACAGCAGCTCGATTTGGACGTGCATGTAAACGTAGTGATTGTTGGGTGCTACAGTTGTCCCGTCCTTTAAAGTTGTGGACAGCCCCTTCTTATTTTCATTCTTCATTTGTGAGGGTGTTCTATTTTTTTGTTGTTACAAGCATTATTTTAAAATGCTACTGAGCACCATAATGTCTGCTTTCCTTGAATTGAGTTTTATCCCATGCTGGACACTTAGCACTCACTGTTTGTTTGCATTTCTGTTGCCTGCTTCTAACTGAATGCTTTTGCACAGTGTCATGACCTGTTCTGTGCTACTTAGTGTGGTATATTTAAAATGTATTTTCAGTGAGTTGGTTTTCCCCCTGTTTTAATGTGTGATGTTATACATTGTTTACTTTGGACTGCATCTAGTGAGATGAGTGATTCCGTGTTGAGTGAGTGGTACAATACTGCATGTTATTCCTGCTGAGCTGGTCCTCCCTCTGTGTTTTCTCCATGAAAATATTCCATGTTCTGGCATGTTCTACTAGTTAACAAGGCTAACATGCAGCTAAGCATCATAAAGTTGGTATTTCCAAATATACACAATTCATACTCCACACCATTAAATGCTAGGTCTCCTGTTTTTATCTGGAGTTATCACTAATTTGCAGAAAGTATTCCCTCTGCAGACATCTGTTTTTTTTTTCTCTACTTGAGTTGAATTACCCAATAGTCTACATATTACAGAGTACTTGGCAACTGCTAACCATGGTACAGGGTTTATGTTTGTGCAGACAATGCCTGACTCACTTGGAAAACAATGATGGACATCAGCTCATGTGCCCACTATCTTAGCAATGACCATACTAAGGACACTGTTTCTGACTCCTCCTATGGTGAACATGCAATAATGCCAATCTCTCCTTTGACTGGGAAAGTCGAGTCCTTTGTCAGAATTGAATCTGACCCAGGGTCCTCAGCCTTTTCTTTGCAATTACCCATGCTCAGACATCCAGGAAGAGCCCCAAAAAACCCAGAAAGCAATCTGAGTTGTTAGATGAATAACTGCCATGGCAGCAGACATGGCTAAGCAGAAATCAATGATCCAGAAACTGAGTTACTTGGAGTCCTACATTCCTCAGCATAGCCTCAGCACTGTACATCATTGAGCATTCATCCTGCTGATGACCTTCAAGTTACATCATGACATTCAAGCCCACTATTCTTGGTGGAACCAAGTTCATCTACATACTGGCTCTGTGCAATGAGATCTGGCTAATATTATAGATTATGAGCAGACCTTGTAAGGCAACACAGTGGTGCAGTGGTTAGCACTGTCACCTCACAGCAAGAAGGTTCTGGGTTTAAACCTCATGGCTGATGGGGGCTTTTCTGTGCGGAGTTTGCATGTTCTTCCCATGTCTCCATGGGTTTCCTCTGGGTGCTCTGGTTTCCCCCACAGTTCAAAGACATGCAGATTAGGTAAAAAATACCCAGCCACTCAGGTTCCACTTGCACAAGCCAGTGCATACTTAGTGTTAGTCTTAAGCCCAGTGCATACTTAAGCCCAGATAAATTAGGCAGGGTTGTGTCAGGAAGAACATCTGGTGTAAAACCTAAGCCAAATCAAATATGCAGAACAGATCCACTGTAGTGACCCCTAATAGGAGCAGATGAAAGAATAAAAAGATGAGCAGGCCTTGTATAGTACATATGCCTGTTGTCAATATTTGTGTTATAATCCTGTTAAGAGTTTGCGTACCCTACTTCTATCTTATAGAAAGGGCTCTGATCTGTGCTCCCTGCACATGTGTCTGAATGGACAATCCTACAACTAACATCTCTTATTGAACTGAGAACACACAGACCCATCTTTATACAGGGGATGGCAATGGAGAGGGTCATCAGTTTCAGATACCTTGGGGTATAGATCAGCAAGGACCTGAAATGGATGCTGTGGTGAAATCAGCCAGACAGCACATCTTCTTCCTCCACAGACTGAAGAGATTCAACGTGTACTCCAGGATACTGTGAAACTTCTACCTGTGTACCATCAAGAGTATCCTGGCTGGGCCATCATGGCCTGGTATGGGAGCAGTTCTGAGCAGGATTGCAAAGCTATCCAGAGAGTGGTAAGAGCTGTAGAGTGCATCACTGGGGTCAAACTGCCAACCATACTGGACCAATACACTCAAAGGAGCAGAAGGAAGGCCCTAAGGATAATCAGGGATCCCAGCCACCCCAGCCATGGACCGGTTACCCTACTATTATCCAACAGAAGGTACCGGAGCATCCAGTCCAGAACCAGCAGGCTCAGGGACAGTTTTTGTCCTGAAGCCATCAGGATATTGAACTCCATCCTTAGTTAGCATATCAGATTGTATAACAGAATTATTTATAGATCACACACTTTCATTTTGTACTATATTTCACTTTGTAGCTTATTATTCTACATAACCACATTTTAGATTTCATCCTTTTTTGATATTTTATGTATATTGTAATCTTGCTTGTTAGCTTGAAATGGGTCTATAGTGAGTAAAGAGTCCACTGGTTTTAGAAACCAAGAAAGTTCACTCTCTTTTGAGCAGAGAAAAACAGACCCCACAGTTCAAATCAGGAGTTCTATTCAACTTATTTCCTCTGAATGATATTAGTCAAATCAAGTCAAGTTTATTTGTATAGCGCTTTTAACAATAAACATTGTCGCAAAGCAGCTTTACAGAATTTGAACGACTTAAAACATGAGCTAATTTTATCCCTGATCTATTCCCAATGAGCAAGCCTGTGGTGATGGTGGCAAGGAAAAACTCCCTCAGACGACATGAGGAAGAAACCTCAAGAGGAACCAGACTCAAAAGGGAACCCATCCTCATTTAGGCAACAACAGACAGCATGACTGTAATATTAACAGTTTTAACATGAAGTCAGTTTCGTTGATGTTTGTGGCAGCGGGGGCGTGGTCAAGTGCCGGTCTGTGACAGGAGGGTGGAGTCAGGGAAGGTAAGTGGCAGAATCACTACACCTGATGTCAATTAACCTGTGTTTGTGTGTGTCTTCCCAGTGACCGCGCCCTATTTAAAGAGGGAGAGCAGAGAGCAGGGGAGCTCTTCCTTAACCAGACGCCGAGTGTGTGTGTGTGTGTGTCTGTAAAGTGCATACCAGTTGTTAGACTGAAAAGTGTGGCAATAAAACGCTCTGTCAACCCGATCTCTGTCCTGCCGTCTTCTGTGCTCCACCCATCCACACGAACCGCTACAGTGGTGCTGAAACCCGGGACCTAGAGCACCGATGCCGAACCGCCCCATGGAGTCTTCCCAGTTCGCCGACCTGATCCATGCCCTCGCCACTGCCCAGCAAAGCCAGCACCAGGTGCTAGTCACTCTCCGTAAGGAGCAGGAGCAGCGTTTCGAGGCCCTAGCATTGGCCCAGCAAGAGGATCGTCGGGCATTCTGGCACCTCCTCGTGTCGGCGGGGACTACCGACGCTTCCACCGCGGGCCCGTCCCCCCTCACCCTGACAAAGATGGGCCCGCAGGATGACCCCGAGGCTTTCATCACGCTCTTTGAGCAAGTCGTGGAGACCTCGGGGTGGCCGATGGATCAGCGTGCGGCGCGCCTCCTCCCCCTGCTAACGAGAGAGGTGCAGCTGGCCGCGCTACAGCTCCCCGCCGACCGCCGGCTGGCCTACGCGGACCTTTGCTGGGCCATCCTCCAGCGTGTGGGGCGCACCTCCGAACAGCAGTGCCAGTGCTTCCGCACTTTGCGCTTGGAGGAAGTCGGCCGGCCGTTCGCGTTTGGCCAGCAACTCCGGGACGCCTGCTGGCAGTGGCTGAGGGCCGACAACTGCGACGCCGAGGGGATCGTCGACCAGGTGGTGCTGGAGCAGTTCATCTCGCGCTTGCCAACAGGAACCGTGGAGTGGGTCCAGTGCCACCGCCCGGCGTCGCTGGATCAAGCCATCGAGCTGGCGGAGGACCATTTGGCGGCTGTTCCGGCAGCAGGACAGCAGACAGCCTCTTCTCTTCTCTCCTCCTCTCTCTCTCTCTCCCCCTCCTCCTGTGTCCCGTCCTTGCCCCATTCCCCCACCGTGGAGGCAGGGGCTGGCACCACTCCAGCCGGCCTGCCGCACCCGTGGTGCCCTCCCATTTCTCCCTTCTGTGTCTGTCTCTCCCCCCCTCAGGTGAGTGAGCCCCAGAACACTGGTGCAGAGAGGAAGCCCGGGCCGGTTTGCTGGCGCTGCAGGGAGCCGGGCCACCTCCAACAGCAGTGCACGGCAATGGAGGTGGGCATGGTGGTTCGGATCCCCGACACGCCAGAAGCCGCCCTCGATCAGGCCGGAGCGTATCGCATACCGGTGAGTATTTAAGGGGATACATATCAGGCGTTGGTGGATTCTGGGTGTAATCAAACCTCAATTCACCAAAGCCTGGTGCAAAACGAGGTACTGGGGGGAGCACAAGGGGTGATGGTGTTGTGTGTGCACGGGGATGTTCACAGCTACCCTTTGGTATCGGTCCACATTTTTTTCCGAGGGGAAAAATTCATAGTCAAGGCAGCGGTTAATCCTCTCCTCACCCACTCGATAATTTTGGGGACTGATTGGCCGGGATTCGGGGAGTTGATGAGCCGTTTAGTGGAGAGTGGGTCCTGCCATACTTCAGCAGGGGGAGGTCCTGGTGTCGCCTTGGCTGGAGCAGCTGTCACAGAGCCGTCTATGTCATCTCCGCGTCAGAGTGAGGAGCCACAGGCTCCTCCTCTCTCTCTCGGGGAATCCCTCTCGGATTTCCCGTTGGAACAGTCATGAGATGAGACTCTGCGGCATGCGTTTGACCAAGTGAGAGTAATTGATGGTCAAACGCTCCCGCTGAACGCCACCCCGTCCTTCCCCTATTTCTCTATTATGAAGGATAGATTATACCGAGTGACGCAGGACACTCAGACGAAAGAGCAAGTCACGCAACTTTTAATTCCAAAGAGCCGGCGGGAATTGGTATTCCAGGCGCCTCACTTTAATCCCATGGCTGGACACCTAGGGCAGGATAAGACACTAGCCCGAATAATGGCCCGATTCTATTGGCCGGGGATTCGCGGCGACATTCGTAGGTGGTGTACGGCATGCCACGAATGCCAGTTAGTAAATCCAGCGGCCATTCCAGAAGCGCCTTTGCACCCTCTACCTTTAATCGAGACCCCGTTTGAAAGAGTTGGGATGGATCTCGTCGGGCCATTAGATCAGTCGACGCGAGGGTACCACTTTATATTAGTTCTGGTGGACTATGCAATGCGATACCCGGAAGCAGTGCCTCTGCGCAATATCTCAGCACGCAGTATTGCGGAGGCGCTCTTCTGCGTTATCTCCCGAGTGGGAATCCCGAAAGAGATTCTGACTGATCAAGGCACCACGTTTATGTTACGGACACCGCGCGAACTGTATGGGTTATTGGGGATTAAGCCGATCCGCACCAGCGTGTATCACCCACAAACGGACGGTTTAGTTGAACGGTCCAATCGCACCCTCAAGAATATAATTAAAAAATTCGTGAGGACGCACGTAATTGGGATAAGTGGCTCAAGCCCTTGCTGTTTTCAGTGCGAGAGGTCCCCCAAGCCTCCACGGGGTTCTCCCCATTCGAATTATTATATGGGCGTAAGCCACACGGCATTCTAGATGTGCTGCGGTAAAATTGGGAGGAGGGACCTTCACAAAGCAAAAACAAAATTCAATATGTTATGGACCTGCGTGCAAAACTCCACACCCTCACCCACCTAACCCAGGAGAATTTGCGGCAGGCCCAAGAACGGCAAACCCGCCTGTACAACAAGGGTACACGCCTTAGAGAGTTCACACCGGGAGATAAAGTACTCATACTGTTGCCCACATCGAGCTCCAAATTGGTCGCCAAGTGGCAAGGACCCTTTGAGGTCACACGGCGAGTCGGGGACGTCGACTACGAGGTGAGGCGAACGGACAGGGGTGGGGCGCTACAGATTTACCACCTCAATCTGCTTAAACTTTGGAATGAGGAGGTCCCCATGGTGTTAGTGTCGGTGGTTCCGGAGAAGGCAGAGCTGGGGCTGGAGGTTCAAAAAGGGGCATTGGCGTCATGTATCCCTCCAGTCCCCTGTGGAGACCACCTCTCCCCGACCCAACTCACGGAGGTCGCCCAGTTGCAGACCGAGTTTTCGGATGTGTTCTCGCCCCTGCCCGGCCGCACTAACCTCATAGAGCACCACATAGAGATGCCCCCGGGGGTGGTAGTGCATAGCTGCCCTTACAGGCTACCCAAACACAAAAAAAGGTGGTTCGGGAAGAACTCGAGGCCATGCTCGAAATGGGCATCGTCGAGGAGTCCCACAGTGACTGGAGCAGCCCGGTGGTCTTGGTACCCAAGGCCGACGGGTCGGTCCGTTTCTGTGTGGACTATAGAAAAGTCAACGCGGTGTCTAAATTTGACGCGTACCCAATGCCTCGGATTGATGAGTTGCTCGATCGACTAGGCACAGCTCTCTTTTATTCGACACTGGATTTGATGAAGGGATACTGGCAGATCCCCTTGACTCCACTATCCCAAGAAAAAACGGCCTTTTCCACACCGTTCGGATTACACAAATTCATCACACTTCCTTTTGGGCTGTTTGGGGTGCCCGCTACGTTTCAGCGGCTGATAGACAGGGTCCTCCGCCCCCACGCCACTTATGCGGCCACTTACCTAGATGACATCATCGTCTATAATAATGACTGGCCAAGGCACCTCGAACATCTGAGGGCCGTCCTTAGGTCGCTGAGGTGAGCGGGGCTCACAGCCAACCCAAAGAAGTGTGCGATTGGGCGGGTGGAAGTACAGTATCTGGGCTTCCACTTGGGCAACGTGCAGGTGCGTCCCCAAATTAATAAGACGGCAGCAATTGCGGCTTGCCCGAGGCCCAAGACCAAAAAGGGAGTGAGATAGTTCCTGGGGCTGGCTGGCTGGCTATTACCGTAGGTTTATACCTAATTATTCGGACGTCACCAGCCTGCTGACTGATCTGACTAAAAAGGGGGCACCAGATCCGGTCCAGTGGACGGAGCAATGCCAGCGGGCTTTCTCTGAGGTAAAGGCTGCACTGTGTGAGGTGCCACTTTTACACTCCCCTGACTTTTCTCTCCCCTTTATGTTGCAGACCGATGCGTCAGACAGAGGGCTGGGGGCAGTTTTGTCCCAGGAGGTGGAGGAGGAGGACCGCCCAGTCCTATACATCAGTAGGAATCTGTCGGTGCATGAGGGGCACTACAGCACCATAGAAAAAGAGTGTCTGGCCATCAAGTGGGCAGTCCTCGCCCTCCGTTACTACCTGCTGGGGCGCCCTTTCCCCCTCTGTTCGGACCATGTGCCCCTCCAGTGGCTCCACCGCATGAAGGATGCCAACGTGCAGATCACCCGTTGGTATCTGGCACTCCAACCCTTTAATTTCAAGGTGGTCCACAGGCCGGGGGTGCAGATGGACATGGTGGACTTCCTCTCCCGTCAAGGGGGGGGGGGGGGGGGGAGTCGGCTGCAGGCCGGACGGCCGCCCGGCCTGAGTCGGGCGGTGGGGTTATGTGGCAGCGGGGGCGTGGTCAAGCGCCAGTCTGTGACAGGAGGGCGGAGTCAGGGAAGGTAACTGGCAGAATCACTACACCTGATGTCAATTAACCTGTGTTTGTGTGTGTCTTCCCAGTGACCGCGCCCTATTTAAAGAGGGAGAGCAGAGAGCAGGGGAGCTCTTCCCTAACCAGATGCCGAGTGTATGTGTGTGTCTGTAAAGTGCATACCAGTTGTTAGACTGAAATGTGTGGCAATAAAATGCTCTGTCAACCCGATCTCTGTCCTGCCATCTTCTGTGCTCCACCCATCCACACGAACCGCTACAATGTTAAACTCTTCATTGATGGAAACTTGAGTGCAAAACTGTTCATGACAACTGCAGTCCTAAAGTTAGCAAGTCAACTATAGTCCTCAGCCATAAAAGCATGACTGTAAGAGTCCAGAGCGTCCTCCAGGTGTGACTTTCAACTGTCCTCATGGGGCCGTCCTCCACAGGAGTGATGCGATGAGACTCCAACCAGACACAGGGCACCAGGATGGATCAAGCAGGTCCAAGGAGCAGAAGAGGTCAGCATCTCGATCCCAGGACCAACATGTAACTCAGCAGGACAGATTTGGGGGGAGAGGGGGAGGGAGAGGGAGAGAAAACACAGGTTAGTGTCTATCCACTTTTAGATTTGAAAGGGTTGAACTGGTTCCTGAAGCCCCTCCCAATTTTTATAAGTGGTAAGTGTTGTTCAAGGAATGAAGACACAGGACTGTTTCACATCATGTGCAGTGCTTATTTTTATGGTTTTGTTGCCACAACACATATTTCTGATGCTTTCCCCCTGCATGTTCAGAGATTTCAATTTGAAATTGTGCCCAGGGAGCAGTTGGGGATTAGGTGCCAGGTTCTGTGGACATTTTAGCCTGCTGTTCATTTACCTGGCCACTAGATGTCACCATTCAGCATTGTATTTTCTTTTACCCTTGTTTTTCTTGGGTTACACTTGTCTTCATGCTATTGGTTAATTGAATCATTGATGGCGAGTAGTTGATTGGTTGGCCTATATATATATGAGTCTGTTTTCTTTTCACTTTGCTGAGTTCTCCTGTGAGCCACAATGTGAGTACTTGTTCTTGTTTTTCACTATAGCTATTTGCTCCACTGTTCTGAACTGCCTTTTTTGACCACTGCATCTGTTTTTGCTAAGAAGAGGATTGTTTTGCTTTGGACATAAACTTTGAACTCTGACTTATTTTTTGGACACTTAGAAGCCTGTGATTTTTCTGTTGGATTTTGTAACCTGGGACTTGATCATTTAGATTACCATGGACTGCTGATTATGTATGATTTTTGAACTTTTGTGCCAAGAACTGTTTTGCCATTTTTTGGATTCCTAATTTTTTGTATGTTTTAATTACTGACCTTTTTGCCTTATTGGATTTGGAGTTATACATGCTAAAGATTTATTTGGATTTTTTGTAATTTGATCTGGTGCTCTCAGTAAAGACTTCCATTTTGAAAATGCTAATTCTCTGCATCTCTGTCCTGAATCTCTCTCCTCCCGAGGGTGGCCTTGTGGTCTAAGATGTTCAATCCCCATCTCAACCAAAACCGTGACAGAAGAACTCAGCCAGCAATGGATGGAGCAGAGGATATACCACTTCCCGAATCCGATTCTTTCCAGTGCCTGACCCCTTACCAGCAACTGCCCCTGCATACGACCCGGCACTCACCCTCCAGCACCTGGTAGCAGCCATCACCAGCCAAGAGGACACCATGCGCCGTCATGAAGAGGTCTTAGCCCAGTGGGGGGCTGAAATGGGAAGACAAGCTGGCATGCTGACCAAGATCCACCAGGCCCTCCAACTTCGTCAACCTACATAATAAGCCCCTTCAGCCCCTACAGCCACATCTTCCAACGAGCCAACAGGGTCTCTTCCTGTGCCCAGCTGTGAGCCCCGCCTGCCTGCCCCAGAGAGGTACAGTGGAGACCCTAAAGGTTGCAGGGGCTTTCTAACCCAGTGCCGTCTGTCCTTCGACCTCCAGCCTGCTGCCTACCCAACAGAGCATTCCCGAGTGGCCTACGTCATCACACTCTTGACTGGAAGAGCCCTGGCCTGGGCCACAGCCCTCTATGAAAGCAATAGCCCTGTTTGCGCTTCCTTCTTGTCCTTCTCCAAGGAGATGTTGAAGGTCTTCTCCCCAGAAGTCAGCGGTTGCACAGCAGCCAACAAACTTCTCCAACTTCACCAAGGCAGCGGACTATGCCATTCAGTTCTGCACCCTAGCAGCGGAAAGCGGCTAGGGAGAGCAGGCCTTGCTCGCTACCTTCTACAGTGGATTGGCTGACCGCATCAAGGATGAGCTAACTTCATGGGAGGAGGCTGAAGACCTCGAGTCATTGATCTCTCGAGTCATCCGGTTGGACAATCGGCTGCAGGAATGAAACAAAGCCCCGAAAAGCTCCTTTTAGCAAGCAGTTCCAGTCTGTAGTAGCCCAGCAGTCGACTCCTCTGATGGAGGACCGGAGCCCATGCAGCTGGGGGGAACTCGACTGTCTCAGGCAGAACATGATAGGCAAATGAGGGAGCGTTGCTGCATTTACTGCGGTAAGCCTGTACATTTTTCGCAGCACCTGCCCAGAACTCCTGGGAAAAGCCAAACCCCGTCCAGCCCCAGATCTGTGACGGGGTGACATCGTCTCCTGATCTCCCGTCCACTGGATTCTTTGTTCCTGTAACTCTCTCCTGGGATCACCAGCTGCACTCTCTCCAGGCCTTTATTGACTCTGGTGCTGCTGGCAATTTCATGGATCTCTCTCTAGCACAACATCTTGGGATTCCCACATCTGGCCTGGATCCCCCTCTGTCAGTGACTGCCTTAGATGGATGGCCTTTGGGTGGGGGTCTTGTAGATCTAATGACCTCTACTGTTCATGTACGGATCGACAGTCGCCAGGAGGAACTGTCATTCCATTTAATCCAGTCCCCAGAGTTTCCCATAGTCCTTGGATTCCCCTGGCTGACTCGCCACAACCCTCATCTAGATTGGGGCTCACACATGATCCTCCAGTGGGGCCCCACTTGCCATGCCAGCTGTCTTGTCTCAAGTACCTGTCCCAAGTTTCTCAAGCCTCTCTAGTTGTCCCAAGCCCCTCCTGAGTTGTCCCGAGTGCCTCCCGAGTATCATGACTTGAGAGAAGTGTTCTGCAAAGGAAAAGCAGCGGCCCTACCACCTCACAGACCCTATGATTGTGCCATTGACCTGCTGCCTGGCACTTGTCCACCTAGGGGTCACATCTTCTCACTCTGTGCCAGAACGCCTAGCCATGGAACAGTACATCAAGGAGTCACTGTCCTCAGGCTTCATTCGATCCTCCTCTTCTCCAGCTGGAGCTGGCTTCTTCTATGTGGGCAAGAAGGATGGAGGCCTGAGGCCTTGCATCGATTACAGAAGACTCAACAAGATTACTATCCGTAACCGTTACCCCCTGCCACTAATGTCATCAGTTTTCAAACTCCTGAAAAGTGCCACCATCTTTACCAAATTGGATCTTCGCAATGCCTACCATCTGGTCCAAATTCGTGAAGGAGATGAGTGGAAGACTGCGTTTAACACCCCAACTGGCCACTATGAATACCAGGTCATGCCCTTTGGACTCACAAACGCCCCTGCTGTGTTCCAGGCCCTAATTAATGATGTCCTTCATGACATGCTGGACAGATTTGTTTTTGGTTATTTAGATGACATTTTGATTTTTTTCTAAGACCCCCTCTGAGCACGTCCAGCATGTCCGACAGGTTCTCAGTCGCCTCTTCAAGAACAACCTTTTTGTTAAAGTTGAGAAATGTGAATTTCATGTTCCCAAGGTGTCCTTTCTCGGCTATGTCGTCTCTGAGGGGAGGATTCTCATGGACCCTAAGAAGGTGGAAGCAGTACAGGATTGGCCTGTCCCCAACACAATCAAGGAGATGCAGAGATTCTTGGGCTTTGCAAATTTCTACCAGAGGTTCATCCGTAACTTCAGCTCCATTGTTGCCCCCATCTCTGCGCTCACTTGAAAATGCCACTCCCCCTTCTCATGGACTCCTGAGGCTGGCCAGGCATTCAGGGCTCTCAAGCAGTGCTTCACCTCCATTCCCATCCTCCGTCATCCTGACCCCACTCGACCATTCATTGTAGAGGTGGATGCCTTGAATGTAGGGGTTGGAGCAGTCTTATCCCAGAGATGCTCAGATGGCAAAGTCCACCCTTGTGCCGATTTTTCTCGCAAATTGTCTGTCAGAGAAGAACTATGATATTGGCAACCGGGAACTCCTGGCAGTTAAGCTGGCATTGGAAGAGTGGAGACAGTGGCTAGAGGGGGCTCATCATCCCTTCCTAGTGTGGACTGACCATAAGAATCTGCAATATATCCAGCAGGCGAAGCGGCTTAACCCTTGCCAGGCAAGATGGGCTCTCTTCAACAGATTCGACTTCATGCTCTCCTACAGACCAGGCTCTAAGAATCTCAAACCTAATGCACTTTCACACCAATTCCAGCCAGGCAGTCTAGAGAGCCCCCCTGAGACAATCATCCCAAGTTCACGGCTCATTGCACCAGTCCGCTGGGGCATAACATCTATAGTTCAGCAAGCACTGCGCAATGACCCTGGCCCTGATAATGTTCCTGCAGGTCTCTTGTTTGTTCCCAGGTCTGCACATGGTCAAGTTCTCCAGTGGAGTCACTCCTCCCAACTGGCAGTCCATCCTGGGTCATCTCGAACACTGGAGTTCCTTCAGCATCGCTTCTGGTGGCCAGATATGAAGGAGGATGTGCAGATCTTCGTGGCCAGCTGTCCCAACTGCGTCCAGGGAAAGGATCCACGCCAGAGGACCCAGGGCCTGCTCCACCCCTTGCCCATTCCTCGCAGACCTTGGTCGCACATCTCCCTTGACTTTATCACTGGCCTGCCTACGTCTGAAGGTAACGCCACCATTCTTGTTATTATTGATAGAGTCTCTAAAGCCTGTCGCTTCTTGCCTTTGCCCAAATTGCCCTCTGCCTCTGAAACTGCCAGACTAATGTGACCATGTGTTCTGAGTCTTTGGCCTCCCCCAGGATGTTGTCTCAGACCGTGGACCCCAGTTTACCTCCTGCTTCTGGCGAGCCTTCTGCAAGCTAATTGGGGCAACTGCGAGCCTCTCATCTGGCTTCCATCCCCAGTCTAATGGGCAGACAGAGACTGAATCAAGACCTTGAAGCCACCTTGAGATGCATGGTCTCGACCAATCCCACCTCCTGGTGCTCCCAACTCCCATGGGCTGAATACGCTCACAACATGCTGAAATGCTCAGCTATAGGTATGTTGCCCTTTGAGTGTCAGTTTGGCTACCAACCGCCTTTGTTCCCTGAACAGGAGGTGGATGCAGGGGTCCCGTCTGCCCAGCAGTTTGTGTGGCGGTGTCGGCGTACGTGGGGTAGAGCCAGACGTGCCTTGCTGAAAGCCTCCCGACAGTACCAGCAGCAGTCCAATTGCTGTCAGAGGTTGGTCACCTTCCGACCTGGCCAGAGGGTCTGGCTTTCGGCTCAGGATCTTCCTCTGAGGGTGGAGAACCGGAAGCTGGCGCCGAGGTTCATTGGTCCCTTCAAGGTGCTCTGCTGGGTCAACCCTGTGGCCTACACTCTACAGCTGCCCCACTCCATGAGGGTCCACCCGACCTTCCATGTCTCCCGTCTCCGCCCAGTGGTCACTTCACCGCTGTCTCCTGCTCCTCGGCCACTGCCTCCTCCTCGGCTCATCGATGGCCAGGCCACGTACATGGTCAACTGGCTCCTGGATTCCCGCCGTGTCCGTGGGTCTCTTCAGTATCTGGTGGACTGGGAGGGGTATGGGTCAGAGGAGCGCTCCTGGGTGCCGTCCAGAGACATACTTGACTGCTCCTTGGTTAGAGACTTCCATCGCTTGCGTCCTGATCGGCCCGGGATCGTCAGGAGACGATCTTAGGGGGGAGGTTCTGTGGACATTTTAGCCTGCTGTTCATTTACCTGGCCACTAGATGTCACCATTCAGCATTGTATTTTCTTTTACCCTTGTTTTTCTTGGGTTACACTTGTCTTCATGCTATTGGTTAATTGAATCATTGATGGTGAGTAGTTGATTGGTTGGCCTATATATGAGTCTGTTTTCTTTTCACGCTGCTGAGTTCTCCTGTGAGCCACCATGTGAGTACTTGTTCTTGTTTTTCACTATAGCTGTTTGCTCCACTGTTCTGAACTGCCTTTTTTGACCACTGCATCTGTTTTTGCTAAGAAGAGGATTGTTTTGCTTTGGACATAAACTTTGAACTCTGACTTATTTTTTGGACACTTAGAAGCCTATGATTTTTCTGTTGGATTTTGTAACCTGGGACTTGATCGTTTAGATTACCATGGACTGCCAATTATGTATGATTTTTGAACTTTGAACTTTTGTGCCAAGAACTGTTTTGCCATTTTTTTGGATTCCTAATTTTTTTGTGCATTTTAATTACTGACCTTTTTTGCCTTATTGGATTTGGAGTTATACATGCTAAAGATTTATTTGGATTTTTTGTAATTTGATCTGGTGCTCTCAGTAAAGACTTCCATTTTGAAAACGTTAATTCTCTGCATCTCTGTCCTGAATCTCTCTCCTCCCGAGGGTGGCCTTGTGGTCTAAGATGTTCAATCCCCATCTCAGCCAAAACTGTGACATTAGGTGCCTTGCTCAAGGGCACTACAGCCCAAGGCCATGCCCATGTTAACCTAACTGCATGTCTTTGAACTGTGGGGGAAATCAAAGCACCTGGAGGAAACCCACACAGACACAGGGAGAACATGCAAACTCCACACAAACTCCTCTATCGGCCACTGGGCTCGAACCCAGAACCTTCTTACTGTGAGGTGACAGTGCTATCCACTACACCACCATGCCACCCTGTGCTACATGCTCTGCCATACAAGCAGAGTATGTATCATCAAGAATGATTACCTTACCTCTTGTAAGGTAATCATTCTTGATGATTCCCAGCCATTACCAAGCTTTGATCCACCTGGAGGTTGACAGTCAGTTACATCAATCATCAGGGATTTTTTTTTTTAAGTGGATCACATTGCCTTGTGCAGGACCTCCTCAGGTGAGCTTAATGACAACTGGACTCAATGAGAGTTATTCATCTGCCAAGACTGAAAATGATGCATCAGACCCCTTACACATGAATTTCCCATGTATTTCACATGTGATCACATGTTACCACATGTGGAATACACGGTATCAAAATTTGTAACGTGTTACCATGTAGAGCACATGTGGAAAACATGTTACCACATGTGTAAAACATTCCCACATGTCGTCGTCGGCATCCGTCCGTCTTACTAGACGATGGGTCATCTCGCCTGTTGTGGACTTGTAGGGTTGCAACGTCTGCTGTGGCTGAACAAACCAATGCATAAGTGGCAGTCCTTCCCGCACTTCTGACAGGTGAAGGTGGAGCACTCCTGGGCTGTTATAGCCAGTTTCCTCAATCTCCACTTCTCTGCTGCTTTCTCAGCTCTCGCTATCTCAGATTCCAGGACACCTTTCCTTATACTGCTTCTCCAGGCTACCCTGTCCTCTGCCAAATCTTCCCATTCATTTACTGAGATGTTACAGGCCTTCATGTCCCTCTTGCACACATCCTTGTATCTCAGATGTGGGCGCCCCCTTGGTCTTGTTCCTTCAGCTAGTTCGCCATACAGTATGTCTTTGGGAATTCTGCCATCGTCAAGTCTTCTAACATGGCCAAGCCAATGGAGACGACACAGGGACAGTGTTGCAAACAAGCTGGGGACCTTGGCTCTTTGGAGGACTTCTTTCTTTGTCACCGTGTCCTTCCAGGTGATTCCCAGGATTCACCTCAAACACCTAAGGTGGAAACTGTTCAGCCGTGACTCCTAGTGACTCCATTTTCCACATATTTCACATGTGAGAAATCACATGTGAAGTTCATGTGGTTTTTCTGTAAGGGACATACTGTAGTGTCAAGACTGTACATAAGTCAAGAGGAATTGAGTATAAATCTAGTTGTTAACCCAGATCCAGGTTTGGGCCGGTTTGGCCAGGCTCTTTCCTCATGCCATTTTAATGCATTGCTAGCTGTGGTTCTCCCTGGCAGAGATGGGATCTCTAGGATGCTCTGGCACATGATTGGCCTCACCACCTATTATATATCTTTTCTTTTTCTGTTTGCATTGTTCAAGTTATAGGACCTTTAATATCTTCAGGGATTTCTGAAAAGCAGTAAGTGTTCTTTTGCCCTGAAGCTGTATATGGCAACTATTATTGCACACCATACAGTGGTGCTTGAAATTTTGTGAACCCTTTAGAATTTTCTATATTTCTGCATAAATATGACTTAAAACATCATCAGATTTTCACACAAGTCCTAAAAGTAGATAAAGAGAACCCAGTTAAACAAATGAGACAAAAATATTATACTTGGTCATTTATTTATTGAGGAAAATGATCCAATATTACATATCTGTGAGTGGCAAACATATGCGAGCCTCAAGGATTAGCAGTTAATTTGAAGATGAAATTAGTCAGGTGTTTTCAATCAATGGGATGACAATCAGGTGTGAGTGGGCACCCTGCTTTATTTAAAGAACAGGGATCTATCAAAGTCTGATCTTCACAACACATGTTTGTGGAGTTGGATCATGGCACAAACAAAGGAGATTTCTGAGGACCTCAGAAAAAGCATTGTTGATGCTCATCAGGCTGGAAAAGGTTATAAAAACCATCTCTAAAAAGTTTGGACTCCACCAATCCATAGTCAGACAGATTGTGTACAAATGGAGGAAATTCAAGACTATTGTTACCCTCCCCAGGAGTGGTTGACCAACAAAGATCACTCCAAGAGCAAGGCATGCAATAGTCAGCGAGGTCACAAAGGACCCCAGGGTAACTTCTAAGCAACTGAAGGCCTCTCTCACATTGGCTAATCTTAATGTTTGTGAGTCCACCATCAGGAGAACACTGAACAACAATGGTGTGCATGGCAGGGTTGCAAGGAGAAAGCCACTGCTCTCCAAAATGAACATTGCTGCTCATCTGCAGTTTGCTGAAGATCATGTGGACAAGCCAGAAGGCTATTGGAAAAATGTTTTGTGGATGAATGAGACCAAAATAGATCTTTTTGGTTTAAATGAGAACCGTTATGTTTGGAGAAAGGAAAACACTGCATTCCAGCATAAGAACCTTATCCCATCTGTGAAACATGGTGGTGATAGTATCATGGTTTGGGCCTGTTTTGCTGCATCTGGGCCAGGACGGCTTGCCATCATTGATGGAACAATGAATTCTGAATTATGCCAGCGAATTCTAAAGGAAAATGTCAGGACATCTGTCCATGAACTGAATTTCAAGACAAGATGGGTCATGCAGCAAGACAATGACCCTAAGCACACAAGTCATTCTACCAAAGAATGGTTAAAGAAGAATAAAGTTAATGTTTTGGAATGGCCAAGTCAAAGTCCTGACCTTAATCCAATTGAAATGTTGTGGAAGGACCTGAAGCGAGCAGTCCATGTGAGGAAACCCACCAACATCCCAGAGTTGAAGCTGTTCTGTATGGAGGAATGGGCTAAAATTCCTCCAAGCCAGTGTGCAGGACTGATCAACCGTTACCGGAAACATTTATTTGCAGTTATTGCTGCACAAGAGGGTCACACCAGATACTGAAAGCAAAGGTTCACATACTTTTGCCACTCACAGATATGTAATATTGGATCATTTTCCTCAATAAATTAATGACCAAGTATAATATTTTTGTCTCATTTGTTTAACTGGGTTCTCTTTATCTACTTTTAGGACTTGTGTGAAAATCTGATGATGTTTTAGGTTATATTAATGCAGAAATATAGAAAATTCTAAATGGTTCACAAACTTTCAAGCACCACTGTAGCACTGTATATAGCATCTTTCTGGAGTCCCAAAGGCTTATTTCTGTCTTTCTAAATGGGGTAAACTATCTCCATCTGCACTGGTCTGCACTGGTCTCACTTGGATCTCCATGCGAGACCTCCATCTTGTGTTGGAGTCTCTCAAGGATTTTAATTATGAACCTATGTGTGAAGTTGACTTGAAGTGGCTATCAGTGATAATTCTGTTGTTGCTACCTAAGAGTTCTCAAGATGCATGCTCTGGCATTAAGATTGTCTTGTATATGTTGGAGGCCAGAAGACACTGTAATTACTTTATAGTTATATCTAGGTTTTCTACTAAAGATCATTTTGCCTAATTCATGAATCAATTTATTGATCTTGTAGCTTTCAATAAGGTGAATTTGTAGACCATTGCTTGCTGTGCCCAATGCATATCTTGTGTTATTTGAACTGGACAGCAACCATTCAAACCACAGACTGGCGACTTTGGGGGTAAGACAGGGCTACTCCCTTGTCTAACCATTGGTTTCATTGGATGATTTTCAGCTTCGCCTATGAACAGGCTGGACTTCTGACACCTATACTGACATGTCACTTTACAAGGAACATCCGAATGGGTCTTACCTGAAGGTGTACCTCTCCAGAAGGCCTGCGCTGCTGCTATGCAGATATATAGAACTTCTACAGATTTAAATGTTAACATTGAACCTCCCAGTGATGTGAATCTGTAGGTAATCTCTGAACATCTTTCATGCCAGTGCTAGGGTGAATCATGTCCCTCATGATATTGTTGGCAGATGTTATTCAGGTTTAACAGACTGCTGTCAGAGTGCAGGCACTTACATAAGTGCAGAAGAAGGCGTGAAGTAAACTGTAGACAAATCCAAATTGAGAGACAGAAGTCGTGGTTGGTAGCAAATGAGGGTTGGGCGATCGGCGAACAACGTGGTGGAGGAAAGACAAAAGGGTGAAAACATGAGAGAGTAAGCAAAGGTCAGAAATATAGAGGCAGTCAGAATAAAAATTGGCTTGGTATGAACTGAATGGAGCAGAACGATACTTCGCGCTGAAGTGGCGTGTGTGTGAGGCTTAAATGGGGAGAGCAGTGATTAGGGAAATGAGTGTCAGCTGAGATCAGTAGTCAGGAGACAGGGGGCGCTGTGAGACTTGGGGATTGTAATTCGAGGTGTCCATGTTTGTAGTCAAAGCGTTCTCAGCTGATTTACTGACAGAACCCCCCCCCCCCCCCCAAGGAACTCCCTCTGGGAGCTACATTCTTCCTGGGAGGCTCCTTACCTCTGGGTGCTAGTTTGTCAGAATGTAGGGTGTGGAATTCTTGCTTGAGGAGCAGGTCTAGAACATCCTTGGCAGTGACCCAGCTCTGTTCTTAAGGGCCATAACCCTCCCAATCTACCAGGTACTCGATTTGTCCTCCTCTTCATCTTGAGTTGAGGATCTTATTTACCTGGTAGACTGGTTCACTCTCTATGTCAAGAGCTGGGTGTTCCTGGACTGGTGCATTCGCAGCAAGGGGCCCTGGGATCGTAGGTTTTAGACTGGAGACGTGAAATGTGGGTGCTAGCCTGCTGTGAGGGGGCGTTCCAGATGGTATGAGACCTCTTTTATGCGGTGAATGACCTTGAATGGTCCAATGTATTGTGGCTGGAGCTTCTTACAGGTGTTGGGTTCTGAGGTTCCTATTTGCCACCCATACTCTGTCACCTGGAGAAAAGTCTGGACTGTTTGCCTGCTGCTTGTCACGACTGTGGTGGGTCTCATCAACAATGGTGATGAGACAATCTACAGGAGTGAGGTGAGCCGCTTGGCCATGTGGTGCAAGGACAACAATCTCCATCTGAACGTGGAGAAGATGAAGGAGATTGTTGTGGACTTCAGGAGAGAGCACACCCAGCATGCTCCACTAACTATCAACGGTGCTGCAGTGGAGAGGGTGAGCAGCACCAAGTTTCTGGGTGTGCACATCTCTGAAGACCTGTCCTGGAACAACAACACTGCATCACTGGCCAAAAAAGCCGAACAGCATCTGTACTTCCTCCACAAACTGAGGAGAGCAAGAGTCCCGGCCCCCATCATGCATACACTCTACAGAGGCACCATCGAGAACATCCTGACCAGCTGCATCACCGTGTGGTATGGTGCCTGCACCGTTTCCTGCTGCAAGACTCTACAGTGCATCATGAGAGCAGCTGAGAGGATCATTGGTGTCCCTCTCCCTTCTCTTATGGATATTTATAACTCCCGCCTCACCCGCAAAGCCATCAGGATCGCAGGTGACCCCACCCACCCTTCTCACAGCCTCTTCAGCCTGCTGCCATCGGGGAGGAGACTGCAGAGTCTCCGGGCCAAAACCAGCAGGCTCAAGAACAGTTTCTTTCACCAGGCGGTCAGGAGGCTCAACTCCCTCCCTGTTCTGCCCCTCCTCCCCCCTCTGCCCCCTGCCACAGATTCTGCTTGCACACCCCCCTGCCCCCCCTTCAGCATCTGACATGTCATCCTCACAGTTTCCCCCCCAACACACATACATACATACATACATACATACATACATACATACATACATACATCTCATCGTTCATTAACACACTGAACTCAGGGACCGCACATCTCACTTTACCTCGTTCATTAATGCACTGAACTCAGGGACCGCACATCTCACTTTACCTCACTCATTTGCACTATTCTGCACTACCTCACCTTAACAGCTGCTAGTTTGTTTATACTGCTTATTTCATGTTTCATGTTTACCTGCTATACCTCAAGTGCCCTTGACTGTTTGGTTATTTGTACCAATTTATATATAATGTGTGTGTGTGTGTGTGTGTGTGTATGTGTATATGTATATATATATATATATATATATATATATATATATAGAGAGAGAGAGAGAGAGAGAGTGTGTTTAGTCTAGTTCATATCTAGAGTGTTTATACTGTTTATATTGTCTGTTTGAGTGTTTAGTCTGTCTTGTTCTTATCTAGTGTTTATACTGTTTATTTATACTGTTTATATTGTTTGAGTGTTTAGTCTATGTCTAGTTCCTATCTAGTGTGTTTATACTGTTTATATTGTTTGTTTTTTTCAATTATTCTATTTTTATTTATTGCATTGCCAGTTTGCACCGTGGGTCAGAGAGGACTGATATTTCATCTGTGCTGTATGTCGAGCATGTATAGCATATTTGACAATAAAGTTGACTTGACTTGATACTCCTTATACCAGGCATTGACGGTTTCCAGACATTGGTGGACCTCCTCCCATATCATCTGGCTGTGTGAAAATCAGTCTTCTACTGCTTGTACATGGCTGGGTGCATTGTCCCAGGGGAACAAGGGTGGTTGGTAGCTGAGTATGCACTGAAATGGTGTTAACTGAGTTGCAGAATGTTTCAGGGAATTCTGTGCATACTCAGCCTATGCAAGGAAACGTGCCCAGTTCCCCTGGTTGCACATGCAGAAAATCCTCAAGAAGCAGCAGATTTCTTGATTAGCTCTTTCAACTTGACCATTTGACTAGGGATGATACCCTGATGTGAGACTTACTGATATCCCCAGTCTTTCCATGAAGCATGTCCAAAAGTCTGAGATGAACTGAGGGCCCCGATCACTGACAATGTCTTCAGGAAGGCCATAATATCTAAAAACATGCTGGAACAGTAATTCTGCAGTTTGAGTTGCTGTGGGGATGCCAGGTAACAGGATAAGTTTAAGGGCTATGGTTGATGGTGACCATAATGGTTGTATTGCCTTGAGAGGGGGGGAGGTTGGTGATGAAATCAATAGCTATGTGGGACCAGGGTCTCTGAGGCACAGGAAGGGGACAGAGCTTGCCTGCTGGTGGGGTTTTGGCACTTTGGCTTGGGCACAAATGGAGCATGAAGCAATGAAATGGTTGATGTCTGTGATCATGCTCTCCCACCAATACTTGTTCTTCAACAGCTGATGGGTGTGCTGACTGCCGGGGTGTCCAGTGGCAGGAGATGCATGAGCCCACGTGATGAGTCTACCTCTGAGGTGATTTGGTACATATAGTAACCCTGGTGGAGATTGAGAGGTTGAGTCTGAGGTTGGGATTCCATTATTTCCTTATCGAGGTCCCAGGTGATAGACTGTACAAAACATTGCTGTGGGAGAATTGAGTATGTGATAGAGTCTTGATGTGGTGGGGTAAAGATTTGTGATAGTGCATCGGCTTTGGTGTTCTTAGAGCCTGGACAGAATGATATGTCTCAGAAAACAGAATCCAGGGACACATGTCTGCCCTTGGGCATTTTGAGTTATTGACATATTCAGAAAGTACAGTTTCTAAGCTTTCCGATGATGCCTTCCATGTGGAGATCTGACAATATTTGAAGAATGTGTGGCCTTTTGAAAGTGTATACTTCTTAAAACAGAAAAGGGAGAAAATCGCCCTCAAAGTTTTCCATCTCAGCTACTCTGGGTGTAGGGTGGGCACATAATGGTGCTCATCTGCATGACATTAAGGAAAGCCCTACCCCCTACTAGCTAGCATGATGCTACTTTCATGTAAACAAAGATCACCACGTCAATTTTCCTTCCATGCAAAGTATGCCCAAAACAATTATGAAGTACAAAAATAAGTCCTAAAGTATACTTTAGTGTTTTGTGGTTGAAAAATTACACTGTAAGAAAGAAAGATAGCACAATGATGACACAACTAACACAACGCTAGTTTCATGTAAAGCCTCGGTCACAACCGACCATACAGTACGTGCTCCTATGGCCGGTCTACATGCAAAAAACGCACGAGAGCGCGCGTGAAACGCACAAGAGCGCGCGTGTGATGTGCGGATTTTCGAGCCGCAGACCGGCCGCAGAGATTCTTTGTCATGTCAAACAAACTCTACGGGCGCTTACGTTTTTTTCAGGTTGCAAGACAAACTGATGGCCAACACGCCTTTCTCCGTGAACAACAACAACAAAAAAAACGCAGCGATTTGGGAAACGCCAAAAATCACACGGCCAAAAAATCGTATGTCCGGTTGTGACCTGGGCTTAACCAAACCACAACACTCTCCGTTACATGCAAAAATAACCACACAGCCTTAGATTAATAAACTTACCCCATCAGAAAGAGAAACGGCGCCTTGCACACACCAATGCCTCCGATGGAATGTAGTCCTAGAACGGTCCGTGTATCATCCGATCATTCAAGTATTCCATTCAATCAGGAAAACGAGGTTGCGTTTTTTTTGCTAGAAATGGTCATCTCCGATGTAAATACCATGTGTCTGTTTGCTTCGCGGTGTTTCAGCTCCTCTGCGCTCTGTTTAACTTCCTCATTCCATAGTGAAATTACATGCCTGTATGCAGCTAAGTAGCCATGCGCTCAGCCCGTATCATACAGCTGATTCGCGAAAAAAAAAAAAAAAAAGACTTAAATCATCATGTGAATGGCCCATATGGTAATTTACCCACACCCCCCAGCAGGCTACAGTCCTGACAAAAACGAGACAATTTGCAACAAAAAAATGTATGCTTTTCCAACAAAACAATCTATTATCTGAAATACTGATTGCATTCTTCAAGATCTCAACTTGCACATGATGGAAAAAAACAAAAATCACAAATTTCGAAAAAAAAAAATGCTTCTTTTGCGATTATCTTGGCTTCGTTTCGGCCGACATGTGTCCCTGGATTCGGTGAGGGGTCACATATGGTGAAGTCAAAGCGAGTAAAGAAAAGCACCCACCTGGCCTGACGAGGGTTTAATCTCTTGGCTCTTTTGAGGTACTCCAGATTCTTATGATCCGTGAGGATGATAAACAGATGAGTAGCTCCCTCTAACCAGTGTCACCACTCTTCAAGGGCAAGTTTGATGGCAAGCAGCTCTCTGTTACCCATGTCATAATTTCTTTCTGCAGGCAAGAGTTTTCTGGAAAAGAAGGCTAGGATGAGTTTTCAATTTCTCCTCAAAATGTTGTGACAGAATGGCCCCTACTCCAGTGTCGGATGCATCTACCTCAAGAATGTATGGCTTTGAAGGGTCAGGATGCTGTAACACTGGGGCTGAAGTGAAAGCTTGCTTCAGACGACTGAAGGTTTCTTCTACCGCGGGGTTCCACTGGAGCCGCTTGGGTCCCTTCTTGAGCAAGGTGGTTAAGGGAGTGGCAGTCGTGCTGAAACCCCTAATTAAATGGCGATAGAAGTTTGCAAAACCCAAGAAACGTTGTAGGTCCTTGATGGACTTGGGAGTGGGCCATGAGGTGGCCGCTGAAACCTTGGAAGAGTCCATAGTAACCCCCTCAGCACTGATGACATAGCCTAAGAAGGAGATACATTTCCGGTTGAACTCATATTTTTCAGCTTTGACATAGAGGTGGCTCTTGAGCAGGCGATTGAGAACTGCTCTAATGTGACCCTCGTGGGTTGCTTCGTCTGGGGAGTAGATGAGGAGATCATCGATGTAGGCTATGGCATATTTGCCTAACATGTCCTGTAGAATGTCATTTATCAGACACTGGAATATGCTGGGAGCAGAAGAAAGGCCATACAGCATTACCCGGTATTCAAAATGGCCGGCAGTAGTGCTGAAGGCGGTTTTCCACTCATCACCCCTTTTTATTCAGATGAGATTATCGGCACTGCGTAAGTCGAGCTTAGTGAAGATTTTCGCTGACCTGAGTTGCTCTAGGGCTGCCTGGACCAAAGGAAGAGGATAGGGATATTTCACGGACACCTGATTAAGTGCTCAATAGTCAATGCATGGCCTGAGACCACCATCCTGTTTTCCCACAAAGAAGAAGCCCGCCACAGCTGGAGATCTGGAAGGATGGAGGTATCCTTGCTTGAGGGCCTCCTGAATGTATTCTTCCATAGCTGCATGCTCTTTCTGGGACAGTGGATAGATGCGGCCTCTTGGCAGTGTCATGCTGCTGCATTGCCATAGTCCTCATAGAACCATCGGCATTCTCTTGCATGCCTTTTCTCTGGCCACAGCCATTCCACCATCAGTCCACATCCTGATGTTATCAATCCATCCTGTTTTCCTTCATCCTGGCCGGGCCTTCCCTTCTACTTCACCTTCTGCTGTCACCTGAACTAGACTATCTGAATGTCGTTTCCAATGTCCATACATAGACAACTTCCTCTTCTTCAATTGGGCAAGCAGACCATCTCCCTCTGAAACTCCTACCCTTTGGTGAATCCATGCATTGGTCTTTCTATCTTTCCAACTGACCTGCAGCATTCTATGCCATACCCACAGCTCAAATGACTCTACAGTGGTGCTTGAAAGTTTGTGAACCCTTTAGAATTTTCTATATTTCTGCATAAATATGACCTAAAACATCATCAGATTTTCACACAAGTCCTAAAAGTAGATAAAGAGAACACAGTTAAACAAATGAGACAAAAATATTATACTTGGTCATTTATTTATTGAGGAACATAATCCAATATTACATATCTGTGAGTGGCAAAAGTATGTGAACCTCTAGGATTAGCAGTTAATTTGAAGGTGAAATTAGAGTCAGGTGTTTTCAATCAATGGGATGACAATCAGGTGTGAGTGGGCACCCTGTTTTATTTAAAGAACAGGGGTCTATCAAAGTCTGATCTTCACAACACATGTTTGTGGAAGTGTATCATGGCACGGAGAAAGGAGATTTCTGAGGACCTCAGAAAAAGTGTTGTTGATGCTCATCAGGCTGGAAAAGGTTACAAAACCATCTCTAAAGAGTTTGGACTCCACCAATCCACAGTCAGACAGATTGTGTACAAATGGAGGAAATTCAAGATCACTGTTACCCTCCCCAGGAGTGGTCGACCAACAAAGATCACTCCAAGAGCAAGGTGTGTAATAGTCAGCGAGGTCACAAAGGACCCCAGGGTAACTTCTAAGCAACTGAAGGCCTCTCTCACATTGGCTAATCTTAATGTTCATGAGTCCACCATCAGGAGAACACTGAACAACAATGATGTGCATGGCAGGGTTGCAAGGAGAAAGCCACTGCTCTCCAAAAAGAACATTGCTGCTCATCTGCAGTTTGCTAAAGATCACGTGGACAAGCCAGAAGGCTATTGCAAAAAAGTTTTGTGAACGGATAAGACCAAAATCAAACTTTTTGGTTTAAATGAGAAGCGTTATGTTTGGAGAAAGGAAAACACTGCATTCCAGCATAAGAACCTTATCCCATCTGTGAAATATGGTGCTGGTAGTATCATGGTTTGGGCCTGTTTTGCTACATCTGGGCCAGGTCGGCTTGCCATCATTGATGGAACAATGAATTCTGAATTATACGAGCGAATTCTAAAGGAACATGTCAGGACATCTGTCCATGAACTGAATCTCAAGAGAAGGTGGGTCATGCAGCAAGACAACGACCCTAAGCACACAAGTTGTTCTACCAAAGAATGGTTAAAGAAGAATAAAGTTAATGTTTTGGAATGGCCAAGTCAAAGTCCTGACCTTAATCCAATCAAAATGTTGAAGAAGGACCTGAAGCGAGCAGCTCATGTGAGGAAACCCACCAACATCCCAGAGTTGAAGCTGTTCTGTACGGAAGAATGGGCTAAAATTCCTCCACGCCGGTGTGCAGGACTGATCAACAGTTACCAGAAACATTTAGTTGCAGTTATTGCTGCACAAGGGGGTCACACCAGATACTGAAAGCAAAGGTTCACATACTTTTGCCACTCACAGATATGTAATATTGGATCATTTTCCTCAATAAATAAATGACCAAGTATAATATTTTTGTCTCATTTGTTTAACTGTGTTCTCTTTATCTACTTTTAGGACTTGTGTGAAAATCTGATGATGTTTTAGGTCATATTTATGCAGAAATACAGAAAATTCTAAAGGGTTCACAAACTTTCATGCACCACTGTATCTTCTTCATATCACTCTGCTTTAATGTCCAACTTTCTGCACCATAGAGGGCTACCGTATACTCCAAACCAGAGATTTCACCAATTGTTTCTTCAGTTTCAGGCTGATCTCTTTTGCCTTCCACAATCCAATTAGCTGGCTGGTGGCATCTCTTGCAATTGCTAACCTAGCACAAATCTCTGGTGTTGAATCTCCGTCAATCCTTACCACTGAGCCAAGGTATTTGAAGCTATCTACCTGGTTGATTACATTTCCACCAAGGAAGATTTGTTCTTTACTTCCATGGACCATAACATGAGTTTTGGCTGAGTTAATATGGAGACCAAAGGTGTGACTGCATTTCTCCAATTCTGCTGCTTGCTTCTCCAGTTCTATCTTTGAGCGTGCAAGCAGTGTAGTGTCATCAGCATAACGTGTATTCCATATTGCTCTTCCACCAACAATGCTACCCGATCTTTCATCCAGTGTCTCTTTCACCTGTCATATGATGGCTTCACCACAGGCACTGAAAAGCAAGGGGGACACAATACAGCCTTGTCATACTCCTTGTTCAAATGGAAACTGGTCTGTGTAGCCAACTGCTACTCAGATGACTCCAGTAGCTTTTGAATATAGTCTCTCCAAAAGCCAAACTAGATGTTTAGGTGTGCCAAAATCCATGAGAGTTTTCCACAAGACTGCATGACTGACTGTGTCAAATGCCTTGCTATAGTCAACAAACATCAGCCATAGCTCTTGATCTTGCCTTTTCACTGTTTTCTCAATGATGTTACATATGGTAAGAATTGCATCAGTTGTCCCTTTACCGGCAACAAAACCAAACTGCTCCTCAGCGATCTGAGGCATTACAAAGTGTGCTAACCTGCTATGTATAACTTCCAGCAACACTTTAGATGTGTAGCACGACAGACTGATGGTTCAATGTTTGGAGCAGTCCTGTGTTCCGCGTACTTTTGGTAAGGCAATGATTTCGGATTGTGTCCAATCGCTTGGCCAATCACCAGTCTTCCAGATGTTATTAATTATTTTTTTCATAGCTAGCACTACAGTGTCTCCTCCTGCCTTTATCATTTCTCCATAGAGTCCATCCTGGCCAGCAGCTTTACTAACCTTTAATCTCTTTATGGCTGCTCTAATTTTGCTTGGTAGGACTTCAGGTTCCAGTAGCTCTGGTAGATGTTCATCAGGAGAGTGCCGTGGGGAGTCTGAGCTGAAGAGTTGAATGCCGTACTCTGTCCACCTGTCTTTGATGTTATCAGCTTCATAAAGCATTTCACCATTCTTATCCTTGATACCAATGTCTGCCTGAGGGGATCTCTTCCCACTAATCTGCCTTATCAGCTGGTAGGTACGTTTGGTATTACCAGACCTGAATGATTGATCTGCCTCAGCACTTAGACCAGCCAGCCACTTCCGTTTTACCTTACGGCATGCAATTTTAACAGATTTACAGAGACTCATATTCTGCATCCTGAAAGTTGTTTATCTTGGCTTGATGTCTTTGGTGAATCAAATCTTGGCATTCTGGGTCATCTATCCATGTCTTCTCAGTCTTTCTTACAACAATACAATGTTCTTTTTTTTTTTGCTAAAGTTAGTACATCTGCCAATACTGGCCATGTGATGTCCTTACCTTTTAGATGATCTTTGACACTGGATTCGAATGCAGCTGCCGTGGCTGGGTCTTTCACCTGTGTCAGATTTAGTTTGGGTTTCTTGGTAAGCAGCTTTTTCTTGTTCCAACTGCGACCCTTCAATTTCATCCAAACTAATTGGTGGTCTGAACCACATGGCAGTGTCATGCCAGGCAGTAAGTCGATAGCACAACTTAATCACGTATGGACGATGAGGTGATAAACCACAGGCTTTTCCCTTGCTAAATACTTCCTTGAGGTCCAGATAACATTCTGGGATGTTGTCAAGGGAATCTGGTAGTGGACTTTCCACCAAGGTAGATGAGATGCTTACTTGAAATCAAGCGATGCAACCCTGGAAGCAGGTGGGTGAACACTGGAGTATTTCTTTGCTTTGCCAGGAAATCAAAGGATCGTGAAGCTGCAGCCAAGGGTAGCCAAGGATGATATCGTGGTCCTCCATAGAGGTAATGTAGAGGGAGATGAACTCTGAATGTAACACCCCCACCTGGATGTGAAGGGGGATGGTGCGCTTAGTGACAAGACCCTCTCCTGTGGGTCCTCCGTTGATAGCTCGCATGCTGAGTGCACTTTGGAGAGGGGTTGTTGGCAGGTTGAACCACTGGGTAAAGCAGTCACTGACAAAGTTCCCCTCTGCCCCGAATCGATAAACGCAGAGAGGATATGTGTGGAGTTTGCCAACTTTAACAGTACAGGAACCTTAAATGATTTTGAATTGAAAGTTCATGTGGGATTCACACTATGTGCAGGACCTGCAGTGGGAGCTGCACGAGATGGATGGAGGTGATACTGTCTGAGCTGGTGCTTGGCACTCCTGCAGTAGAAGCATAAGCCCTCCCGTTTCCTCTGGAGATGTTCGGAACGTGTCAACCGAGTACGAGATAGAACTATGGGTGATTCGCTTTCAGATGACTGAACTGGCCGAGCGCTTTCCTGAATAGAGGGGCAGTGTGACAATAGATGGTCCAGGTGGATGACTAGGTCGATGAGTGAATCTAGAATGCATTGTTCATTTTTGCAGGCAAGCTCGCTGAGAATCTCAGGACGCAGACCTTGATGAAAGACTGCCTTCAACGCTGGATCATTCCACCCACTGGCAGCCGCCAGTGTCCTGAAGTCCAATGCGTATTCACCCATGCTACACAAACCTTGGGAAATGTTGAGAAGGCTCTCTCCTACTTCAATCCCCTCAGGTTCATGGTCAAATACCCTCTTGCATTGAGCGAGAAGTTGCTCGTAAGACTTCATTTGCTCAGCTCTTTGGTTCCAAATGGCACTGGCCCATTGGAGTGCTTTACTGGTGACAAAAGAGAGGAACTTTGCAATTTTATGTTCTTCAGACAGGTTAGGCATGGAAGCAAAATTCATGGAGCAAGAAACCCTTACATGCATTAATGTTTCCCGTGAATCTTTTCAGAGCAGGAACTTGCAACACAGGGTTTGGAGGAGCCTTGGGGCATGCTAGTAGGGCCTGAGACATCACAGAAGCTAGTTGCACCATTCTTGTGTTGAGGTCCGCTAGCATCTGCTGATGTTCTCCCAGAAGGCATCCCTGGGCATTAAGTGCAGTTTGTTTCGCTTCCTCTGCTACATCCATAATGGCGAAGTATCCTGTCAGAGTGCAGGCACTTACGAATGTATGTGGAGAAGAAGGCGTGAAGCAAACTGTAGATGAATCCAATTCGAGAGACAGAAGTCGTGGTCAGTAGCAAGCGAGGGTTGGGCGATCGGTGAACAATGTGGTGGAGGAAAGACAAAAGGGCGAAAATGTGAGAGAGTAAGCAAAGGTCAGAAATAGAGAGGCAGCCAGAATAAACACGACTTGGTATGAACTAAATGGAGCAGAACGATACTTCGCACTGAAGTGGTGTGTGTGCGAGGCTTAAATAGGGAGAGCGGTGATTAGGGTAATGAGTGTCAGCTGAGATCAGTAGTTGGGAGAAGAGAGCACTGTGAGATTTGGGGATTGTATTTCGAGGTGTCCATGTTTGTAGTCAAAGCGTTCTCAGCCGATTTACTGACAACTGCCCTAGCAAAGGTACAATAGACTGCTTGTTATGTCTGTAACTGTGTTTCTATGAATCTCATATAACTGCTAGGGTTCTTTGTCATTAATAACTTAAGCTGGTTTAGCAAGGAGTCAAAGGGAATTAATGTTGTATGACAACAATATTTTCTGTGAATACTGTATTATCAGTCATTTTGTGACTTTGTTGGAACATCTCGGCACAGAGGAGTATGGTTCATGTGAACAGTGTGCCGATCACTGTAGCTCATTTTTGGTCCTATGATGTGATGCAAATCATAGCATGGAATAATTATGACATACAGTTTCATAGTGCTTGCATTTAAAAAAAGATTCATTGTCTTTAGTCAGTCAAGGCAGTTGTTAATTGGTGGGTACTTAAACATTAAAGCAAAACATGTTCCTTTTTGAGTTTAAACACTTTTCTGTATCATATATCTTGACTAGAAAATAATAAGAATATTTTTTATATTTTGATGCCAAAAGTGACAAACAGGAAAAAGTGAAATGTAAGATCTGTCCACTCAGTTGTCATTAGTTCAGTTAGGACCTTAGGAGAGAAACAAATATTGTAGTCTATTTAAATTCCATTTCTTTCTGATATCTGTGTTGAGAACCCCTCAGGGTTAAATAAATTAAACTGTACTATTCCCACATTGGTGGCATTTGTAAAAAAAAAAAAAAAAAAAGGACGGCTTCCACACTTCCTCAACCTGACCTCCTGAACACAACCCCGTCATTTTGTGATGAGTAGTCATATTCCATGAATATAACTTATACTCTAATACAGCTCCATGCTGCAGCATTAGACTCAGTCTTGCCTCAACTCAGCAGATGGTGAGAATCAGAAAGCATCAACTTCATCTGGCAGGTCTAAAACTCACTCTGGTGTGCTTTTGCTTTCTTCCCAGCAGGAGAACTTGTAAGCTTTGGGAAACAAGTAGCACTTGAACAACATCTGTCCAGGTCCTGAGTGCCTTGCCACCCACAAGCTAATGGGAAGTCTTGCACTCATCTACTGTAACCATGGTCACTGATGTTTTTTTGTTGTTGAATTGCCAATGAATTTTGCATGTTTTTGCATTAATTTTGCTGTAGCCATGGTGACAAGGTTTGTTACTATAGCAATAGAGAGGAAACGGAATTGAGTGTTGCTGACATGTCAGGTTCGGAAAGGCAACAGGAAGAGTGCACTCTCCTGATGGCACTAAAAAAAACTAAAAAAAAAAAGGTTTTCAGGTCATTGTGCAGTAGCCACTCAGCCTGCCCTGTCCCTTTGGGCACTGTGGTATTAGTCATATCCCTCTCATCTGCCACATACTCAGAGCAGTGGTCCCAGTGCCAAGTGCTCCTCAGGATTTTTCCCCCAATTATAGCAAGTGCCCAAACAAGCATCACACAGGACATTTTGATATTTAAAAAAAGTTTGAAGAAAAATATACACAGACTATAGCTTCCATAATTTCATATATAGTTTGATTTATAGCATGGTTACCATCATTACCATAATAGTTTAATAATCTTTTCTTCATCATAAGAAGTGGTATTTCACTGACCTCTTTGAAAGTAATGTAAAAATAACTAAAATTTCAGTTTCTCATTATTATTTATTTGGCAGGGTAACATGATACAAAGTAAAACAAACAAACTGGTTATAACCAATAGCACTTGATTTAATTGTTATGCCACACACTCCATCTCATGATAACAGAGGGAGAAACCACGTTAAACAAAAACAGGGTTTTAATGAACAATTCCCATCTGTTAAAAAAAAAGAAGGAATTTTCAGATAACACAGTTGTTCTTGGTACCACAGCTTTAATGCTGCAAGCCCTTACAAAGAGCCATTAAGGTCTTAGTAAATTTCCTGGAACTGAGAAAATGCTCAACCTCATTGCCTAGACAAGATCAATTCCACCAGGGACAATCAAAACATCCCAGGAAGTAAACATCGTCCAAATTGCAGGTTTGGCTTTTTTTTTTAATTCAAAATGGTTCAGTATGGTTGCTGTGCTGCAGTGGGTCCGATTCAGTTTCTTTTTTTTAAGAATGGTTGTGAAAGATTTATGCTCCAGACCTCACGTTAGGCATTGTAAGTAGTTGCCATGGAGCTCCAAATTAGCATTTACACATCTTATTACAGGAAAGACAATGGATTAACTTTGCAATTAAAGCACAACAGTTATTAGCCAGTTATTTTCATCCAAGAATCATAACATTTTTAAATGCATCTGTTTTGTGTAAAAGAATCATACAATGATTGCTTCTTTATTATTATTATTATTATTATTATTATTATTATTACCATCAACATTTTTCTAATCTACTTCTCCACCCTAAAATGTTGGTAAGTGTTGTAGCCTCACAACTCCAAACTTCCCAGAGAGTTTTTTGTCTGAATTATTTATAGAAGTTCCTTTCTTATAATGTATAATATTACTTTAATTATTACTGTCTTTGCCCATAGTGGCTGACAATAGATATGGAATTTAAAAGCAGTGTATAGGATTTTTGAGTTTTGTGGCTAATTTTATTGACAATTGGCCTAGCAGAACAGTCAAAACAGTACGAAAGAATCACTTCACTTAAATAAATCAATGTGTTAAAGCCTTTCTATTTATTTTATTTATTTATCATTTTAGTCTCACAGAAAAACTCCAGCAACATTCATATTCTTCCATTCTGGACTTTGTAGCCCTGAACATTCTGAACTATTTGCTCACAGAATTATTAATAACCAGAGGTAATATTGGGTAACAGAGCCATCTTTAAGTGATCTGGATTTGATAAAGTTGCTATGCCAGTTTTGGCTCTAGCTCCAGACATTAAAATGTTCTTTCCATCAACCTTGTGTGTCTTTGTCTTACACAAGTGTCGATGTCCTGGTGTATCAGCCTGGTAGACATTAAACACTATTAGTCAAGGCTTGTGTCTGGCTGCAATATGGGAACATTAATCCCAGAGTCACATCACCTTGCAGTTATTTAAAAGGTCATGACAGAGAGTGACTAATACCTTTTGCCACCAACCCCTCAAGTCTGAATGTTCAATCTTAAAATAAACAAAGGTTCCATTCATGTGGTAGCTTCTAAGACACATGCAGCTGAACAGTGGCAGTTGCACATTGGACTGCACTATTGAAGGTTGCTGGATTGCTAGTGAGCATAGTGGTTTTTTTTGTAAGAAAAAAAACGTGTAAGAAAGAGAGAGAGAGAGAGAGAGAGAGAGAGACTTAAGTATTCACGGCTGCATGTTCAGGACACCACATGCAATATTGAGGTATTTCACTCACGTGACCAAGTCATGTGATGCTGCCATTTTGGACGGCACGGCTCGAATCAGTTTGAATGCGAGGAAGGCGACAAACGAAAAACATAAAAGAAAAAGGAGCGAGATGCAGAAAACACCTTCACTATCCAGCGACGTAGGGCATTTACAGGGCGAGCAGAGGGAGAGGTATTTGCAAAAATTGAGGTTAGCAGGCTTAGAGAACGACGTTTACCTGCTTCCACCAGGATTGCTCACTGACGTACGGAAGTACACGAAGCCCTCGTCTTTACCTGACTTCGGCCCACATGATCTCTATACCTATGTCGTTAAAAACCCATCGCCATACACAGGTATTGATCTGAAAGCGTATACGAGTTTGGATGCCTACAAATATTTTGTGTCAGGCTGGGTAACATGCCTACATCAGCGGGTCATCCCTGGAGCCGGTGGTCGCCATCTGATTACAGCTAAGGTTTGTTCACATTTTCATTTACTTTCTGTCCTCAGGATAAACAAAATGTTATTAAATGGCATTGAAATAACTTCTTAGTCTGTTGAGACATGGCCCGTTATAAATTTGCTGTTACCAGGCAATGACTAAGAACTGTATTATTAGGGTCGGTGTAGTTGTAGCAGTGTATTAGCAACTAGCTGTTAGCACTAGCTAATGTCAACAACATCATAGCTAGTATGTTACTGTAGCAATGTTTATGTTCAGTCATTTGGATGACTGTTAAAACCTTTCAGTCTCAAGTTTTTCCTTTACTGGATTTACTAGTTTACTGAGCTAGCGCGCTCGGCGGCCGAGCCGGGAGCCATCGCGCGCTCGGCGGCCGAGCCGGGAGCCATCGCGCGCTCGGCGGCCGAGCCGGGAGCCATCGCGCGCTCTCCGGCCGAGCCGGGAGCCATCGCGCGCTCTCCGGCCGAGCCGGGAGCCATCGCGCGCTCTCCGGCCGAGCCGGGAGCCATCGCGCGCTCGGCGGCCGAGCCGGGAGCCATCGCGCGCTCGGCGGCCGAGCCGGGAGCCATCGCGCGCTCGGCGGCCGAGCCGGGAGCCATCGCGCGCTCGCTCAGTAAACTAGTAAATCCAGTAAAGGAAAAACTTGAGACTGAAAGGTTTTAACAGTCATCCAAATGACTGAACGTAAATATTGCTGCAGTAACATACTAGCTACTGTTGTTGACATTAACTAGCTTGCCGTCCAAAATGGTGGACACCGGGGCGTCACGTGACCCTGTGACGTCAGGTGAAATACCTCAATAGGCACAGAATATGATCTAATACCTGTGTGGCTTTAAATTAGCAAACACTGTAACAAAACCATTCCCAAAATTTTAATCCTGAGGCTTAAAATAATTGAATGACACACCCTAATACAAAAAAAAAAAGGACTTAAATGTAGTTAAAGTATGTTGAATTTTGCCTATGTATTCTGTAAATTTACTAACAGACTGATGAACTTAAAGTGCTAAATCTCAAATACTAGCAAGTATACTTCAACTTAAATTGTATTATAATATAATTTTATTAATACAGTAGGGCGGCACGGTGGTGTAGTGGTTAGCGCTGTCGCCTCACAGCAAGAAGGTCCAGGTTCGAGCCCCGTGGTCGGCGAGGGCCTTTCTGTGCGGAGTTTGCATGTTCTCCCCGTGTCCGTGTGGGTTTCCTCCGGGTGCTCCGGTTTCCCCCACAGTCCAAAGACATGAGGGTTAGGTTAACTGGTGACTCTAAGGTGGGGTTTACATTAGACCGTATCAGTGGATCATCAGATTAACGTTTTTAAAACGATTAGCGTGCACACAGCAATGCCAATACACGATTCGCGTGCACACAGCAACGCCAATACACGGATACGCTCGGCTCCACAGGCATCCTGCGCTCCAAATCACTCTGCCCTGAACAGCAAGTGCCCTCTGGAGGGTGCGCACTCCGGCCCTGCGCAGCTCACAGAGCGCGCGAGTGAAGCGCACGAGCCACGATTCGGGACTGAGCCGCTGTGTGTGTGATCTCAGTGCATATCGGGCATGCGCGTCACTTACCACTTGCAAGTGGAAGGATGGCAAGCCTAAAGACAATCATAACTACACAATGGCAGTATTCACAGTATTTTCATACTTTTATACTCTTTAATGAAAGGTGATACAAGGCGGAAGTCCGCGCCGTTTTTCAGCAGTCGCGTCACATGACCAACGCCAGCGAATCAGGAAGGTGGATGTCACAGTGACGTTGTCCAATAACGACACCAGCTAGAGCTCAGCACAGCGTGTCCGCGTATTCTCAATGTTTACACAGCACCAGACCAGACACGATCTGGATTGAATACGTGGACCCTGGCGGATTCCCGTTTCCCGGCGTTTCCAGGCGTTTTAATGTAAACGGACAGTGCATCCGCGAAGAAAACGAGACAGATACGGTCTAATGTAAACTTGGCCTAAATTGACCGTAGGTGTGAATGTGAGTGTGAATGGTTGTCTGTGTCTATGTGTCAGCCCTGTGATGACCTGGCAACTTGTCCAGGGTGTACCCCGCCTTTTGCCCGTAGTCAGCTGGGATAGGCTCCAGCTTGCCTGCGACCCTGTAGAACAGGATAAAGCGGCTAGAGATAATGAGATGAGATGAGATTAATACAGTACTGTGAACTATACTGGGGTGGCACAGCAGTGCAATGGTTAGCACTGTTGCTTCACAGCAAGAAGAGTCTGGGTTCAAACCTCACGGTTGACTGGTATCTTTCTGTGTGTAGTTTGCATGTTCTCACCGTGCCTGCGTGGGTTTCCTCCAACAGTCCAAAAACATGCAGATTAGGTCAGCTGCCACTCTAAATTTCCCATAGGTTTTGAATGTGGGTGTGAATGGTTATTCATGTCTGTGTTTGCCCTGTGATAGACTGGCGACCTGCTTAGAGTGTACCCTGCCTCTTGCCTGAAGTCACCTGGGATTGGCTTCAGCTTTCCCCATGACCCTGACAGATATATGATATCAATAATGGATGGATATAAAAGATACTGTTAGATAAATAATTAATGCTTTCTTTTAGTTCTTGTAATTTTTCTTTTGCAAACTATTAAAACACATTTACCACAGTGATGCATTTAAGCACATGAAGTTTGAATATAATTACCACAGAAATATTTTAATTTGATATTTTAGATTTATTATTATTTATTAATTATTATATGTACTATATTAATTACACTATTTAATTACAAAACTATATGCAGTTATTTTATTTAGTTTAGCTGTTTCATAAATTATTCCCCCAAGACTATTGCTTTAAAACACATTCCATTTATTTTGTTATTTGGAAGCTGTTAAGTGTGGGGTTGGTGTTTGAAATTATTTATTCTTCGGGGTGAAAGAGACTTGGTGTAAAGAAATAATCTGTACATAAGTTGAAATGAACTGTGTGAGTTGGTCATTTGTAATGGAATGTTTAGAGATGGAAGGAAGTACATTTTTATCATCAGTCTGTAGTCGCGAAAAAATCGTCCAAAATTTCCCATTCATTTCTATGGAATTAATTGAAAAACAACGCACATTTTCAATGTTTTTCAAACCTCCAGTGCTGTGGCATGCTTTCCCCTAGAGACATGAATCAAACTTTAAAACGTAGAGAAACTTCTCCTGTGTGGATCTGGCATTCATGTAATGTTTAAAGCACATTACAACATTTTTATGACAAAAATGTATATATATATAAAATACATTTTTGTCATAAAAATGTTATATATAAAACCTATACCACCATGCATACAATGGTATTGTAGTTGTATTATTGTATACAACACCATGCATCTTTACATGTCCTTCTGACCATCCATACAATGATAGTTGCTAAGTGCATTATGTGAAGACACTTAACATATTGCAGTCCAGGGAGCTTTCCTATTCAGCTCCAATTGGTGGCTATTTTACATATTAGGTGTGTCTTTTCCTTTTCCTTTCTATCCTCCTTGTGTCTGTCATTCCCTGTCTCTAACTACCCTTTGCATGTGCTTTTTCAAAGTCATAAGTAAATGTTTAGTTCTGTCTAACTGTTGCTAGCCAACACGATTGGTCCATGTCACTGGGTACCAATTGTAAGTAGTATTTACTATAAATACGATTGTCACACAGCCATTTTATCCCTCTTTTCTTCTTGTCTCATACATGTTGATCAGAGTTATAAGTACCCTGTCTTCCTAAGCAGGTGAGTCCTATCATCTCACCAGCTGCAGTGAGTGCAATTTTCATACTTTTCTGAGTCCTTTTGAAACTCCACGAGCATGAGTTGTGTTCCCTTGTCAATTGCGAGTCATTTTAACTATCAATCACTACATTGTTGATAGAGACATGTGTTTAGCATGCTTGAAACTGGTACAGGGTGTCCTGATTGCTACTTGTTTTGGCTAGTTAAATTCTTGAGACTAGCGGTTAGCACTGTCGCCTCATAGCAAGAAGGTCCTTGGTTCTAGCCCAGTGGCCGGCGTGGGACTTTCTGTGTGGAGTTTGCATGTTCTCCCCGTGTCTGTGTGGGTTTCCTCCGGGTGCTCCAGTTTCCCCCACAGTCCAAAGACATGCCAAAGACATGCAGGGTAGGTTAATTGGTGGCTCTAAATTGACCGTAGGTGTGAATGGTTGTTTGTCTCTATGTGTCAGCCCTGTGATAACCTGGCAACTTGTCCAGGGTGTACCCTGCCTCTCGGCCATAGTCAGCTGGGATAGGCTCCAGCTTATCTGCGACCCTGTAGAACAGGATAAAGTGGCTAGAGATAATGAGATGAGATATATATGGTGCTTGAAAGTTTGTGAACACTTTAGAATTTTCTATATTTCTGCATAAATATGACCTAAAACATCATCAGATTTTCACACAAGTCCTAAAAGTAGATAAAGAGAACACAGTTAAACAAATGAGACAAAAATATTATACGTGGTCATTTATTTATTGAGGAAAATCATCCAATATTACATATCTGTGAGTGGCAAAAGTATGTGAACCTCAAGGATTAGCAGTTAATTTGAAGGAGAAATTAGAGTCAGGTGTTTTCAATAAGTGGGATGACAATCAGGTGTGAGTGGGCACCCTGTTTTATTTAAAGAACAGGGATCTAACAAAGTCTGATCTTCACAATACGTTTGTGGAAGTGCATCATGGCATGAACAAAGGAGATTTCTGAGGACCTCAGAAAAAGCATTGTTAATGCTCATCAGACTGGAAAAGGTTACAAAACCATCTCTAAAGAGTTTGGGCTCCACCAATCCAGAGTCAGACAGATTGTGTACAAATGGAAGAAATTCAAGACTATTGTTACTTTCCCCAGGAGTGGTTGACCAACAAATATCACTCCAAGAGCAAAGTGTGTAATAGTCAGCAAGGTCACAAAGGACCCCAGGGTAACTTCCAAGCAACTGAAGGCCTCTCTCACATTGGTTAATGTTAATGTTCATGAGTCCACCATCAGGAGAACACTGAACAACAATGGTGTGCATGGCAGGGTTGCAAGGAGAAAGTCACTGCTCTCCAAAAAGAACACTGCTGCTCATCTCCAGTTTGCTAAAGATCATGTGGACAAGAAGCCACATGATCTTTATCAGAAGCCTATTGGAAAAATGTTTTGTGGATGGATGAGACCAAAATAGAACTTTTTGGTTTAAATGAGAAGCATTATGCTTGGAGAAAGGAAAACATTGCATTCCAGCATAAGAACCTGCTCCCATCTGTGAAACATGGTGGTGGTAGTAGTAGCATAGTTTGGGCCTGTTTTTCTGCATTTGGGCCAGGACGGCTTGCCATCATTGATGTAACAATGAATTCTGAATTATACCAGTGAATTCTAAAGGAAAATGTCAGGACATCTGTCTATGAACTGAATCTCAAGAGAAGGTGGGTCACGCAGCAAGACAACGACCCTAAGCACACAAGTCATTCTACCAAAGAATGGTTAAAGAAGAACAAAGTTCATGTTTTGGAATGGCCAAGTCAAAGTCCTGACCTTAATCCAATCGAAATGTTGTGGAAGGACCTGAAGCGAGCAGTTCATGTGAGGAAACCCACCAACATCCCAGAGTTGAAGCTGTTCTGTATGGAGGAATGGGCTAAAATTTCTCCAAGCTGGTGTGCAGGACTGATCAAAAGTTACTGGAAATGTTTATTTGTGGTTATTGCTGCACAAGGGGGTCACACCAGATACTGAAAGCAAAGGCTCACATACTTTTGCCACTCACAGATATGTAATACTGGATCATTTTCCTCAATAAATAAATGACCAAGTATAATATTTTTGTCTCATTTTTTTAAACTGTGTTCTCTTTATCTACTTTTAGGACTTGTGTGAAAATCTGATGATGTTTTAGATCATACTTATGCAGAAATATAGAAAATTCTAAAGGGTTCACAAACTTTCAAGCACCACTGTGTGTGTGTGTGTGTATATATATATATATATATATATATATATATATATATATATATATATATGGAGCGGCACAGTGGTAAGCACTGTTGCCTCACAGCAAAAAGGTTCTGGGTTCGAGCCCCGTGGCTGGCGAGGGCCTTTCTGTGCGGAGTTTGCATGTTCTCCCTGTGTCCGTGTGGGTTTCCTCCGGGTGCTCCGGTTTCCCCCACAGTCCAAAGACATGCAGGTTAGGTTAACTGGTGACTCTAAATTGACCGTAGGTGTGAATGTGAGTTTGAATGGTTGTCTGTGTCTATGTGTCAGCCCTGTGATGACCTGGCGACTTGTCCAGGGTGTACCCCGCCTTTCGCCCGTAGTCAGCTGGGATAGGCTCTAGCTTGCCTGCAACCCTGTAGAAGAGGATAAAGCGGCTAGGGATAATGAGATGAGATGTATGTGTGTGTGTACACACACACACACACACACACACACACACTCATGCTTGTCCGACAATAAACTGAGAAACATCTCTGAACAGCTGTGTCTGTATCAGTGACTGTTTGCTCCTGGATCGATCAGTGAAGCAGAATCTCCTAGGCAGCAGAGATTGACATTCCTCGATTATACTTTGTCAATTCAACCTCCTTCAGTACAGACAGATTAAAACTTATCAACTGTCCACAAGTTAGCTATGAACTGTTCTGGCACTCACCAATCAGCCTCTTGCTGAGTGGGGTCTCTGATGGGTTTATTTTGTACATCTCCTTTGGACTTGTGACCTTTGGTAATGCTTGAGGGTTTCTTCCTTACCATAGTGCACCCTTCACCACTGAACTTGTGCCGATCCATGTGCAGATACACATTGATGACATTCTCATGAAACCTTACAATACTGGTGTCTTTGGGACAGTCATCATTGTTGGATGTGTGCAAATCAACAAATTCATTCCATTTTTAGCATGGTTGTGTATCCATGCTAGGTTTTTTAATACTATTTTTGTGCAATTTCAAATACACTTTGTACAAAAAAGTTACAATTTAACATACAGTACTTTAAGTGAATTAATCATTAGTGTAACTGCGCACACACTAGTATTCTGTCGCATAATCAAGTTTAGTGTACTAGTGAACTTTTTTTTTCCACTAGCACATGTCTCAGGTATATCAAAATTAGACGTTACATCCTGGCAAATCCAATTGAGTCCTATGTCTTTTGGGGCTATGATTAGCCAGTGTTCCCCTCTCAGCATCAGAGCACTGGTCAGCAAAGTTTATAAGGCCATTGTCATGCTGTATAGCTCCTTGTTAAAATAGGTTGAGTTTGAACGTCTGTGTCCTCACTGGCAACTCTGGGGAACAGGCTGTGCCAGAGACAGATGAATCATGGGCAAAATGTGCTGAAACACTTGTTTTCGAAGTAAATAAGAAGAAAATTGCTCTTTCTGTAAAATGACTCAGCAAATTATTCAACATACCTCCAGGATTTTGAGGTCATTTTCAGTGAAGTTTGATTCTTACTTTTGGGGTAAATGAAAATTAAGGGTTTGTGCTAACTGACGACATTGGGGTTAAGGATGGGGTTTATGGTTAGCTGGTGATGCAGCAATATGATTTCTATCAGATAACCAACTTTGTCTGACATTAATTTTTCTATATAAATATTTCAACACAGATTTTCAGGAAATTGAATGATTTTTCATTCATTAAGACTGTCAACACTGGGACTACTCTGATGGCTTCTTTTATATGATCAAGTTGGTACAAAGCCTATTTCGTTACAAAGCCTATTTAGAAGCAGGGTTGAAAAAAAGTTTAAATGAATTGTGTTAGAATCTTATCCAATCAAAAGTAGCTCGTGAAAATTACACTGAAGTAAAAATGAAAAGATGTTCACATTTACCCAGGTATTTTAAAGCAAAGATATGTTCTCACAGTTGTAACAATTTGTAGCTCTTGATACAACAATGACAAAATATGAAGAATATGGTGAATGTCAGAGATGAAATTAGCGTTTTTTACCTTTTCTTATGACTACAAAAATCAAACAAAGTCCAACTACCTCACTCATTCTATTTTGTACAAATTTCTCAGTACCTGATTCTTTCATTTGGGCAATTTCTGGAATATAAAGAGCCCATGAGAATATAGGAATCCATCAAATATTCAGTCATTCTCATTTTTTTTTTTTAAGTTTAAATCCCTTAAAATTATATAACCCAAATCAGAAAAAGTTGAGACGGTACGTTGAAATTGAAATTAAACATGAAAACAATGACTTGTAAATAATCTGTGACATGTATTGCACTCAAAGCAAAAGCACATTATTTGATGTTTTTCCTCATGAGTTTAATTCAATTAATTAATTTATTCATAAATAATTAATATTTATTTATAAATATGTTTGTTTTTCAAAAAATAAACACATTTTAAAAATTGGGATGGTAAAGCATTTACTACCTTATCATGCTGCCACTCCTTCTCAAAACACTTAAAAGATGTTTAGTGACTGAGGACACCAAGTGATGAAACATTTCAGGTGTTATTTCTTCCCATTCTTCCTGCAAACAGGTCTTAAGGTGTGCAACAGTACAGGGTCATTGTAGTCACATTTTTCATTTCAAGATTTGCCACACATTCTATATTGGGAACAGGTCAGGACTGCAGGCAGGTCAGTCCAGCACCCACACCCTCTTCTTACACAGTTGTGCCTTTAGAATGTGGATTTATATTATCTTGTTGAAATATGCATGGGCATCCCTGGAAAATATGTCCTTTTGAAGGCAGGATATGTTGCTCTAAAATCTCAGTGTACTTTTCCACATTAATGCTGCAATCACAAAAGTGTAAGTTACCTTTGCCAAGTTCACTGACACAACCTTATACCATGACAGACCCTGGCTTTTGGACCTGTTGCTGGTAAAAGTCTGGATGGTCCTTTTCATCTTTGGTCTGGAGCACACGGCATCCATTTATTACAAAAAAGGTGTGGAATACTGATTCATCTGACTATAATGCATGTTTTCATGGTGTGATGGTCCATCCCAGATGCCTCTGAGCCTAGAGAAGTTGACGGCACTTCTGGACACAGTTAACATAAGGCTTCCTTTTTGCACAGTAAAGATTTAACTGGCATTTGTGGATGTAACTCCATACCGTAGTGCTTGACAAAGGTTTGCCAAAGTAATCTCAAGCCCATGTGGTTATATCAGCTATAGATGAATGACAATTCTTGATGCAGCATCATCTGAGGGTTCACAGATTGTGTGTTCATCTTAAGCTTGTGCCCTTCATGCACCAGAATTCCTCCAGACTCCTTGAACCATTTAATGATATTATGCAGCATACAGGGTGAAATATCCAAATCCCTTCATATCTTTCATTGAAGAACATTGTTTTTAAACATTTCAAAAATTTTCCTCATGCCTTTGTTGCCAAACTGGAGATCCTCAGCCCATCTTTGTTCCTCAAAGACCTTTCCTGGATACTGATTTTGTACCAAACCATGATTACAATCACCTGTTGACATCACCTGTTTCAAATCACATCATTATTTAACTGTTTTACCTCATTGCTAGCCCTAAATTATCCCTGTCCCAATTTTTTAAAAATATATTTCAGGCCTGAAATGCAGGAATGGATGTATACTAACAAATGAAATGAAGTTGACCAGACAAAACATGAAATATCTTGGGTTCATACTGTCTGCAATGAAATACATGTCAAAGTACTTTTTTTAATTTGCATTTTCCATACCATCCCGACTTTTTCTTATTTGGGGCTGTAATTCTGTATTGATTAAGTGCTTTCCATCAGTTTAAATATAATGTTAGTGTCATATGCAGTATTATATTTCCGAATAAAACAAAATAATGTACCTAATCAAACTCTAAAGTCTTAAAAGTCATGGTTTTATTTCCATGGAGAAATCTAATCTAAGATTGCAGAGCAAGGATTATCATATTCAATGTTCCTTTTTTCCAAAACTTTGGCCAGAAAATAATTTATTCAGTCTTTTAATAATCTTCTCCAGAAAGACACTTCTACCTTTTGATATGTGCTTCAGGCACATCTTTGCAAAAAGGCTTTGTCCAGAGCATTCTGTTACATGGCTTCCTTCCAACAAACTTACATGTCCACAGACAGAGATTTGTGGGTGAAAGAAGGAAAAGAAACATTGGGAGGGACTAGCAACCAGTAGAGAAGGTGCAAGTTAAAACATTTCTTGCACTAGAAGGACAGGGGAGGAAACAGCAGTGTTAAACAGGTATGTCAGTTGCAACACTGCACAAGCTTGTTTCCCATGTTTTGCTTTTTTTTCCCCACCTCCTCCACTATGGTTGGCAACATCCCTGCATAGAGCTGCCATGGAACACTGATAGGATGGCAGGTTCTTATCAGATGAGCCAGCTTGTCTCAGATGGGATAACAGTGAGCAAAGAGAGGTGAAACCAGATGACACACTGGATTTACACCCTCAGTGGCATCGTTCATTTTTTCATTGGTTCCCACCCTTGTTTCACCCTCAGAAATCCACAGACAGCTTGTGTTACTAACACTAAATTCCCCACGACACCAGCTGTTGTGTATTTTTCAGTGCAGTTACACTGACAGAGTGAATGAACCCTAGTCTTATTGGTTACATGCAGCACGGCATGAACTTTTGGCCTAACTTTTTTTTTTCCCCAGAAAGAATGTCCGGGTTATATACAGTAAATTACAGAGTAAATGGACGATATCATACACTGTGATTTTTTTCTTTTTCTTTTCTTTTTTAAGGACAGACAATTCACCAATACACACCAGAGCCTAAAGGCATGTACTATATGTTGGGGGGGGGGGGGGGGGCGGACAGACTACTACTTACAATATGAATGGCACAGCAAGTAATGGTGACAGAAAGGTGGTCGTATTGTGTAAGTACTGCCCCTCAGTGAAAAGAAACAGATAAAGTTGTTAGTGGGACAAAACAAACAAACAAAAAAAAAACCTGGCCTATCAGATTTTTACACTGATGCATGCACAGATATAGGGTGCTTTGTAATGTAGGAATGCACATACCTCAATAAATGTGTTTTTACATGTTATCGGAGCCAAAGACTACGCATGATGTACACCTTTTTTTCCCCTTCATTTTTTAAATATCTATTTCAAATTCGTGTTTAGAAGGTCATTTTGTTGGTCCATTTCTGGGAAACAGGTCTCTCACCATTCATTTAGAAAGGAGCTTGGCTTTCTATGACTGACAATAACTGCCTGGGAGTCTTGCCATGATGGCTGTCAAGTGAACAGATTTTATTACAAAAACAGTATTCTCTAAAAGTTATATGTATGGTGCCATTGGCCAGTACCACTTATTTTGATGTATGGATTTGCACTTTGTAGCTCAGTAAATCTGCTAGTTTTATTTCTCCCAATCTATAAATTATAGCATTTCATGAAAGTAACTGGTATAGAATTTCCCAATTCCAATCTGCCGCACTGCACATTTTAAAGTATTTTTGACATCTGATTGTAATGTCTGATTTCTGAGTCTGATCGAGTATTTCTATAAGACAAGTGTGAGATTATGCCAGCAGATACACAGTACATCAGTTTAAGAAAAAGGGCCTTAGGTAGCTCAAGAGAAAAGAAGAAAAGTCAGAGCTGACAGTGGAAATGGTCTTTTCTCTAGCTTTTATCCATAGCTTAAAGGGCATATTCTGGACCAATTTCATTTTTTTTAATATGAAAGTTTGTCCCTTTACACACTCATCCAGAAGGGTAATTTTTCATAAGGTCATCTGTCTACAGCAGAAAAAAATAAAATAACAAAACACATCTGGAAAAATCCCAAGGGAGTCTGGAGCCAGAATTGTGACGTTATCTGTGGAAGCGTGAGCAGGCTGCGAGAGCTTTGCGCAATCTCAGTGCACAGCCTGTGTTGACCAAGTGCTCCCATTTCTCTCTCATTGTCCGGTCTTTTGGGAAACAATGAGTACTAATCCCATCAAGATTGGTGTTGCTACACCCTCCTACGATACATCTGTTAACCATTTTAATAATTACGCGATAACATTGAAGAAATTTGCAGAAAACCACCAGGTCATTTTCTCATAAACAAACCAGTGCTGACGTAGGATTCAGAGGGAGGCATCCCAAACGCGACGTCACGAAAATCAATGTTTCCCAGGAAATCCAAATGCCAAGTTTTTTCAGAGGCAGATGAATTCACCTCCAATGGCTTGATTTCAACTGAATTTTTCTGGTATTGCGCAAGGTAAAAAAAATTGCAGAGAATGCAGAATGTTACAGATATTTGACCAAAGTTTAATATAAAATAGGAGAATTACAGTACATTGATCTTGCTCCTGAATTTACCCGTGACATGCCCTATAAGGTTTAGTTTACCATGAGCTGGCCTAGCGGTTAGCATGTCTGCCTCTTGATCAGGAGGTTGGAAGTTCTACTTGCAGTCGGGTCATACCAAAGACCATCATAAAAATGGTACCTGCTGCCATCTGGTACAGCACACTGCAATACAGATGCAAGTAGGGAATCAAACTCTTGCGGTTACCCTAGCTATGTAATAGGCATGAGGCTGAGGGCTATGGAAACGGAGGTTGGCGCCAGCCAATGCACCTTAAGGGCCTGGTTAGTACTTGGATGGGAGACTGCCTGGGAAGACCAGGCCCTGGCATGGGAGGGATTTTTAACGTTTACGTCTGGGGTTGATTAATCATATATTTCCACTTTAATTGATAGTCAAGTCAAGTTTATTTGTATAGCGCTTTTAACAATAAACAGTGTTGCAAAGCAGCTTTACAGAATTTGAATGACTTAAAACATGAGCTAATTTTATCCCTAATCTATCCCCAATGAGCAAGCCTGTGGTGACGGTGGCAAGGAAAAACTCCCTCAGACGACATGAGGAAGAAACCTCGAGAGGAACCAGACTCAAAAGGGAACCCATCCTCATTTGGGCAACAACAGACAACATGACTATAACATGTTCTGGATAGTCATTCCAGAAATATAACACAGCATTATATTTGGGTGTTTTTTTCTGTTTTGGTTACTGCTATGACTTGCTATGAATAGGGCTCCATGAAGGTGTGAATTGATGTCTCCAAGTGCTGTCAATGTTAATTTGAAACTATTAATATCAATTCTGGTCGTTCCAGTTCCCATGGTTGTCAGTGTTTCTGTAACTACATTACTTGATGCGAGAATCATAAAACAAATGCAATAATTCTATTTGTTTTGGCACCAAACATCTGTGTGCCAATCAAAAGTTTGCTGATTGCCAGTACTCTGAACCAGGTTACCTGCTGCTTCAACATGCAGAGGAATATTTTCTAAGAATCAGATATCATAGGGTTGGGTTTCAAGGTCTTAAAGGAGTTAACACCTGTTATGACAAATGATTATCAGTGCATTAAAGTGAATGATAAGAAGACAGTCCCCTTTGTATTTGAGAGGTAGTTTCTGGAAACTAGATGACTGGAACTCTCCAGGGTTTTCATTTTCTTGTACAGTATATTCATCTTTGCAACTGGATTGCAGTTTAAATTATTTGTACCTGGTTATTTCCATCACATTCTAAAGTCTCACAACTCTATGGTATTGCATAATGTAATAGTTGATGTTATAGAGCCTATTTCTATGATGACAGGTGCAAATTATGAGCTTGAGCTCAACCATGTTTGTGGGTTCTAGTTTAGGGACATGAAATAATTTATGGTCCCCCAAAGTATGCATCCATTTAACTAGCCCTGTCTGATCTCATACAGAGACACAGGGATCCACATCCATCTCAGGAGTTTCTTATGGGTGTTCATCAGGGAGGTACACTAGCACTGAAAAGATAAGGCACAATTCAAAACTGTTGCTTGTTTCATGACAAATAGTTTCACTCCTGACCTCTTGTGAGTCATGGCTGATACTGGAAACAGTAACGGAAATATCAGTTTTATGTACGAGGTGCACAGCTCATCTGAAAGGGCTGAGGGAAAATGTTCCATGTTTTTCTCTCTGGATGCAAGCGAAACTGACCCGCCTTTGTTATTGTTTAAGGAGAGGGAGTGTGTTCACAGTGATGATATAAGAAGTGTGGTGTTGTCTTTAATCACAGTCCCAATGAGGGTCCATCCAACGCCTCCCTGAAAGATGACCTATGAGAAGCAGTGCTTGAGAGCCAGCATTTTGACCTTTTTTTTGTTGTGTTAACACACTCCCAAAACATTACATTTCAGAATGGGAAGAAAATCAATGAAAATCATGACCTCATTATGTATGACTCAGAAAGGAGAGAACCTTCTGATTTACCACTCCTTATCAGGTTTTTGAATAATTTTGTGGCAAAATTGGCAAATAAACAGTAGTCTTATCTGATCTGTATTTATATTCACATTGCCCTTTAATTTACCTTGTGTGCACTAATACATTTTTTGAAAGGTTCCATGACATTCTACACAGATGCCATCTAATGAGCCATGTTTAAGCTTCCCTGCTCTGGGTATGAGATTAAAACTAGGTGTGCCTAATTACCCCACAGGCAGAGACTTTGTACATGGCATGTCAACTTGTCTGCTCTTTGCCAGCATGTTATCTTAGGAAAATTCCATCACCACCCTAATTATGCCTTTGACACTTGCATTTTCTTTGCACTAGATATATTTACCAATGACATTCCACATGGAATGTGTTTCTTTCACTTTGCACTTTATTTGCACATCATTCTGTGATGCAACTCCTAATATAACAAAAGACTGGCCTTACTTGTTAAGCTACTGACATAAGATACCTTCTAAATTTAACCAAGATTAGAAATGATCTTGTTATTCCACAATTATGAAACAAAAAACTCCACCAAAATCCAATCCTACCTGTGCGCTTCAGGCACTTCAGTAAGTAGAAACCATCTTGCAATCTTGATGTCTTCCTCCTTTACTTCTGTCTTTACAAATCAGTAATTCTGTGCATGGAATGAATTAGCCAGGGCCATCATGCATGCTGCGTCACATGTACCTCTCAGAGAACAAACTTGATGAGGTTCTGGGATCAATAAAACTGCAGGGGAGATGAATGAGCTCAGGCAACTATGGTGGACCTCTATTTCTTGGTATCTGTCAGAAAATGATGAAGCTGCAGCCATGCTCTGACCCAGCAGATAACAGTTTCTTGATTCAGAATGTGTAGAGGCATGTGGAATGAAGTTTTAATACAGTAGATGTGAATATTTCACAGGCAATCTTATCACCTTGCAACAAGGGATCATATGGAGAAACCACAGTACAGCTGTAGTCAGTAATTTTAGAGCTCTTAGCTTAACAATGTCTGGCTAAATGTCATCATAATAACAAGGTTTTCATCTCATCTCATTATTTCTAGCCGCTTTATCCTCTTCTACAGGGTCGCAGGCAAGCTGGAGCCTATCCCAGCTGACTACGGGCGAAAGGCGGGGTACACCCTGGACAAGTCGCCAGGTCATCACAGGGCTGACACATAGACACAGACAACCATTCACACTCACATTCACACCTACGGTCAATTTAGAGTCACCAGTTAACCTAACCTGCATGTCTTTGGACTGTGGGGGAAACCGGAGCACCCGGAGGAAACCCACGCGGACACGGGGAGAACATGCAAACTCCGCACAGAAAGGCCCTCGCCGGCCACGGGGCTCGAACCCGGACCTTCTTGCTGTGAGGCGACAGCGCTAACCACTACACCACCGTACCACCCCTAACAAGGTTTTAATATGATATAATCCTGGTCATGCTGGTAATTAATCATTTGCATCAGCAGAACAATGTTCCATTACTGATACTGATACATTTATGCATACTCTTTTCTGAACCATAAGTTCTATATTCAGAGAATATTCAATCTGTCAAGTATTGTGTTGTCCCCATGAGGTTTTAATATTCTTCCACCATTGCTGCATCATTTTAGTTAACATTAATGCTTTTGGCTAAATGGGGACTGTTGTGTAAGCAACATTCTAATAATGTTATTGAAGCAAACCCTTATAGCAAATGCTTTTAGAAAACTACCATCTAACTTTCTTAGAACCTGTTGAATACTTAAACTAGATAAACACTGTGCTTTTAGCAGGAATTAGATACTATATAGTTGTGCTTTGAATTGTGGCTAAATTGTGTGCAAATCAGATGGTAATTCCTTTGTGAATTGAGCTCTCAGATGTCACAAACAATTTCTGAAATTTAATCAGACATAGAGTAGTGTGAGCAGTGTCATAATCTGATATATCAGAAGTATAATAACAACCATCAGTTGAAAGTCTGTGTGGATGCTCAGAATCCATATTCACATTCTATAGCCTGCGAGTGTCTAGCTTGTGTAATGAGTTTGATTCCAGCAGCAAACAAAGCTGTCACTGAGAGAAAAACAGAACAAAAAACATGTAATGGAAGCAGCATTAGCTGAACAGTGGCAACAGTGTCCTTCATGTCCATGTTCCTTATTTTCATTGCCAGACTGAAGTGACTAGTGGAATCATTGTCAACTAGAAGGACACACAGTATAGTGCATACCTCTGCCAAGCCACATATTATCAACATCAAAATCAAATCATTTGGACCTAGGATAAGACTAAAGCTGTACACCAAATTTCATCAAAATCTATTCACTACTTTTTGAGTTACGTTGGGAAAAGACAAAAAATCTTGGATCTGCATACATATCCGGATTTGCATCAAAATCCAATCAATTGTTTCTTTGCCCATGGCCCACCTTTTTTGCAAAATTTAATAACAACAATAATAATAATAATAATAATAATAATAATGCACATTATTATTATTGGGACATATGGAAAATGCAAATAAAAAAGAAAACAGTGATAATTTGATCATATATGCATATATGATCAAATGATCACTGTTTTCTTTTTTATTTGCATTTTCCATATGTCCCAACTTTTTCAAATTTGGGGGTGAGCATCTTTATGATGTGATTTTCACCATCATTTCAAGAGAGCAAATGTGAGCAGTACTAGTTAAATGACAAGCTTTCTTTTGTCCAGTAGTATAAGCCTGGCTTTAAAGAATGTTTGCTGTTTGCTTTAAATGCCCTGTAAGTAATCTGCAATTGAAAAAAAAATGGCGCTTATTGCTAGGTTTCATGTGATGTCACATCTACCTCATTAGTTATTCAAAACTTTAGCTGGTGGTCTACCAAAGCTCAGTTGACAAAGCGTTTGTACGGAGAAGGCGCATTGCTCGCATGAAAAATGCCTTATGCTTGCATTGTTTTAGGTTGTTTGAATTGATCAAACCATGAAACTGATAAAAGTTTCTTCAGAGTTCCCCCTGAACTAATAAAAAAGGGTAAACAAACATAGGATTTCACAAAAAGACATCGAGAAAGGTGGCTTTTGAACGTCTCACTGACATCGAAAGGAGCCGAGTCGAAGCATGCTCGAGTTTGCAGTGATCACTTCGTGAAAGGTTTGTATTTCCCTCTCAGCTATGTCCTTAGTGTTTTCCAAGTACTTTTCTTGCTGTGTGTTATTATTTTATGGTACTTTTTTTAGTCACAAAGTGCTAAAGTCCCCAGCTGTTTCTTTGTTTACTCCTCACAAAGTCCATATGCATGAAGGTCACGACAAAATTCGTACCCAGCCATACAGTTACAATGCGCCGTGATCACTTCTCCATCTTGTTTAACTAAGATCCAGGTCTTTAAAAGGGTTTCTGATGATCTTTGTGAATGATTTACCTGAGAGATAACAGCGAACACAAGTGAGAATCAAGTGAACTGTTGTTTGTTTACATTTCAACTTGCAGCGCTTCGTTGTAAAGACACAAACGAAAAGCTTTAAAAAAAACATACTTACATGGGCAAAAACAATACAGGATTCATTCAGCAGCAACTTGATACTGAAGTCCTTTACCCAGCCACATACAAAAAAGTTGTAAGCCTCCATACTCTTCCACACTTTCATCTGTTTTGTTTCAAGATGTTGGGGAACTCGACTGAAGGGTAGTTTTCGAGATCGTATGACAAATCCTTCTTTCCCAGACTGTCGGGGTCTATTCCATTGCACATAGCAATCTTCTGAATATATCTAAACTGAGCAGTGGCTTCTAGATTACGAGCATACTCTGATAAGTTATCGCTAGTTGTTTGCACTACGGCAGTCGTTTAGACCACCAACTATTTCACTTCTGATAAAATTGCTAAGAAAAGTCACATGACTGAAACCCAGCAACTGCAACATTCATTCGGTATGCGGAAAATACTGATCACCTTGCGTCTCTTAGGTGTCAGGTTTCAGCATGGTAGTTTTCTTGGCAGGAGACATCAGTGGGATAAAAAAAAAAGCTTTGGTAAAATGAAATTCCCATTTACGGTTGACCAGGCATGATCAAATAAACAATGACTAAATATGTATGCAGGTTTCTGGTAAAAAAAAAGTCTCTAATGATTTACAGCCAGAAGAATAGCTTAATGACACAACTGTGATGTGTTCCAACAACATAGTTCAGAGAATCCACAGATGATCTGCTCAACATTCCCTCACTGGTCTTGTTAGCACTTTGTTCTGTGATTAAAGAATGTTCAGTCAGAGTGCTAGAATAATTGTGTGGCCATATGTCTCATAATTCCTTATATATTAATAGGCTCAGTGTGGGGGAACCAAGCTTTATAGGACCAGGTGCCAAAAGTATTTATTGCATGCTTGTTTATATATCCCTATAAATTGAATTTAATTCAACAAAAACTTAAAATTAATTTTGAAGTTTAGAGAATGAACAGAAAGCTGGCAGTGCAATATACCAAACAGCTGCCAAGTTACTTATTATTATGTGATGACCTTCAGGCAGTGTCCATGTCTGATAAGACTAGAGTTCCATTGGGACTTTTTAAAAGGAGACCAAAGAAAAGAAAAAGTCCCTATCCTTTCCCTAGTATCGTCTGAATCACTGCTCCCTGGCACAAACTTTACAAGGAAAACCACTGACCAAAAGGGGAATTCTCAAACATGGTGAGTGATGAGCATGATCGGTTCCATAACATGGCAAGCTTTTCTTTGATTTGCATGCAAGGAACTTTCCTTTTTTGTGTGCAGAAAAGGTAAGATTAATCTGAAAGTGATTATTTGCAGTTTGTTGGAGTATGTGCATAGTGTTTGGAAAGTCCCTGGAGGAAACTTAGCTTGAACTTCCCAGAAAGTATATAGCCATGCTGCAGTTTGCGTTTGTTTATTTTCACTTTTAAAATTTCAGGTTTATAATGTTGGATATAGTGTATATATTTTAAATTATATACCTATGGCATTTCTTTGGTTTGCCCATGTGTTTTAATGTGCTAGCACTGTTTTCCACTAGTTCCAAAATAACTTTAGTTTTATTATGATAAATATATTTTTTTTTTCAGATATTCATTCTGTGATGAGTCATATGAGTGGCGAAAAGGCAACTTTAATTTATTTGACTCAACAATGAACCATTTTGATTATTTATCCAGTTTGCCATGATTGAAGTAATGCATTCAGTTTGTTCACATGAATGTTACTCAGCTTAGTTTAACAGTAAAAGTGAATAAATTTTGTTGCGCAATTATGTGCAATGGAAAATTGATTTACTTTGATAGTTACTTGAATCTCAGTAATACCACTGTGGATCTTGCTAATGCCCAATTGTCCCAGAAAGGTAGACTGACTTTCAGATTTTTTCAAGTGTAGGTCATAAAAATAATTTTCCTTGACACCCAATTATTTTTGATTAGTGGACCAAAAGCTACTGAATTCGAATCACAGACTTCCAATTTTATTATTTTTTTCTTTAAAGGTCCCATGGCATGGTGGTTTGTTGATGCTTTAAATGGGCTCGTGGAGGTTTCCGGATGTTATATCCTCAGCCTTTCTCGAAATGAACCCTCGGCACGTAGATATAGCCTCCTGGGAGAAAGCCCCATTTCAGCGCTTTTCCCAGTGCGTCGTTTTGCTAATGAGAAGCAGGAGGCGGGGAAGGGTAGAGGGTGGGGGCGGGTCTTATCATTAATATTCATGACATGTAAACGTGTTACCTCTGATTGGCTAACAGCACTGTGATTCTACCTCCAGTGGGTCAGAACAAGCGGATGTGGGTGTCTTACTATGGCGAGAGAGAAGGAACAAACCGCGAAGGGAAAAATACCGCGCGCTGACGTCATTAAGGTGCGACGCGAGGAAATAAAATAAATTCAACAAATGTTTGGGTTTTTACTGAACAAACAAACAAATAAAATGAATGAGTGACTTAAAAAAAAGAATGTGGGTGTCTTTGTAAAAACTGTTTTGATTGGCTATTATAACAGAGCATGCTGCATGCTTTTTGGTTTTGTAGCGCAGAGTACCTGGCTAACTGCAGGAAGCGGTTAGCTGCACAGCTAATGTAGCCATTGTAAGGCTAACGTGGCACCGGTTTTAAAACATGGCAAAACATAAGCTCATAAGTTACAGTCAATTTCCAGACTAAACTCAGTTTAACAGAGCATGCTGCATGCTTTTTGGTTTTGTAGCGCAGAGTACCTGGCTAACTGCAGGAAGCGGTTAGCTGCACAGCTAATGTAGCCATTGCAAGGCTAACGCACCAATTTTAAAACACGCCAAAACGACTTAACAGTTATACACTTACTTGTTCGGTGTTTGTGGCTGATGTGGCAGGGATGCTTGGTACGGACCCAGGCTTCAGTGACAGTTGATGTGCAAAACCTGCCCTGTACTGTCCCAAGTTGTGGAAACATTCATCAGGAAAATGCTTCTGACAAACATACACCGTCTTAGGTAGACTCGACGGCGTATTATTGGAGTAAATAAAATTAAGCCACTGCGTCTTCAGGGGCTCTCCCGTCGGCAGTAAAAACAGACTCTTTTCTGTGTTGTCACATTCATGTACAGCGCAACTTCCATGTTTGGTGGCAACTTTTGAGCTGGGCGGGCAATCCATACAGTGGGTGGGAATCCGGGGGGGGGGGGATCATCTCCCTTGCTGACGTAGTAAAGGGAAGAGTTTATAAACGCGCCGTTTTGACGTGCCATTCTCAAATGTTGGGCATAGTTTGGTTTACACATTATGAAATTTCTAGCCACTGGGGTGACTTAAGAAGGTCAGAGGAGCTCATTTTAACATTAAAAAACCTCAGAAAGTGAAAATTTCATGCCATGGGACCTTTAAATAGAACAATTAATGAATTTAGGGCCACGTGTCCCTAAATTTTCCGCTATTTTTTCTTGCTTCACCCCGACCCAATTCAAGATACTACATCATGCATTACGTGGTGGGCTTTTCCTGTTCACGTAAGGCATTGTGGGATACACATTTGAAACAGGAGGGAAACATGGACGATGTGTGTGAGTGAAACGTGAAAGACTGACTACAGTAACAGAAAGCGAGAAGAAAAGATATGTTGCAAAGGAAAGGAAACGCAGGACCAAACTCATAAATATTGGTGGTCAGCGAGCACCTCGATGTGATCAGCTGTTCATTTAGCAACACAATGATGTAACTATCAGTGCACAGTCAAGGTAAACCTGTAGATGGCAGTAATGCAACACTGGATGCCAGCTGCTGTAAAACCCAACAGAAGAAGGAAAAGAAGAAGAAGAAGCAGGGCTCTGGAGCATGTGCACACAGACTTCCTCTGTCTGCTTAACTGCATGCAGTGAGCGATTTCATGCACATTATTTGCTAGAGAATCCCCTCAAGTTAAATAATTTCCCAGCCACAGAATGGCCTGGTTTTTTTTAGATATTGCAGAAATAAACATATATCACAATGGCCAAATTTCAGAGAGAACTAAATTTCACCGATTTTATGAAATCGAAAGGCCATCTCACTATAAGGTTGCCACCTCTCTAGATTGTGATTTGTAACATGTTTTTTACTTAATGTTTTAATGTAAAGACCTATCACCTTAGGGCACTGAATGTGATATTAATCTAGAAGCAGGCAAGTCTTTAATCCCATTAAGTGTTTTGTGTACTCATTTGGTTCACCAATAAATGTGACTAAATATAGGGCTATTAGGATCAAATAACCAATGAGAAGTCTGCTCAAGATTTCCACTCTTCCTATTTCCTATTAAGCACTGCTAAGTAAGCTCTAACATCTCTGAGAGATGAATGAAAACAAATAACAGAGCAAATGAAGAATGTCCTGGTAAAAATCTCTGTGGAGATGGCCATGTGAAAATTAAACACCTCCACATCTGTATGTCCAGTCTTGTCTTGGGTGCTTCTTGGAAGACGCTTTCTTGAAGGTGTGGTAATTGCCTAAAGGTATCCCAGCATGTCCCAGCAGAATAAGCATGTCACGGTAAGTGGAAACCCATAGTGTGTGTGTGTGTGTGTGTGAGAGAGAGAGAGAGAGAGAGAGAGAGAATATGCATTCCATGTAATTGCCATATGACACTTTCCACCTGTCAGTCTGTGAAAAATGATAAGTTGCCTGGGCAGGTGGCCTATATTTATGAAGATAAATACAACGCTTTCCTTACTAAACATTGGAATTTCTAAACATGGATGTGAAAATAAATTTTCCTGACATTACCTTTTCTTGAGAGATTAGAGACATTTGCCATTGCCTTTAGTTTATCAGGACCCACTTTTCAAAAGAATTTCAGAATTTTGTTAGCATTGGCTGATCTATGGTACAATATGTATTACTGTCTTCATGATTGAGTGATACAGTACATTGTACAAGTTTCCTTGTATTGCTTAGATTGGCAAATAACGCAAGCAATTATGCAATATATGAGGAAATATATCACTAGAGTGGAATTTTAATGTATCCAGTTAATTCCTCATGAAGTGTAGCCTCTCCCTTAGTGACATTTTGGCATGTTTCTTTCTTCTATTAAATCACACTGATAAGATCATATTTAGCAATAGATTGCTCAGCTGCAATTTGTGCCAGTGTTTTGTGCTTATAGTACAAGATGGCATTCCACCAATGACAGATGCTGAATAATATGAATGAAGGCCAAACCAGTGTTTGTAATAACATTGTGTTGAGATCATATTTTGAAAAGGTATACCAAGCATAGTGAAAAGGTCTGAACATTTTCAAGATATATTTCAACACAATACTCATGTTACAATTGCTTTGTGGTATCTGTTTGGTTCAGCTGATCTTTGGATAGAGTCCTCTTCCAGAAAATACTTAACACATATGTTCTGTAGGTGGCATCACACTGACATAGTGCCACAGTTGCAGGAATAACTGGAATAATCACCACCAAACCCATCATTTGCAATGTCCTGGGGACTGTTGAGGAGTTGACGAGAAACTGTCTGGATCTCTGCAAACTTCATCTCTGTCTGTGGTTTGCACTGTCATGCTAATAATGCTTTCCCAGCTCTTGTGTATGACATTAATAACTGAGGCAGAGGTGTAGTGAAACAGCATAGGGGAGAGAGGGGTGGGCTGGCAAGCCTGTGCTCCATTACCAGGCTCTGTTTCTCCCTCTAAACAGTGCCTCTGTTAGCTTGGCAACTGGGATTCATCTCGTTGAGACCTGTGTGGAATTCTGTATTCTTGATCATGTTCTAATAAGAGATATGATTACAATGTAAAATTTGAGGATTTGAGGTCCCACTAACTCACCCCATCCCCCAAACACATGTACACACACACACACACACACACATCTCCTTTTCCTGCCTATACAGTGCTCTGTCAGCGCACTCTATACCCCCATTCTTTCTTCTCAAGTGGTTGCATCAGCCACAGCCTGGAGTGGTGATAAAAATACACAGGCGTTTGGCATTCAAGGGACTAGGGTTACACTGCAAACCCTGGTTCCAGGACCCAGGTATTACTACAGCATTAAAGACATATCCCAACTCATGCAAACTTAAGAGCCATGCCCTCTGGCTCATCCATTTCACACAGGATGATATCTTTAGAGGAAATAATAAAATAATTTGCATTGCAAGGGCTAAGTGAAATTCTAAATGATAAAATTCTAAATGTCAAATGGATGTTATCAAATTTAATCAAAACATAAAAAGAATCAAAGCAAATTAAAGCCGCTAGCGGCCTTGACGGGCCCTCGTATGTGTGGTTCCGCAACCCAGGACATTCCGCCACCCAACAAAACAGTCACATGTCATATATTCATCAAATGTTCAAAGGTGATGTGCATGTTGTAAATGCCTTGACTGCTTGACGGATGAAAGATAGACAGACAAAGACAGTAAGTGTGTGTGTGTGTGTGTGTGTGTGTGTGTGTGTGTGTGTGTGTGTGTGTGTGTGTGTTTCTGTGGTGTAAAAATGTACATTTGTATATGTACAAAACTATTCATGTGTCTCCACCTTATCTCCATCTCACGCTGTAATCTTAAGTCATCTTAGCTTTCCTGTGTGTGTGTGTGTGTGTGTGTGTGTGTGTGTGTGTGTGTGTGTGTACATGCAGGGTTTTCATATGTCTGCAACAAAATGCACAATGATGGCAGTAATAACAATACATTATTCACTTACAAAGAAAATTGGTGTCCTTAAAGGTTGGATTTTTCCTCATTTTTCATTTAAGACATTATATTAAGATCAATTCCCAAAAGATGATTCTTTTAATTCCTTTTTTTAGTCAACTTTAGCATGTGTATGTAAAGTTCTGGTTTCAACTGTAAATCCATCAATTATTATTATTATTTTTTGCAATTTCCTACTTGGCCAGATGGTGGCGCTGTCCTAGGCATGTGGATTACACATGGGAACATCATCACAATCATGACATACAATATTTTGTAAAGTTTTCGATCAATCAGTTAAGGCAATGCCAATTTCTGGCATATTTTCTGCTTGGCCAGGTGGTGGCGCTATAACAGGCAGGTCCATTGAGTGTCTATATATCATAATAATCATAACATCTATGAAACTAAGAAGTTTCTGAGCATACATTCAATGCACTGTGCCTTTCTGACACATTTCCTATATATGGGGCAAGATACTAAAATCAAAAGGCCATTTCAACATATTACAAGATATCAAAAATCCCTTCACAATTTAACATCAGCAACATCTCATCATGTATGCCAAATTTCTTTCACATGAATCTGATGAACCGTCTAGGAGGAGTATCTTAAAACTGATCATGTGTCAAAACACACATATTCAAAACGCTATTCTTTCCTTGGCCAGTTGGTGGCGCTATACCAGAAAGGCATATTGGGTATCTACATGTTATCATAATCACATTATCTACTAAACTGAGAAGTTTCAGACAAATCCTTAACTGTACTATGACTTTTTGACATATTTCCTTTTTATGTGGCAAGATATTAAAATTCATAATTTTGCCATTTCAACATATTACAACATATCAAAAATCCCTTCACAATTTAACATCAGCAACATCTTGGCATCATGTATACCAAGTTTGACATGAATCTGATGAACCGTCTAGGAGGAGTTTATTAAAATTGACGATGTGTCCAAACGCATATAAGCCCAATTACCTCACTTGGGCGTGGCTAATGCAATGTATATATGAAAGTTGTTCATCTTGGGGAGCCTTGCATACATACTGAATTTGGTGTGTGTAGCTGAAACTATATGCCGATCAGGGGACTCCATGACATTAGGGGGCGCTATGGAGTTCCTGAGCCACGCCCGGGGCCAAATCTCTGTGGCTGAGTAGCGGTTACAATGACTGATGTGTGTACCAAATTTTGTTCGTTTTGAACCAGCTCAAAAAAGGCCAAATGAGGCAGGAAAAAAGGGAATAATAATAATAATCCTTCCAAATACAATAGGGCTTCGCACCGACCGGTGCACAAGGCCGATGCGGCCCCACGCATCTCAGTGCTCAGGCCCTAAAAAGAGTAGTGATAAATCCTGATTGTACAACTCCAATTCCAAAAAAGTTAGGACACTATGTAAAGCATAAATAAAAACAAAATATGAAGATGTGCAAATCATAAAAACCCTATATTTCATTGAAAATAGTATGAAGATAATATATCAGATGTTGAAACTGAGAAATTTTATTGTTTTTTGAAATATTTATGCTCATTTTGAATTTGATGCCAGCAACATGTTTCAGAAAAGCTGGGACAAGGGCAACAAAATACTGAAAAAGTTGTGTAATGCTAAAAAGAAAAAACAAAAAACAAAACTAATTTGATAAATTGGCAACAGGTCAGTAACATGACTGGGTATAAAAAGAGCATCCCTGAGAGGCTGGGATGCTCTATTTCACATCACTCTGTGAAAGACTGTGTGGTCAAACAGTGCAACAATTTAAGAATAACATTCCTCAATGTAAAATTGCAAAGAATTTGGGGATCACATAATCTATGGTACATAATATCATTAAAAGATTCAGAGAATCTGGAGGAATCTCTGCATGCAAGGGACAAGGCTAAAAACTGAAACTGGATGCCTGTGATCGTCAGGCCTTCAGGCAACACTGCATTAAAAGCAGATGTATATCTGGAGTGGAAATCACTGTATGGGCTCAGGAACACTTCAGAAAACCATCATCTGTGAAAACAGTTCATTAATGTATCCAGAAATGCAAGTTAAAACCATATACAACCAATATCCAGAAACACCACCACCTTCTCTAGGTCCCAGCTTTTTTATTGACTGAGGAAAAGAAGAAACTAGTCCCCAAGTTTGACTAATCAAAAGTAGCAATTCTTTTTAGAAATAATGGACACCATGTCCTCCAGACTAAGGAGGAAAGGGACCATCTGGCTTGTTATCAGTGCACAGTTCAAAAGCCAGCATCCATGATGGTATGAGGGGGCATTAGTGCACATGACATGGGTAGCTCATACATCTGGGAAGGCATCATTACTGCTGAATGATTTTTTATATATGTATATAATGTTGTCCCATTCTTGCATGATATACAATTTCAGTTGCTCAACAGTTCGGGGTCTTCTTTCCCGTATTTTGCACTTCATAATCCACCAAATATTTTAAATGGGAGACAGGTCTGGACTGCAGGCAGGCCAGTTTAGCACCCAGACTATTTTATTATGGAGCCATGCAGTGGCATTGTCTAGCTGAAAGAAGGAAGACCTTCCCTGAGATATATATATATATATATATATATATATATATATATATATATATATATATATATATATATATATGGCAGCACGGTGGTGTAGTGGTTAGCGCTGTCGCCTCCCAGCAAGAAGGTCCGGGTTTGAGCCCTGTGGCCGGCGAGGGCCTTTCTGTGCGGAGTTTGCATGTTCTCCCCGTGGGTTTCCTCCGGGTGCTCCGGTTTCCCCCACAGTCCAAAGACATGCAGGTTAGGTTAACTGGTGACTCTAAATTGACCGTAGGTGTGAATGTGAGTGTGAATGGTTGTCTATGTGTCAGCCCTGTGATGACCTGGCAACTTGTCCAGGGTGTACCCCGCCTTTCGCCCGTAGTCAGCTGGGATAGGCTCCAGCTTGCCTGCGACCCTGTAGAAGGATAAAGCGGCTAGAGATAATGAGATGATATATACACAACCCCGATTCAAAAAAAGTTGGGACAAAGTACAAATTGTAAATAAAAATGGAATGCAATGATGTGGAAGTTTCAAAATTCCATATTTTATTCAGAATAGAACATAGATGACATATCAAATGTTTAAACTGAGAAAATGTGTCATTTAAAGAGAAAAATTAGGTGATTTTAAATCTCATGACAACAACACATCTCAAAAAAGTTGGGACAAGGCCATATTTACCACTGTGAGACATCCCCTTTTCTCTTTACAACAGTCTGTAAATGTCTGGGGACTGAGGAAAAAAGTTGCTCAAGTTTAGGGATAGGAATGTTAACCCATTCTTGTCTAATGTAGGATTCTAGTTGCTCAACTGTCTTAGGTCTTTTTTGTTGTATCTTCCGTTTTATGATGCGCCAAATGTTTTCTATGGGTGAAAGATCTGGACTGCAGGCTGGCCAGTTCAGTACCCGGACCCTTCTTCTATGCAGCCATGATGCTGTAATTGATGTGGACTGCAGGCTGGCCAGTTCAGTACCCGGACCCTTCTTCTACGCAGCCATGATGCTGTAATTGATGCAGTATGTGGTTTGGCATTGTCATGTTGGAAAATGCAAGGTCTTCCCTGAAAGAGACGTCTTCTGGATGGGAGCATATGTTGCTCTAGAACCTGGATATACCTTTCAGCATTGATGGTGTCTTTCCAGATGTGTAAGTTGCCCATGCCACACACACTAATGCAACCCCATACCATCAGAGATGCAGGCTTCTGAACTGAGCGCTGATAACAACTTGGGTCGTCCTTCTCCTCTTTAGTCCGAATGGCACGGTGTCCCTGATTTCCATAAAGAACTGCAAATTTTGATTCGTCTGACCACAGAACAGTTTTCCACTTTTCCACAGTCCATTTTAAATGAGCCTTGGCCCAGAGAAGACGTCTGCGCTTCTGAATCATGTTTAGATACGGCTTCTTCTTTGAACTATAGAGTTTTAGCTGGCAACGGTGGATGGCACGGTGAATTGTGTTCACAGATAATGTTCTCTGGAAATATTCCTGAGCCCATTTTGTGATTTCCAATACAGAAGCATGCCTGTATGTGATGCAGTGCCGTCTAAGGGCCTGAAGATCACGGGCACCCAGTATGATTTTCCGGCCTTGACCCTTACGCACAGAGATTCTTCCAGATTCTCTGAATCTTTTGATGATATTATGCACTGTAGATGATGATATGTTCAAACTCTTTGCAATTTTACACTGTCGAACTCCTTTTTGATATTGCTCCACTATTTGTCGGCGCAGAATTAGGTGGATTGGTGATCCTCTTCCCATCTTTACTTCTGAGAGCCGCTGCCACTCCAAGATGCTCTTTTTATACCCGGTCATGCTAATGACCTATTGCTAATGACCTATTGCCAATTGCCAAATGAGTTGCAATTTGGTCCTCCAGCTGTTCCTTTTTTGTACCTTTAACTTTTCCAGCCTCTTATTGCCCTGTCCCAACTTTTTTGAGATGTGTTGCTGTCATGAAATTTCAAATGAGCCAATATTTGGCATGAAATTTCAAAATGTCTCATTTTCGACATTTGATATGTTGTCTATGTTCTATTGTGAATACAATATCAGTTTTTGAGATTTGTAAATTATTGCATTCCGTTTTTATTTACAATTTGTACTTTGTCCCAACTTTTTTGGAATCAGAGTTGTGTGTATATATATATATATATATATATATTCCTTCCTTCTTTCAGCAAGACAATGCCAAACTGCTTTCTGCACATATCAAAACTGCATGGCTCCATAATAAAATAGTCTGGGTGTTAAACTGGCCTGCCTGCAGTCCAGACCTGTCTCCCATTTAAAATATTTGGTGCATTATGAAGTGCAAAATACGGGAACGGAGACCCCGAACTGTTGAGCAACTGAAATCGTATATCATGCAAGAATGGGACAACGTTTCTCTTTCAAAACTATAGCAATTGGTCTCCTCAGTTCCCAAACATGTACAGAGTGTTGTTAAAAATAGAGGTGATGCAACACAGTGGTAAGTGTGGCCCTGTCCCAAATTTTTTGAAATGTGTTGCTGACATCAAATTCAAAATGAGCATATATTTTTCAAAAAACAATTAATTTCTCAGTTTCAAGAGTTGATATTTTGTCTTTGTAGTATTTTCAATGAAATATAAGTTTTCCATGATTTACAAATGATCACATTCTGTTTTTATTTACAGTTTACACAGCGTCCCAACTTTTTTAGAATTGGGGTTGTACTTGTCCATAAAATATGGAATACACTTAGATGGATCACTGTGTTAATGATCATTGATTCACACTCAGAGTTATAAATCTCTTAAGTGGCAAAATCATTCACCCTGATCTTTGTTGCAGTAAAGGTTACCAGTGATTGACAGTCACTTAAACTATGTAGTGTGATGATGGAGTTGCTGCTGTCTCAATCTCAGATTCTCCACTCACAGCCCACAGACTGCATTAAAAATATTGTACACTTTTCTTCCCACATGCTTCAGAATTCTGTAGGTTGCAACTGCTGGCTTTCATGCTTTCCATGTAATGTATACATGGGTAACAGCCATTTGAATACTGTGATTCACTGGGGCAAAATGTATTTAGTTGATTGAAAAAGGTTCACACCAGCATGTCTTGAGTGAATTTTCTTCAAAGAATTTAGTTGTTTGTAAATGTGATATTCTCACAATTTTGCCAAATGTCTCTATGCAAAGTCTGTCATTCACTGATTGCAATATCAGTCAAAACTTTGAAAGTAAGAGGTTCTCGGCCATATGTATTGACACAAGTTCAATCACACTAATGCATGCTGAGGTCTACCTTGTGAGGTCTGCCTTCTGAGGTTTGACAGTGGGCCTCAGTTCAATCTTCCCTGCAATGCCACCAGGACCTCCATGGCACCCAATGCTCCCCTCCTTCCCTCAGAGACTACCATCAGTACCTTGGTGGAATGCTGCTCTTCTTCTCACCTCTCTTCTCAGATGATTGGGAGTGTTAAATCACTTCATCCCTCCACGTTACCTGTTGGTGAACCCTCACCTTTCGCCTGTTTCTGGCTAATACCTGTGGATCATCCATCATCACATCATTGAGGACCAAGTCAGGAGAGAACTGCGTAGACTCCATCTGGCCAAAACAGCTGGTAATAAGCATTAGTTCGCAGGTGCTCAAGATTAATGCTTTCCAACTCTGTGGAATACCACTCAGGATCTTCAACTTGAGCCTCAGTATCAAAAAAGTGCCTAAGTTATGGAAAACATCTTGTTTGGTTCCTCTGCCAAAGAAGGTGCCAAAGAAGTTGCACCCTTGTGCTCCATTTGATTGCCCAAGACCAGTAGCACTTACTAGACAAGCCAGGAGGAACTCTAAGGATTATGTTTTTTGATTTCTTTTATGCGTTTAACACCGCCCGACTAAGGAGTAAGCTGTCTGTTATGCAAGTAGACATTCCCTTAGTTTTGTGGATTATGGGCTACCTGACAGAAAGGCCACAGTATGTATGACTGTATGTTTGGCACAGTGCTGTGTAGCACTGGAGCATGACAAGGGACAGTTTTATCCCCTTTTCACCCTGTACACCACTGACTTGAAGTACAACATGGAAGGCTGCCATCTGTAAAATTCTCAGATGACTCTGTAATAGTTGGATGTATCAGGCATGGAAATGAAAGGAAATATAGGAGGGTAGTGGACAATTTTTTTGAATGGTGTGAGCTGAATCAGCTGCAGCTCAACATCAATAAGACTAAAGAACTGGTGGTAGATCTGAGAAGATCATGGTCTCCAGTTACCCCCATGTCCATTAGGGGAGTGGATGTGGAGATTGTTCAAGTCTACAAGTACCTTGGTTTGCATTTATACAATAAACTGGACTGGGCAAAGAACGTACTGGCCATCTATAAGAAGGGTCAAAGTATGCTGTATTTCGCTGTAAACTCCAGTCATATAGAGTCTGCAATACTATGTTGTGGATGTGGTGGCCAGTGCATTTTCTATGCTGTCACATGATGGTTTGGCAGCATGAAAATGGCAGACGCCCAAAGACTCAACAAACTGATCAAAAAAAGCTGGCTCTGTTGTAGGTGAGGAACTTGACTCCTCCATAACTGTGGCAAATAGGAGAATGTTGTCTAGCCATCAGTCTATTATTGACACTGTTAATCATCCACTTTCAGCTGTAGACTGAATACTGAGCATCACAGAAAATTCTTCCTCCCCACTGCCATCAGATTTTATAACTCCCTTCTTTGTCATGTACCCACACAATATGCTTTTCTCTCTGGCCCTTATTATGTTTTTTTAGCTACTCATATGTGCCTTATTTATTTCATTATATTTATTATACTTAGCTTTTAGATGAATGTTATACTTTTATATTATTCCTTGTCCATTCGTGCCTTTTCTGTCTATCTGTGTACCTGTAGTTGTAATATCAGCAATTTCCTTTGGGATAAATAAAGTTTTCTGATTCTGATTGATTCTGAGTATTGCCTAGTGGGCAATAAATGACTTTAAAAATCTCAGAATATCTGTACTGCTTACATTACATTACTTATCAATTGTGAGGTTTTTTTTTTTGTGTGTGTGTGTGTGAACCTAGCAGTGTGTATACTACAGAAGCAATTACAGATGAGACTCACACACTACATGCTCAGTCATCTGGAGAGATCCCTGCTGAAGCACATCTGATCCCCTAATCCTGCTTCCTCATGAAAATAAACACAAGAACTGTCAGTCATGTTAAAATATCTAAAATAACTGGCTGGAATGTATATTTATGCACTACTTTGTATGGAAACAAGATAAAGATAAAAGAAAAAATCAGATAAAAAGAAAAAATCGGACAAGATAAAAAGAAAAATAGGAGGAAAAAAAAGATGGAGGAAAGATTAATTGGCAGCAATGACTACAAAGAGACCTGTAGGTATAGTTAAAAGAAAAACATAGTGTCACACTTTTGTAGGGGTGGTTAATGAGGAACTGGGATCAGGTGCTGTAGTTCAAGGTAAGCATCAGTTTTACTTACACTTTTCAGTGATTTTTACTAATTAGTACACACACACGTGCGTGCATGCATACATGCAACAGGGTGTCACGGCTCTCTCTTTCTTGTTCCTGGCTGTCTGAAAGATACACAGACACACACGTTAATAGACAGTCAGTAAATTCATAGCCAATGCTCGACCACGCCCCTGCTGCCACACATAGTTTAAACACAGTATAATTAATAGTTATTCCATGAAATCGAGTCGTACATGAGCTGATAGCCGACAAGGCGCGTAGTGCCTAGTCAGCTATAAGCCATGTACGAGGAGATTTTGTGGAATAACTGTTAATTATACTGTTATTACTATGTGTATAAACATAAAATCATTTCTGCTTAGAATGTAAACAAACTGGTGAAATGACAGTAGCAATTTGTGAAAAATGCTACAATAATAATTCTTGAAAATTATAAAAGATATGTTCTTACCATCAAATACTTTTATTCCATATTTTGTTGCTTTTTTAATTTTTTGGGGGGGTTGTTTTTGACTAGAGTTTTTCTTTCCTCCTTGGTTGGTTCAGCAACACGCTCTGCCATTTTGTTTTTCTCTACTCACAGTATAGGAGCTGATAGCCTAGTAGTAGAGTAGCCAATCAGAGCTCACGATTGCTCATATCCAGTGAATGCGGGTAGAATCAAACATTTTATACCATGATTTACCAAGTATGTCAGATCTATGTTTATATTTGCTGTTCGTAACAATCATTTGGGTATGGAATTCCAAATACTTTCCTATAGAACCAGTGTGTTTATACTAGTTTCCTCTTAGACTCTCATTGGCTTTTGCTCATTGCTGTTCTTGCTACTTGTCACAGAGGTGCTCACACTACAAGATACACTGGTAAGAATTTCAAACATGCTTGAAAATATTGGAGCTTCTCTGACAGCTTGCAGACAATTCTATCGCTGTACTACTCACATGATATGAGAAACTTGGGAGGTTTTTGCAGATCCCCATAATTAGCCTGCAACAGGGAGCTCGGGGCTATATCCATGTAGTGTGCATATGGCTGTTTGAGTGCAACTAGCCCCTCTTGTATTATGCTTCACAAATTACATTTACATATGTAACTATTGAGAACGATTGTATCATGAGCAAATAAGCAGATAATTATAATATATTGAGCAGTTTGAGTCTACACAGTTATAATTGGGAATTATAATAAATACCAAATAAAAAAAATCCCTATTCATGTGAATATTAAAAACAAATTAAAGTTAATGGACGATGGAGTTGGGAACAAAAGTTGTATGCACAGACTAAATGAGTGTGGGAGCTTAAATGAATACACTCTGCTAAAGACCACTAAAGCTTTAAATAAGTGCACTTTTGCTCAGGAAGTCAGTACTCAACATGCTTGTCTTTGTTACCATATAAAATCAATCCTTGACATGTTGCAGATTAAATGGTGCACAGTGGAAAGCAAACCCAAGTCAAGCGTCTCTTATTGGTCTGTTGTCTTCTTTATGTGCTCAATTTATAGAGCTGGGCTTGGAGAAGTCACGAATCTCCCTCTCTAATCCATCTGCAGGTATTAAAAAGCAAAGCTGCCTGTGTTCTGCATGAAGCAATGCTGTTTTTTTCTAATGCTGTAGTGGCCTTCTGATCTGGCAGGCAGCCAACAGCCAGATTTATAAATATTTTAATTACTGCCTTCAATACTGCAACAATTACTCAAATTAAATGTATAATGTTCAGTCAATCATTCATTTCTCATTTACATATTGAATACATCAGTTCATACTATCCATATTCAAAATTGGTTTTTATTCTCACAGATTTATTATGCAGTGGTGAGTGGTTGAGAATTTCCTAAACCTCCAGAGGAAATAGCTATTTTAATACCCATAACTAATAGACCCAAATTTATCACAGTGTGGTATAATCTTGGTAAGTGTAGATTACCACAAATTCTCAGGACGGAGCCTAGATCGTCTTCCTGGACTAGTTATAATCAAACAGAGAGTGTTTATTGAACAAGGGTTCTTGATAAAAAGCCATGTCTCAACATAGCATTCAGTCACTGACCTGTTCTCACATGAGGTCAATGGGTTGATTGTCAGAATAGTTAATGTATCAAGCATAAACCACAACACTATAAAATATATTGAAACAAACAAGCAAACAAACAAACAAACAAAAAAAAGGTGTTTGGGGTCATTATTGTCTGAAAATAATGATGCAGGCCATTATATTGTATCACTCTGTGAATAACTTTCAGATAGTTTGCTTTTTGCTTGACCCATCTGGACTTGTGGGTGTTAATAGATCACTGGGGAATTTACAAAGAATACGTGTCTGTGAGGTTTGTGCTCATATTTATCTGGAGAGCTCAGCTGCACTGTTTATCACCTTATAGCTAATACACTATCTCTAATGTCTATGTTTTGTAACTGGGTCACTTTAAGAGCCAGCTAACAGAGAAAATTTGGTAAGTGTTCAACAATTTCTAAGAAGGTTAGACTATGACATCCAGGAAATGAGGTTCATCCAATGTTCTAAACACATCTGCTATAATAATGGCTTACCACATACTGTAGAACAAGGCTCAGACAATGGCTCTGGTTAGACAAAAATATCACGATTGAACTATTAGTGTTAAGGCTCCTATGACAAAATGCTGCAGCAATTTCCAGCTGTTTACTAACATTATGTAAATTATACTACAACATTGTTTAATTCTTGAATCTGATTGGTCAGAAGGTGTTGGTAAATCTTCTGTAACTGTAGCTCTGACAGTAGTGCAGCTGCAAGACAAATCTGGGGTTTATCTTTATGCAATCATTTAACAAGTTACCATTTTTATAGCAAACACTAACACTGAACACAGGAGAGCCTTTAGTTCAAAAGACTTAGTACAACATACTTTAACAGTTTCTCAGTAACTGTTGTTCTTAACTTCAAGAGAAAGAAAAAGAGAGAAGCTGATAAAATAATTGTTTATAGCTGTTTTAATGTGATAACAAGAACTAACTTGTATCTTGTATGTTCCACAACATTAAACGTAAATACATACAGTAAAAATGACATAATTTATGAATGAATTTAAAATTATCAGCTTTGTGTCATTGATTACTTTCCTATAACACCATTTTCTGTTGTGTTTTATTCAGGGCTTTGAACCGGTTCAAGGAATGAAAACGAAAACCGGGAACTTTTTCTATTTCACATGGAACAGAAACAAAACCAGAAACTTTATTATTTTTTATGTTCCGGAACAGAAACGCTTATTAAAAATAATGGTAACGGGTTAATACCGGTTTTTATTTCGTTCCTCAAAGTTTCCGTAGCCTACAAATAAAAAAAGTCATTCTTCTCCTGCGCAAGTTTCTATGACCCGCTGGGGTTCACTTCCTGTGTGACGTTCGCTGACCGAATGGAGAGAGCGGGAAGGTGGACTACTATCACTTCTCCATGTGATAATAAGTGAGTAAGTGCATTACTGAGTGTCTGCGCAAAGAAGAGCCTGAACGTTGTAACCTCCCTATTGGCTGTTTGTAAAAATGTATCAATTGTTGCCCTTCCCACGGGAATCATCACGGGCTCGAGAGACGAGACCTGACGAGTTAGTTCGTTGGTAGCAGAACAAAATGTCTGGACACAAATCGGGTTTTCAGAAAAGGAAAGAAAATAAACGGAGGGTCGAAAATACAAAAAAGGAGGCAGAAAATGCAAAACGAGTTTTAAGGTAGGACAAATGGTTACTTTTCTGAGGCAGCCCGCCGTGGCTGCAGGCTTTCAGTTGTGTCATTGAATGGTTACTTTTCTGAGGCAGCCCGCCATGGCTGCCTGCAGGCTTATTTATTATAGCCCATTTAGTTAAAATAGTTTATCTAAAATGTTTATAGTTATAGTTATGTGATGGTTGTCCTGATTTAGACTGGTGTTTTTTTTTTGGGGGGGGGGGGGGGGGGGGGTTTGCGCGATGTTGCACCCGGGTCCAGATTAGGGCAGAACCGGCCCTGGCTACATTTCAGGTGTAGTTTGTTTTATGCATGTATGTACCTGCATAGATGTGTACTTGGTCTTCCAATATGGCACCTAACAAAATCTCGCGGCGCGGTGACGTCATGCGGTAGCCCTCTATAGGGCCTGACTAGCCTTTGGTAACACACTAAACGAATTATCTTTCATTTTTGGCACTTTTTCTGTTTGTGTAGATGGGAAGACATACTGAGAATCCAAATCGCCAACATTTGAAATAATAATTGTTTTGAATTATTTCTTGTTTTATTTAATGAAGGTTTTAATAGAATTAGCCAACATTTGGTTTAAGCTGGATGAGACAGAGACATAATTTTATAGCCATTTGTTAAACAGCTGACAGGGAACGTAATTAACCGTTCCGGGAACGAAATTTTTTTGTTCTAACCGGTTCGGGAACGTCTATTTAATGGTGGAACCCAAAACCGGAAACGTTAAAATTCCGTTTCTGTTCGGAATGAACCAATAGGAAAAAAATTCTGGTTCAAAGCCCTGGTTTTATTCCTTACATATTCTCAAAAAAACTTTGAACAGTCTTGAAACAAAAAATGTCAAGAACTGTAACATTAAAAAACAAAATAAAACAAAAAAACTAATATTGGCAGAAGCACAGGCGTCAGATGGATGTACTGTAAAAGTGAGTGAGAGTTGTATTCTGCAAACTGGCAGACAAGTCCAAGTTGTTATTCAAAAAAAGCAAAGTCAAGGTGTAGTAAGGGTTGAGAGAGGCACAGACAGAATATCAGAGGCAGGGCAGAAGACAATTTCCAAAAATACATAAATGAAGTCAAAACAGGAAATCAACACAGAGAATAAACATTGAGTGTTTACTTTGCAATGTACTGAATGAATAAGAGACCTTAAGTAGTATGTGGTGTTTGGCTGTAATGTGGTTTAGGTGTAGCGCTGATCAGAATTCTGGTGAGGGAGGGTGGTGCTGTGGTTGTTGGTGATTGTTGTCTGCAGTGGCCATGTTTGAAGACTGCTGTGAATTCTGGGATTTTAAGGCTTGAACAAGTGCAAACATGACACATATATGATTTACAACCCCGATTCCAAAAAGGTTGGGACAAAGTACAAATTGTAAATAAAAACGGAATGCAATAATTTACAAATCTCAAAAACTGATATTGTATTCACAATAGAACATAGACAACATTATCAAATGTCAAAATTGAGACATTTTGAAATTTCATGCCAAATATTGGCTCATTTGAAATTTCATGACAGCAACACATCTCAAAAAAGTTGGGACAGGGGCAATAAGAGGCTGGAAAAGTTAAAGGTACAAAAAAGGAACAGCTGGAGGACCAAATTGCAACTCATTAGGTCAATTGGCAATAGGTCATTAACATGACTGGGTATAAAAAGAGCATCTTGGAGTGGCAGCGGCTCTCAGAAGTAAAGATGGGAAGAGGATCACCAATCCCCCTAATTCTGTGCCGACAAATAGTGGAGCAATATCAGAAAGGAGTTCGACAGTGTAAAATTGCAAAGAGTTTGAACATATCATCATCTACAGTGCATAATATCATCAAAAGATTCAGAGAATCTGGAAGAATCTCTGTGCATAAGGGTCAAGGCCAGAAAACCATACTGGGTGCCCGTGATCTTCGGGCCCTTAGACGGCACTGCATCACATACAGGCATGCTTCTGTATTGGAAATCACAAAATGGGTTTAGGAATATTTCCAGAGAACATTATCTGTGAACACAATTCACCGTGCCATCCACTGTTGCCAGCTAAAACTCTATAGTTCAAAGAAGAAGCCGTATCTAAACATGATCCAGAAGCGCAGACGTCTTCTCTGGGCCAAGGCTCATTTAAAATGGACTGTGGCAAAGTGGAAAACTGTTCTGTGGTCAGACGAATCAAAATTTGAAGTTCTTTATGGAAATCAGGGACGCCGTGTCATTCGGACTAAAGAGGAGAAGGATGACCCAAGTTGTTATCAGCGCTCAGTTCAGAAGCCTGCATCTCTGATGGTATGGGGTTGCATTAGTGCGTGTGGCATGGGCAACTTACACATCTGGAAAGACACCATCAATGCTGAAAGGTATATCCAGGTTCTAGAGCAACAAATGCACCCATCCAGACGACGTCTCTTTCAGGGAAGACCTTGCATTTTCCAACATGACAATGCCAAACCACGTACTGCATCAATTACAGCATCATGGCTGCGTAGAAGAAGGGTCCGGGTACTGAACTGGCCAGCCTGCAGTCCAGATCTTTCACCCATAGAAAACATTTGGAGCATCATAAAACGGAAGATACGATAAAAAAGACCTAAGACAGCTGAGCAACTAGAATCCTACATTAGACAAGAATGGGTTAACATTCGTATCCCTAAACTTGAGCAACTTGTCTCCTCAGTCCCCAGACATTTACAGACTGTTGTAAAGAGAAAAGGGGATGTCTGTCTCACAGTGGTAAACATGGCTGTAAGACTCCCTACGTGTGGGTGGAGCACTGAGGACGGCAGGACAGAGATCAGGTTTGCAAAACGGCTTTATTGCCACACTTTTCAGTGAACAACATTATATTGCCTAGACACAGACACACACACACAGCCAGCGTCTAGTCCGGAGATCAGCTCCTCTGCTCTCACTCTCCCTCCTTAAATAGGGCGCGGTCACTGGGAAGACACACACAAACACAGGTTAATTGTTCTCAGGTGTCGTGATTCTGCCACTTACCTTCCCTGACTCCGCCCTCCTGTCACAGACCGGCGCTTGACCACGCCCCCGCTGCCACATACCCCCACCGCCCGACTCAGGCCGGGCGGCCGTCCGGCCTGCAGCCGACTCCCCCCCCCCCTTGACGGGAGAGGAAGTCCGCCACGACCATCTGCGCCCCTGGCCTGTGGACCACCTTGAAATTAAAGGGTTGGAGCGCCAGATACCAACGGGTGATCCGCGCGTTGGCATCTTTCATGCGGTGGAGCCACTGGAGGGGCGCGTGGTCCGAACAGAGGGTGAAAGGGTGCCCCAGTAGGTAGTACCGGAGGGCGAGAACCGCCCACTTGATGGCCAGACACTCTTTCTCGATGGTGCTGTAGCGCCCCTCACGCACCGACAGCTTCCTGCTGATATACAGGACAGGGCGGTCCTCCCCCTCCACCTCCTGGGACAAAACCGCCCCCAGCCCTCTGTCCGACGCATCGGTCTGCAACACAAAGGGGAGAGAAAAGTCAGGGGAGTGTAGAAGTGGCCCCCCACACAGTGCAGCCTTTACCTCTGAGAAAGCCCGCTGGCACTGCTCCGTCCACTGGACCGGATCTGGTGCCCCCTTTTTAGTGAGATCAATCAGCGGGCTGGTGACGTCCGAATAATTAGGTATAAACCTACGATAATAGCCAGCCAGCCCCAGGAACTGTCTCACTCCCTTTTTGGTCTTGGGCCTCAGGCAGGCCACAATTGCTGCCGTCTTATTAATTTGGGGACGCACCTGCCCGTTGTCCAAGTGGAAGCCCAGGTACCGTACTTCCACCCGCCCAATCGCACACTTCTTTGGGTTGGCTGTGAGCCCCGCTCGCCTCAGCGACCTAAGGACGGCCCTCAGATGTTCGAGGTGCCGCTGCCAGTCATTGCTATAGATGATGATGTCATCTAAATATGCTGCCGCATACGTGGCGTGAGGGCGGAGGACTCTGTCCATCAGCCGCTGAAACGTCGCGGGCGCCCCAAACAGCCCAAACGGAAGGGTGACGAATTGGTGTAAACCAAACGGTGTGGAAAAGGCCGTTTTTTCTCGGGATAGTGGAGTCAAGGGGATCTGCCAATATCCCTTCGTCAAATCCAGTGTCGAATAAAATCGAGCAGTGCCGAGTCGATCGAGCAGCTCATCAATACGAGGCATTGGGTATGCGTCGAATTTAGACACCGCGTTGACTTTTCTATAGTCCACACAGAACCGGACCGACCCGTCGGCCTTGGGTACCAAGACCACCGGGCTGCTCCAGTCACTGTGGGACTCCTCGACGATGCCCATTTCGAGCATGGTCTGAAGTTCTTCCCGAACCACCTTTTTTTTGTGTTCGGTAGCCTGTAAGGGCGGCTACGCACTACCACCCCCGGGGGTGTCTCTATGTGGTGCTCTATGAGGTTAGTGCGACCGGGCAGGGGCGAGAACACATCCGAAAACTCGGTCTGCAACTGGGCGACCTCCGTGAGTTGGGTCGGGGAGAGGTGGTCTCCACAGGGGACCGGAGAGGTACGTGATGCCAATGTTCCTTTTTGAACCTCCGGCCCCAGCTCCGCCTTCTCCGGAACTACCGACACCAATGCCACAGGGACCTCCTCGTTCCAGAGTTTAAGCAGATTGAGGTGGTAAATCTGTAGCGCCCCACCCCTGTCCATTCGCCTCACCTCATAGTCGACATCCCCGACTCGCTGTGTGACCTCAAAGGGTCCTTGCCACTTGGTCGATCAATTTGGAGCTCGATGTGGGCAACAGTACGAGTACCTTATCTCCCGGAGTGAACTCTCTAAGGCGCGTACCCTTGTTATACAGGCGGGCTTGCCGTTCCTGGGCCTGCCGCAAATTCTCCTGAGTTAGGTGAGTGAGCGTGTGGAGTTTTGCACGCAGGTCCATAACGTACTGAATTTCATTCTTACTTTGTGAAGGTCCCTCCTCCCAATTTTCCCGCAGCACGTCCAGGATGCCGTGCGGCTTACGCCCATATAATAATTCGAACGGGGAGAACCCCGTGGAGGCTTGGGGGACCTCTCGCACTGAGAACAGCAAGGGTTCGAGCCACTTATCCCAATTACGTGCGTCCTCACTTATGAATTTTTTAATAATATTTTTGAGGGTGCGGTTGAATCGTTCTACCAAACCGTCCGTTTGTGGGTGATACACGCTGGTGCGGATCAGCTTAATCCCCAATAACCCATACAGTTCGTGCAGTGTTCGTGACATAAACGTAGTGCCTTGATCAGTCAGAATCTCTTTCGGGATTCCAACTTGGGAGATGACGCGGAAGAGTGCCTCTGCAATACTGCGTGCTGAGATATTGCGCAGAGGCATGGCTTCCGGGTATCGCGTTGCATAGTCCACCAGAACTAATATAAAGCGGTACCCTCGTGCTGACCGATCTAATGGCCCGACGAGATCCATCCCAATTCTCTCAAACGGGGTCTCGATTAACGGTAGAGGGCGCAAAGGCGCTTTTGGAATGGCTGCTGGGTTTACTAACTGGCATTCGCGGCATGCCGTACACCACCTACGGACATCGCCGTGAATCCCCGGCCAATAGAATCGGGCCATTATTCGGGCTAGTGTTTTATCCTGCCCCAAGTGTCCAGCCATGGGATTAAAGTGAGCCGCCTGGAATACCAATTCCCGGCGGCTTTTTGGAATTAAAAGCTGCGTGACTCGCTCTTTAGTTTGAGTGTCCTGCGTCACTCGGTATAATCTATCCTTCATAATCGCGAAGTAGGGGAAGGACGGGGTGGCGTTCGGCGGGAGCGTTTGACCATCGATTACTTTCACTCAGTCAAACGCATGCCGCAGAGTCTCGTCTCGCGACTGCTCTAATGGGAAATCCGCGAGGGATTCCCCAATAGAGAAAGGAGGAGCCGGCGGCTCCTCACTCTGACACGGAGATGACGTAGACGGCTCTGTGACAGCTGCTCCTGCCAAAGCGACACCGGGACCTCCCCCTGTCAAATGGCAGGACCCACTCTCTACTAGGCGTGTCATTAAACCCTGAAATCCCGGCCAATCAGTCCCCAAAATTAACGAGTGGGTAAGGCGAGGATTAACCGCGGCCTTCACTATCAATTTTTCCCCTCTGAAAATAATGTGGACCGACACCAAAGGGTAGCTGTGAACATCCCCGTGCACACATAACACCTTCACCCCTTGTGCTCCCCCCAATGCCTCGTTTTGAACCAGGCTTTGGCGAATTGAGGTCTGATTACAACCAGAATCCACCAACGCCTGATATGTAGCCCCTTGGATACTCACCGGTATGCGATATGCTCCGGCCCGATCGAGGGCGGCCTCTAGCGCGTCGGGGATCCGAACCACCGCACCCACTTCCATTGCTGTGCACTGCTGATGAAGGTGGCCCGGCTCCCCGCAGCGCCAGCAAACCGGTGTGGGTGCAATCAGTTAATTATTGATATTAAGTGATCACTCATTAAATCAGTCTCATTAAATTTTGAAGGTCAATAATTAAAATGAATCAATCCCATTGAATCGTTTAATTTGACTCGTTTGAATTGAATCATACCATAGAATCAGTCTCATTCAGTGAATCATTTAGTGAATCATTTGGTGAATCATTTAGTGAATCATTTAGGGAATTGTTCAATGAATCATACCATGAATCCTGGATAAATTACCAAACAGCTAGATTATGGTATATTTCCAAATTATTACAATCACTTACCATATTACATAACTTTTATATGCACCCTTTTTGAATTCTTTGAGAAGATTGGGGACTTCAGATGTTGTTCACACAAATAAACACAGTTTGTTTAATAAATGAATTTATTATACGAAGATAAAAGATAAAATAATAAATCAATATATACAAGCAGTGAGGTGTGGGTGTGTGTGTGAAGGACTTGACCATGTGTTTAGCCTCGTGTAGCTAACTACACGTGGTGGAGGCCTAGCTTGTTGGTAGCTAAACAAAAGAATGTTATCTAAACAGAACAAAGGATTAGCTCTGTGTTTAGCCTTGTGTTGCTAGTGTGAGTTTGCTAAAGGCCCTATGGCCTAGCTAAAGTGTGTCTGTTAGGCCTGGTGAGGCCTACTGAGCACGTGTTGCTAAAGACAAGGGTATTAGCCGTAGCTAACTAAAAGCTGGCTTGTGGATTTCTAGCTGAGATGTGGTTTATCAGGCCTGATGGCCTGCTGAGCACATGGTAGGCCTTGATTAGCTTTGTGTTGCTAAGCAGACAAAAGGGAAGCTGTAGCTAACCCACTAGCTCATAACCATACTGAATCCACTGAAATCTTAATGAGATCAAGATGTATAATAATGAAATTATAATGTTAGTAAGAATAAGAGAGAGAGAAGCATGCGCAGCCTATCTATTAAACAATTGAGAGAACATAGAACCAAAATAAATCAACACGCTGCGTGTTTAACAGTGTAACATAAACCTGGGTTTAAATTCACACTATTTCAAATAAAAGCAAATTCCTAAGACTATCCTAATTATGCCCAAATGCCAAAATCTTACTTAATCCTGCCTTTAGCAAGATATGAAGAACTATTCGCCGGTGTAGTCTCGGGCCTCGCCGTGGGAGCACGTGAGCCGCTCGTGATGGAGGCGTAGAAACTTTCGGGTCCAGCGGAGCACTTGGGTGGTTCCCGTGGAAAGCAGAGGATTCTTGGTCCGAACCTCAGCGTTCGTGAGGAAAAGTCTCTGATCAGAATGAGATGCACAGCGCTTTTGAGTTAAAAAGGATTCAATCGCTTCTTAACTTTTAACTGCCTGGGCTGCAGTCGTGACATCACTTCTAATGCAAGTAAACCGGTTGTAACTCAGGTTGAGTTTAAAGATCGCGCGACTCTAGAGTTTACCTTTGCCAAGGGTAAGAAGATCGCGCTGAGTGATGGATCTTGCAAGAAAGAAGACGTCTTTTTGGGTGGAGAACGCCTCTTTATACGTCCAGATTCATCGGGAGCCAGACGTGAGAGACAAAGATGGTGGAGCTTCCGCTTGGATTTATGCGTGCATGGCAGACTGACGTAGGTGATCCCGCCCACGCGTGACATAGGTCACACGGAAGTTGCCTGGGAATTGTAGTTCTGACACAAGATGGCGGCATGATACCTACAGTCCCCCTTTTGGTCGCAGGGGTATGACGGAGTCGTAGCACTGAGAGCACCATATCATATCATCGCCGTGTCCATAGTCCTTGAGGTAGAGTTGTCCTGTGCAGTTCATGGTGTCCTGCGAAGACTGTGTAAACTTGTGAGTTCCAGTAAGACAGTTGGAGACAGAGGCATTTTGGGCATACAATCACTATGGGCATTTTGGGCATATAATCACTAACTAACTAGATCAAAACCACATCAAAAAAAAAAAATTAAACATTGAACATGAAACATGTAGCGTTTAATTTCCTATGCATAAAAAAAACAAGAAAAGAGAAGAAATGAAGGAAGGAAAGAAGTATTAGTGTTTGGGTTGGCAAACCTAATCTTCTGGGAAGGTGATAGCAGTGGGGGGTCTGGCTAGAAAGCATGCGCTACTGCGGCTAGCTGTCGGGGACACAGACCATCTTATCTAGCTAGGTGTGTAGTGTTATGTATGGGTTGCCTGGGCAGACCCAGTGGATGTCTTTCGTGAAGGTGCACATCTCTAAGTTTTGTGGATTCACAAACGTGAGGATAGCACTGCCAAGACTATATGCCAGGTGTATTTGCGATGAATACACACTAGTAATAATAGCGGATTTTAGTATTTTATCTACCATGTTATACTGAAGGGTTACTTCATTGTGTTGGTGAAGTCTGACCGGGAATGTTAGTGTACGCCTATGGTTGAGTGATGCGTACAAGCTAGGTGGACATGATGGGCCTAGCTGTCGTCCACCCCCTTTTGGAGTGAGGACTGTTCAAAAGGTTTGATTCGATTATCATGGAAATCGATATGAAAACGTTTGATTAGGCCTAGATGTCCTAATGCGATATGCGACAGGGAACGGTTTTCCCACGATCGAAAGGTCTCGACCAGGGTGGTAGGAACTTCTCTGAGATTCGGGCGTAGTAGGCTTTGTGTCCTTCTACTCTCGAATCGAGATTCTTTTGGGCACCTGTAAAGGTTGACTGTAGGTGGCGTCGTAGGTCGGCGACATGTTGATGTGCGGTGTATGCAATCGCGACGCTCATGGCCTCTGGTTTGTATAGGAGATGCGGGGGAAGAACCGACTCTCGCCCAGTCATCATCCCAAAGGGTGTGACTTCAGTGGCGCAATGAGGGGTGGACCGAATGGCCCTTAGCACCAAGGGAAGTTTCACGTCCCAAATTTTACCATGGTTTGTGATATACTCTCGCAGCATGCTCACAATGGTTTGAATGGCTCGTTCAGCCTGACCAGAGAATTGAGGGTGGTACGCGATATGGAATTTCGCCTCGACGCCTAACGTTCCACAGCGCAGCCATTACACCAGCAGTGAAATGGGTGTCTGTGTCGATGGATCGAGGGAGATTTTTTTTGCCACTAGGGGGAGTCGCGATGTCGGGCGTTTCGACACCGGACTCGGTGTGCAAAGACATGAACTGAGGTTCATACAAAATTTGATCTCGCGTGGCATTCGGTTGATCGGTGTTCGCACTAATCTCGTCGCAACGGGTTTGTGCATATTTTGTGGGATCCAACGACTGTGGGGTTTTGTGTGAAGCTGACTAAGTTTATGTCGCAGTGCTTGGTTGGGATTGGGTCGCCTTGTGAGAGCCGTGTGTCTGAGAAATGGTGGTGAAGACTTTAGCGCACATGAGAGGTGCGTTTTGTGTGTTTGCCTTCGCCACCAGGGGGGGCCCTACATCCTGACCCTCGCCTGCTGTTTCAGAGGGATCTCCTTCCCCCTTTTACGAGATATACCCGTGGTTCCTGGCCTAGTCATGCCAGCGAATGGTCTTTTGTCATTTTTCTTGGGCTCTTTTGTTTTATCTGTTGAGGGGTCTGACGTCTCCTGTAACAGTTCTTTAATCTCAGCCAACTGGGCTTTTAAAGAGTCCAGCTCTGAGTGGAACTCACCAGGTTGGTCTGAGTCACTGTGTTGGTCGTCTCTACACTTACATTTAGAGCTACGGTCGGAACGCTTCTGCCGTTTCTGGTCAGAGCGGGGATGACGGTTTTGCTGCCAACCGTTTTGTTCCCTACGACCCTTTTCATGTGATGGGCGATTGCCATAGTCACTGTGGACTCGCCCTCGGTCCCTCCTGGCCTTACCTTGTCGATTTTGCCACTCACCCTTGTGATGGCTCGGCAAGGATCGGGCTGGACCGGAATTTTTCCAGGTGGGTCCCTCTTTCGGTGCTTCACCCCCTTCTAAGTTTAGCAGGGGCTTGTCCTCACCCTGGAGGCTAAGGACTCTGGGGTCATCATCGTTTCCGTTTTTGACGATGGTCTCCCAGGTCATTTGGGCTAGTCGCCTAATTTCCCTCATCAAATAGTGACCTTGTCGACACGTCAGTGTGACATGGGTCCACACGCTTGGGTGGAGGTTATGTAAGAAGAGAGATATGAAACCTCTATCTTCTTCCAACCCTGGTGCGCTACTACCTTGGAAATAGGCAGTATGTAGCCGTCTGTAATATTCACGAGGCGCCTCAGACCGTTTTTGTTTGATTTGTAATGCACACAATATCGCGGAGGTTTCGTCCGTGTATGGCGCATATTCTTCCCTCATGTAATTGCGAAGTTTCGAATAACTATCGCGAATGTTTGGGGGTAGTGTCTCTAAAAAGGCACGAACGCTACTACTGGAGGTCTTCCAGATTAGTCTAAGTTTTTCACGTGTTGTGGCGTTCGGCAGGTCCATCAGGCATCGATCAATTTCTCGTAAATAGTTATTTACATTAGTTCTTTGATTGTCGGGATCGAATCGCTCGACATCTTGGGCAAGTAGGTCAATTTGCCGTAAGCGAAGGGTTTGGTGCACGTCCTTGTGCGACCTTCTTGGCTCTTCTGAGCACTCACTATCTAAGCTACTCTGGTGTTGTTCCCGTTTCGCACTAGATTCATAGTCTGATTCATCTGGAGATTGATCAGGGAAACTGAAGCGCACTGACCTAGGTGTGCTACAGGCCTGGGCTCGGGATGAGCGCAGGGCGGCTCCATCCTGGCTAGACGACGGAGTCGAGTAGCGAGTTGATGGAGTTTGGCGGGGTGTCTGGTCCTCGGCCAGATCATTTACGGTGTCCGGTTCGGACGCCTCTTCCCGCTCTGAGCTTTGGCGCATTGTTGGGGGTCTTTCACGCCCCTCGCGCTGCTCTTGGGGGGTCTGCTCCTGGGCAGCCCTCTTAGCAACCATTTCGGCTTTCTCTAGCCATTCGGTGCAATCATCAAGGGAGGTCTTCAAGAGCTCACACTCCCTATGTAAAGCATTATTATCGGCTGTCAGCTTGGCGTTGCTGGCGGTCAGCCTTTCAACCTCTCCACGGAGGCATCTGATTTCTGAATCAGCATTTTGGAAGTATGATAGGAATAGCTTACCTAGTGCCGCTTGGACACTAAAAGTTGTTCTTTTTGGATCTCTCATATGTTTGTTTAAGTTATCCAAGTTGTTTTGGCATTCACTCTCACTCGTGTACTTAATGTTTACCTTTTCGGAGGCAGAGCAGTGAATGAGGTCTGCCATGACCTCAAGGAGAGACACGTCTTGAGCGTTGTCTTCCATTTTTGAGACACGAGAGGATGCTATTTTACTTAGGCTGGATACTAGATAATTAATCAAGTTAATTATTAATTTAATCATTATTAATTAACTATGTAATTAATTAATAAGGTTTGTTGGGAAAGGCTCTCTTATCCTAAGTTGAATAGGTTATGAGTATTTGTGATATGGTTATCACGCTACTGTTAACCGTTTTAACACACCTGGGGATATACCTTAGCAGTTGCTGAATTAAACTGAGTTTATTTGTTGTTGAACAATATTCCAGAAGTCAACAAACCAATCTTCCTCACACGGGGCACCAATTTAACTGTGGGTGCAATCAGTTAATTATTGATATTAAGTGATCACTCATTAAATCAGTCTCATTACATTTTGAAGGTCAATAATTAAAATGAATCAATCCCATTGAATCGTTTAATTTGACTCGTTTGAATTGAATCATACCATAGAATCAGTCTCATTCAGTGAATCATTTAGTGAATCATTTGGCGAATCATTTAGTGAATCATTTAGGGAATTGTTCAATGAATCATACCATGAATCCTGGATAAATTACCAAACAGCTAGATTATGGTATATTTCCAAATTACTACAATCACTTACCATATTACATAACTTTTATATGCACCCTTTTTGAATTCTTTGAGAAGATTGGGGACTTCAGATGTTGTTCACACAAATAAACACAGTTTGTTTAATAAATGAATTTATTATACGAAGATAAAAGATAAAATAATAAATCAATATATACAAGCAGTGAGGTGTGGGTGTGTGTGTGAAGGACTTGACCATGTGTTTAGCCTCGTGTAGCTAACTACACGTGGTGGAGGCCTAGCTTGTTGGTAGCTAAACAAAAGAATGTTATCTAAACAGAACAAAGGATTAGCTCTGTGTTTAGCCTTGTGTTGCTAGTGTGAGTTTGCTAAAGGCCCTATGGCCTAGCTAAAGTGTGTCTGTTAGGCCTGGTGAGGCCTACTGAGCACGTGTTGCTAAAGACAAGGGTATTAGCCGTAGCTAACTAAAAGCTGGCTTGTGGATTTCTAGCTGAGGTGTGGTTTATCAGGCCTGATGGCCTGCTGAGCACATGGTAGGCCTTGATTAGCTTTGTGTTGCTAAGCAGACAAAAGGGAAGCTGTAGCTAACCCACTAGCTCATAACCATACTGAATCCACTGAAATCTTAATGAGATCAAGATGTATAATAATGAAATTATAATGTTAGTAAGAATAAGAGAGAGAGAAGCATGCGCAGCCTATCTATTAAACAATTGAGAGAACATAGAACCAAAATAAATCAACACGCTGCGTGTCTAACAGTGTAACATAAACCTGGGTTTAAATTCACACTATTTCAAATAAAAGCAAATTCCTAAGACTATCCTAATTATGCCCAAATGCCAAAATCTTACTTAATCCTGCCTTTAGCAAGATATGAAGAACTATTCGCCGGTGTAGTCTCGGGCCTCGCCGTGGGAGCACGTGAGCCGCTCGTGATGGAGGCGTAGAAACTTTCGGGTCCAGCGGAGCACTTGGGTGGTTCCCGTGGAAAGCAGAGGATTCTTGGTCCGAACCTCAGCGTTCGTGAGGAAAAGTCTCTGATCAGAATGAGATGCACAGCGCTTTTGAGTTAAAAAGGATTCAATCGCTTCTTAACTTTTAACTGCCTGGGCTGCAGTCGTGACGTCACTTCTAATGCAAGTAAACCGGTTGTAACTCAGGTTGAGTTTAAAGATCGCGCGACTCTAGAGTTTACCTTTGCCAAGGGTAAGAAGATCGCGCTGAGTGATGGATCTTGCAAGAAAGAAGACGTCTTTTTGGGTGGAGAACGCCTCTTTATACGTCCAGATTCATCGGGAGCCAGACGTGAGAGACAAAGATGGTGGAGCTTCCGCTTGGATTTATGCGTGCATGGCAGACTGACGTAGGTGATCCCGCCCACGCGTGACATAGGTCACACGGAAGTTGCCTGGGAATTGTAGTTCTGACACAAGATGGCGGCATGATACCTACACCGGCCCTGGCTTTTCCTCTGCACCGGTGATCTGGGGCTCACTCACCTGAGGTGGGGGAGAGACAGACACAGAAGGGAGAAACGGGAGGGCACCACGGGTGTGGCGGGCCGGCTGGGGTGGAGCCGGCCCCCGCCTCCGCGGTGGGGGAATGGGGCGAGGACGGGACACAGGAGGAGGGGGAGAGAGAGAGAGAGAAGTGGAAAGAAGAGAAGAGACGATGCCATCTGCTGTCCTGCCGCCGGGACAGCCGCCAGATGATCCTCCGCCAGCTCGACTGCCTGATCCAGCGACGCCGGGCAGTGGCACTGGACCCACTCCACGGTTCCGTCTGGTAAGCGAGCAACGAACTGTTCCAGTACCACCTGGTCGACGATTCCCTCGGCGTCGCGATGGTTGGCCCTCAGCCACCGCCAGCAGGTGTCCCGGAGCTGCTGGCCGAACGCGAACGGCCGGCCAACTTCCTCCAGTCGCAGCGCACGGAAGCGCTGGCGCTGTTGCTCTGGGGTGCGCCCCACGTGCTGGAGGACGGCCCGGCGGAGGTCTGCGTAGGCCAGCCGGCGGTCGGCGGGGAGCTGTAGCATGGCCAGCTGTGCCTCTCCCGTGAGCAGGGGGAGGAGGCGCACCGCGCGCTGCTCCATCGGCCACCCCGAGGCTTCGGCGACCTGTTCGAACAACGTGATGAACGCCTTGGGGTCGTCCTGCGGGCCCATCTTGGTGACGATGAGGGGAGACGGGCCCGCGGCCGGAGCGCTGGTGGACCCCGCCGACGCGAGGAGATGCCGGAACGCCTCGCGGTCTTCCTGCTGGGCCAGCACCAGGGCTTCGAAGCGCTGCTCCTGCTCCTTTCGGAGCGTGACGAGTGCCTGGTGCTGGCTTTGCTGAGCCGTGGTGAGGGCGTGGACCAGATCAGCGAACGGGGAGGATTCCATGGGGCTGCTGATTTGGTGCTCCACGTCCCTGGTTTCAGCACCACTGTAAGACTCCCTACGTGTGGGTGGAGCACTGAGGACGGCAGGACAGAGATCAGGTTTGCAAAACGGCTTTATTGCCACACTTTTCAGTGAACAACGTTATATTGCCTAGACACAGACACACACACACACAGCCAGCGTCTAGTCCGGAGATCAGCTCCTCTGCTCTCACTCTCCCTCCTTAAATAGGGCGCGGTCACTGGGAAGACACACACAAACACAGGTTAATTGTTCTCAGGTGTCGTGATTCTGCCACTTACCTTCCCTGACTCCGCCCTCCTGTCACAGACCGGCGCTTGACCACGCCCCCGCTGCCACAATGGCCTTGTCCCAACTTTTTTGAGATGTGTTGTTGTCATGAAATTAAAATCACCTAATTTTTCTCTTTAAATGATACATTTTCTCAGTTTAAACATTTGATATGTCATCTATGTTCTATTCTGAATAAAATATGGAATTTTGAAACTTCCAAATCATTGCATTCCGTTTTTATTTATAATTTGTACTTTGTCCCAACATTTTTGGAATCGGGGTTGTATAATATTATTAATAATGACATATTTCTCATTCAGTCATATTAATTGAGCTTTGCATTAGCCACTGGCAAGCATTAAATTTTTGAAGTACTTCATACTGTATAATGAATAACAAATTCCAATGAAAATGTTTGCGGTATGAAGGCTTTTGTCACATTTCAGGAAACTAAACCCTCAACCCCAGTTTTCAGCTCTGAACAAACCATTGAACCCTTTAGAGATAGAAATCCCACTGATTTAGCTGCACATGGCCCACTTATTTCAAACAACCATGAAATTGTGTGGAGCCAGATAAGACATGCTTTGACATGTCCCAATCTGAGGTGCCCTGTCTGGCCTTTGTCTTGCCTGGATCAGTCTTTTCCCCTCCCCTACACTATATCGTAGAAACTCTTTGAATGTTGTTACACAGCTTACCTTTACTTTTTCTATGCATCTAAGTACAGCTATAAAGTATCTACCCATACACCAAAATAGTTATTATTAACTGACCACTTTTTGCATTTGAACTCACAAAAAATCAAAGCACAAAATAAATGACATCATGTTACAGTCAGATGGCTAGGATTGCAGTGCTTAGTGTATGTGTGTGCTAAATAGGCCTGGTCATTAAGCTATGTGTTAGTTGCTTCCATGTGCTATGTCTGCATAATTAAGTTGTTATTCTTTTTCTCAATAACAGCACGCATGCAATTACCCTTCAGGTTTTCTTTGTCTGGGTCATAATTTGCAGAATGGGTCCAGGACTTGATTTAAAGGGGTGATGCTGAGGGACGTCATCCTTCTATTTTAAAACAAGGCCAAAATTCAGCCTCTGTGTAAAACAGACTTTCTATTTCCATTAGGTTAATGTTGTTACCACTTTAAAAAAAAAAAGCATAATTATGTCGGAATTTTACCTTAAAATATCAGCTTCAAAATAATTTTGATGGTACATTGACTTGTAATAGAGATAATGGCTTATCTTCCATCCTGACTCCACATCAAGAACACTAGTTATAGCACTATGTAACTCTGGTGGAGCATTCCTGGGACCTCCCTGGGAAAGTGCAAGATGCTTTATGGCACCATGTCATACATCAACAACTATGGGTCTTCAGCTAACTATAAGAAGAAGCTAACATGGTATTTTCAGTGCATACATCATGGCAGAGGCAAAGAGACCAAAGAAGAGGCTGTCGGAGGAAGCCAGGAAAAGAAAAAGAGAGAGTGACTGAGCAACAGACCGGACAAGAGTAAATCTTTGACTGGCTTTTACTCCTTGGGAAGAACTAAGAGAAATAAAAGGCTGCAGGAAAGACACCAAGCTGGGCTTTTTTCTGTGACATTTCACACCAAATAACCCTTGAAAGCTTGCAACCTTGCAAATATAATAAATGTATGCTATATGCAATATATGCCCACTGTGCAATATGTGCCTATATCATGTTGCCAACATTTTATCTGATGACACACATTCAAATGCTTTTTATGTTAGTGTTCATCTCCAGTGTCACAATAAATAAAACCATGTTTTTTCATATTTGTGTAAAATTCTGTAATATAACACCACCTTGTCAGTTGACATGGTTCTCTGTATTTATGACAGTGGTGTAAAAATGAATTACACTCCACAACTGTAGGGGGAGACCAGTAGCAAAACATACCAATTCTTGCATAACCAGGCTTTAAGATGTCTACTACTGTATGCCTTTAGTAAGATAAGTGGTTCTGCTCTTTTTATAATCAACACACTGGCTTGCCTTTTTTTTTAACAACTAGTAATATTTAATCAAATCAGTGAGTAAGCACATTACCCCTGTCCAACAACAATTCCACTGGCTCCCAGTTAAGTACAGAATTGATTTCGAAATTCTCCTTTACACATTCAAGGCCATCCACAATCTTGCCCCCCCCCCCCCCCCATCTGTCAAATCTCCTCCATATCACAACTTCCACCCGTTCACTCAGATCCTCCTCTTCCACTCATCTCACTGTCCCCTCTGCCCGCCTTAGCACCATGGGGAGCAGAGCTTTCAGCTGCTCTGCTCCCAAACTCTGGAACTCCCTCTCACCTGATATCCATAACATTGACTCTCTTCCTCTTTTCAAATCTAGACTCAAAACTCACCTGTTCAAAATAGCCTATTCTTTGTCATTTGCATTGTTTTTCTCTCTTTTTCTTATTTTTGCTGTTTAGTTTCCATCTGCTGTTTAGCTTATTCTTGCTGTTTAGCTTATTCCCTGTAAATTGCATTTTCCCCCTCTTCTTTCCATTTTATATTGTGTAGTTTTTATCTGTTGTTTATTTTTTCTGTTTTATTCTTGTAAAGTGTCCTTGAGTGTCATGAAAGACACTTATAAATAAAATGTATTATTATTATTATTATTATTATTATTATTATTATTATTATTAAGTAAAGTCAGTATGTTGCCCCATAGCAACTGAACTCCTGACCAGGTGACATTAATTAACCAAATAGCCATAATAACCATGCTAACTGAAAGGGGAGGTACAGGGTTAAACTATCAGCAGAAGATGGATATCGGTTTTATCACCTGACCTCCAATATCTTTCTTTCTTTCTTTCTTTCTTTCTTTCTTTCTTTCTTTCTTTCTTTCTTTCTTTTCCTTAAGCTGGCAGTTTTTGTACCTGCTGAAATCAAATAATCATCAGTTGGAAAAGTTAAATCAATCAAGCAATCAAACATTCACCCAACCAACCAACCAACCAACCAACCAACCAACCAGTTCCATGTCTGGATTGTTTGGGCCTCTGGGCTAGAGCCCAGGTTAAACCATACAATACATTTGCAGGCAGGATTTCCAGGCAACATTTTATATTTAATGCAATGTTCATTTGCATGTATTATGTTTATATTTCTTTGTCTGCTTCTTGGCAGTAGAATGCGTCTGAAACCATCTTGAATGGATAATAAATCCAGTTTCATTTAGAGCTATCATTTTGCATCAGAATTGAGGCATTTTATTTTCTAATAGAAAATTCACTATGAAGACTTGAATACTGTAAAAACAAACAAAAAATGCATTACTGTTTAATGATGAGTGATTTGGATTCCTCAAATGAAACAATGAAACAACAAAGGAAACAATGAAACAAAACCTATAGTTATGAACATGACCACTGTAAACATGCTAATAAACATATTTGGCCAAAAAGTGTCAGACATAACTTTGTTATATTGTTCAGGGAATTGATTAATTGCAACCTCAACACAGAAACTTTTTTTTGTGTTTGGTAGTCACTATGTTACATTTTGGGTCATTTGACCTAAGCCTTATTTTTGCTTTATTTTCTTAGACTCAATCCACTCTTGACATAACATTACTGGAGTGACATCTGATGGATTTGGGCAATGGAAATATGGAATTTGGCCAGTAGTTGAAGTAAGTTATATTAGGATTATGGCCCAGTATGAATTGATTGGCTATTGTTCCATTTCTAATGGATGCCTTCAGTAAGGGCACGAAGAGTTTTAGATAATTATGGGTTGTTAAAGCAGGCAGAAAACAGTGCTAGGATGCCTAATGACAACTTTGTGCTTTGAATGGTGAAGGTACAACAATTGGCTTTTTTTTTTTTTTAGATAGGCATGACTGGATATTTTTTCTTACAGAAAGACTAGAGATTTTGCTGCAAATATATCAATTAAGTGTGCATTCTATAGTACAGGTTTTGGCGTGCTATACCTTTAAGTTCTCCAAAATATTTGACTTAAGACTGCAAAAATGAATGGAGTGTGTAGCCTGTCACTACTCCTTAACTAGAAAACAGCAGCAAAATAAAAGTAAAGTACATAAAAATGGATAAAATTGATATTTTATTATTTTTTATATTGATATTTTCCATAAAATACATAACATAGGAGTTGATTGCAAACTAAGTAGTGCACTGTAGTATAAGCAAAAGTATGGTGTCAATGAAACAAACAAACAAACAAACCCCCAAAAAACCTCAGCCTTGAATGCAGAAATTTTTCAGTCAGGTGGTGATTTTGTTTGGTTTGATATTATGTGCAGTTTAAGGTGACATTGGAATGGAATAGTTCTGAAATCTGTGTTTTATATGATAGTCACGTGATATTGGAGTAATATCCAGTCAGAGGCTTTGTTGTTTCATGAGTTTGCATAACTAGCATTCCATGGTCAAACAAACAAACAAACGAACACTTTCTTGCTCCCATGTATGAGTGTGGAGTGAGAAGGTCGTTGGATAACTTGAGAGACTAACCATGGAATTAAGCTGGAAAATATTATATTTTACTTTGTTTTCAAAGATAGAAAGCACTGAGAAGTGTTGAGTGTCAATTCTTGTGTTTCATTATATTCATTATATAGTTGTACCACAGAATTTGAAGGACAACATGAGTGAGCTTTGCTTACTTTTAGCCGTCACACTTGCAAACAATAATCTATATTAGCCACGTAGCTTACTTTTAACTCCCATGTTTGCTAATTGTAGCCTATATTAGCTGCATAAACAAACAAACAAACAAACAAACAAACAAACAAATAAACAAACAATATTTGGTTGTATGAATTTAGATATTTTAAACACTATCCTATTCCTATGTCACCTAACTCTTCAAAGTGGATATAAATCTGGAGTATGTGAGCTGTGTTCTTTCACCAGTTAGGATGGTATGCTTGAGAGTGAACTTTTTCTGGTGAGTTAATTTCTTTGCGAAATCTTTTGTGAGTGAATTGGTTGAATGACCTGCGAGAATTGTTCAATGGTTTAGTTCTGTGTTGGTTATTCATTATTAGTCTTTGAAAAAACAACATTTTAGTCTTAACGATTCTGTGTGCTATTTTCGAATCTGGCGGTACATGTCATTTTTATGCTCTGCCTGTATGCATTGGGTAATGCTCTAACAGTGAAAATAAAAAGGAAAATAGATCATCGGTTGGAGCAACTAATTCATACAGTCTGATATGTGTATGTACCTATAAATATGTAGATTATCCTAATGGTTATTGCTGATCATCAGTCATGCCTATAGGTGATTTAAGTATGAATAATGATACACAGTAAGAAGTGAATTGCATAAATATGTGTAATTGGAACAGTTATGATCACAACTATGTTTGCATGTATAGAGAGTGAATATATGATTCTCTTTTTTGGCCTATTCAGACCGTGTTTTATGCCCCCCCTTATTTTTTTTTTGCAGATTCGACATTGACATATTTGAGGAAGAGTGGATTCTTCTGCTGCTTCTCTGTGTTGCTGTGATGGTGTTAGGGTGCAGCAACTGTGGCGAGCCAAGCTCATGGACGATCCTGAAAGATTTGAACTGTGTTGCATCTGAAATCCTGGTATGACTGAACATTACCAAAACACTGAAGGATACATTTCATAAACATATTTTCATTCCTTTCACTGGGTTGAAAAAAGGGGAAAAAAAGACTGCACATTTTATTACTCAACACAAAAATCAGTTGTAAAACAGGTTGAAAATAATAAAATAGGATAACCTGGCTCTTAATTAGAGAATATAATTAGATATATAATAGCTATGATAGACCTTGGTGGTGTTGGGTCATTATACTTTGTATGATTCATTCAAAAAGCAATGCCACACAATGATTGGTGGTGTTTTATGCTATTTATTTATTTATGTATTTATTATACAAATATTCAATACATATTTAAGTCTTTTCCAAACTTTCCTGTTGGTTTGTGTAACGTGGCTGTGACAAACCAGACGCTCGTGGATGTAAAATGAAAACAAGGCTTTAATGAGAGAAGGACAATCTGAAATCAAAGTACAAAAGCCAGGCCAGGTCAAAACCGAGAGATCCAAAGCAGTAACAGGGGCTAGACAAATCATGGTAAAAAAAACAGGCAATAATCGAGAAACTGGGAATCAAGAGAGACGGGCAATCAAAACTCAAGGGCTAGGCAAAATGGGAAAAAAACAGAAGGCAAAAAGGGTCATACACAGAGAAACAATTGATATAATAATGTTCAGTAGGCTTACGAGAAGTGAAGACAATACAGTGCACAGGACAAGACAGACAAAGGGGTAGAAATACAAAGAAAAACAAAAGGGTACAGGTGATTGTGATCAGAACTGGTTCTGGATTGGTTGACGGAGTGCATGTGGTAGTAACTGGTGTGTGAGGGGGATTATGGGAAATGGAGTCCTGAGGGTTGAGGCAGATGGAGGGTGAGCCCAGAAGCGTGACAGTACCACCCCCCCAAAGAGGCCAAGGAGGCGGAAGGAACGACGATGACCACAACAACTGCCACCCACGCTGCCGGGAACACTCCTGAGTGAGCCATTAGAACTGCTGCAGTGCTGGACAGAGAGCCGTCGCCGCATATGACCTCTGGAACTACTGTTGCGCAGACTGCCAGGAGAGCTAAACACATGGCGCCTGGGATGGCCCCTAGGCCAAGACGCGGGCTTCTCTGGATGACGCTGATGGAACTCCTCCACCAACCCTGGATCCAGGACATCTCGTGCGGGAACCCAGCTACGCTTCTCGGGCCCATAGCCCTCCCAGTCCACGAGATACTGCAGAGTCCATCCTCTCCTTCTGGAGTCCAGCAACTGGTGGACATCATACACCGGGGCACCTTCCATGTACACCAGAGGTGGGGGCATGACATCGGGTGTGGTTTCGTCCAATGGACCTGAGACAACAGGTTTCAGGAGAGATACATGAAATGAGTTGGAAACACGGTAATGCACAGGCAGATCTAATTTGTAAGTAACCTCATTGATTCTCTGGAGGATCTTAAAGGTCATAGGCAAGGGTCGGAGGTGGAACGTAGAATATCAACTTTATTTTCTAGAAGAACAACCCAAAAAGCGAATTCAATCTTCCTGGTGTCTAATTTGCACCCTAAAATTGAATAAAACAGTTAAAATATACTGGTTTGTGCAAGTTCCGAAGGTTTGTTTACATCTCACTTATGCCCACTTTTACCGCCAGGGGACAGTCGTCATGACATCATTCAAGGCAAACAGACTGGGAGCAGTTCTGTGTTTACTTGCGAACTGAGCACACGTGTACGGACTTTGGTCGTGAGAGGTTGTGTAAAATGTCTGAAAGCGATAGCGATTTTGAAGTAGCAACTCTCCAAATTGAATATCGAGAGGTGAAACCATATATGTATGAACCTATGGCCGTTGTGAAGCAATCGGTGAATGTGGCTCACTGGTTTGACCGTGCAGCCTCGGAATCAGACAGTGACTCGGCCGACTTTGATTGCGGTACCCCGGACCTCAACAAGTCTTGCACCCAAATGATTTATCCTGGTAGTTATAAATTCTTACTTTCATCATAATACTAAATAAGAGTCCTTTTGAAGAATAATTAAACCACATGGGCACACACATAATCCCTATAATATAACGTGGATTCGTTTATATTGCTAATATAATATATTGCTAATAGTAATACAAGCATTATACTATTTATAGCCTACTCTAAGTGAGGAAATATCCCTTTTGTCTCATTTCCACAATGATTGTGCAGGATCCCTCAGGATTCTTGACTTGTCAATTGCAAGCAAAGGTAAAAATGTTTACTTCCAATCTTTTCCTTTTTGCTTGAGTGTTGCTGGTCTGTTTCTTCTTTGACTGCTTGATTTTGTGTTCGAATTTTGTCGCAACAGCGTCAGGTTTGAGTCTTCTCTGTCCGACACTGACACCTAAACTCTCCAACAGATGGGGATTCTTCAAAAATGAATCAATGCTCCCCCCTTGAAGTGATCGGCGCACAGAATAGCATATTTACCCGGCTACCAACCCTCTTGCTTCACATGCACAATCCACTCTCTCCGCCTCTTCTCCTCTCTCGGAAAAAGGTAAAAACTTCTTCCTGAACCAGTCTCATTGTTACAGTTCACTGCACAACAATACGGCATGGTTTTTCTTTGGAAATTCCCGAACACATGTCTGCACTCAAGCTGAATGGCAATGCAAATAAATGGAAGTGGACTCAACTCAAACGATTTGTTTGCCATGAATGATGTCACGCACCGAGTGGTCACGAAAATCGCCGAGCAGAAATTCGCCACTATCTGCGCTAACTTGTTCTAACTTATTTTAATTATTACTTAACAATACTTCTTGGTACCAGAAGAAAATTACAGAGGGTTTTTTAACATATAAAGTTTCAAATGTGCATAAATTGAAAACCTTTGCCTATGACCTTTAAATGGACCAATGTATTTGGGCAATAATTTTCTACTCCCTCAGGAAACCTGAAGTCCCAGGTTGACAGCCACACTCTGTCCCCAGGTAGGTAGGTAGGGGTGTCACCTCTATGGCGATCCGCCAGCCTCTTATGTCGGCGGAGGATGTTCTCAATCTGCTGGTGTGTCTGTTCCCAGACCTGCTCGCTCTGTTGCATCCAACTGTCAATGGCAGGGTTGTCAGAGGGCATGGCAGACCATGGCATTAAGGGGGTTTGGTAACCCAGCATACATTGAAAAGGTGTTAACCCTGTCGCAGAGCTGGTTAGTGAGTTTTGCACCATTTCTGCCCAGGGCAAATATTTTGACCATTTGGCTTGATTATTGTGATAATAAATTCTCAAAAACTTTCTGAGTTCTTGGTTGACTCTCTCGCATTGACCATTAGACTGGGGATGGTAACTGGAGGTGAGACTTACTTTAACTCCCAGTCTCTCAAAGAATGCTGACCACACATGAGAGGTTAGTTGAGGCCCTTGATCTGATACTATATCCTCAGTAACACCAAATATACGGAACACATAGTTGAAAAGGGCTTCAGCTGTCTGAAAGGCAGTAGATAGGCTAACGAAGGGGATAAATCTAACTCCTCATGAAAACCTATCAACTATGGTCAGAATGACCATGTAGGTCTGTGAGGGAGGCAAATCAGTGACAAAGTCTACAACTACATGTGACCATGGATGAGAAGGGACAAGCAAGGGCATGAGTTTACTGGCAGGGAGAGTTTTGGGTGTTTTGCACTTGGAACAGGTGGTGCATGAGGTGACAAACCTATGGATATCTGACAGCATGTCCTCCCACCAATATCTGCCAGACAATAACTGGTGAGTACATGTCTCCCCCGGGTGGCCAGAAGTTAAAGAGGAGTGGGCCCACATAATTCATTTGTCCCTGCATTGAATAGGCACATACTTCCTTCCCATGGGGTAAGATTCAGGGGCAGGAGTGACAGTTAATTCCTGATCTATTTCCTCGTCTATCTCCCATCTAATAGGGGTGACCACAACTGATGGGGGTAGTACGTTGACAACCTCAGTAGAGGGCTTGGGACTGGGATATATACGTGAAAGGGCATCTGCCTTAGTATTACGGGAACCGGGACGGTACGTAATGGAAAAGTTAAATCATGAGAAAAATAAGGACCACCTAGCCTGACGGGGGTTGAACCGTTTAGCTGACCATAAATATTCAAGGTTTTTATGATCCATTAAAACTAGGAATGGATGCGTAGCTCCCTCTAGCCAATGGCACCATTCTTCTAAAGCTAGTTTCATGGCCAACAATTCTCTATCTCCTATACCATAATTGTGTTTGGCAGGGGTCAATTTATGGGAGTAGAAGGCTATCGGATGTAGTTTACAGGGATCACCTACACGCTGGGACAGCACATCTCCAGTGCCTACCTCAGAGGCGTCCACCTCTACCATGAAAGGCTGAGTGGGATCAGGATGCTTCAGAACGGGGGCTGAGGTGAAGGCTACTTTGAGAGTTTCGAACGCCTCCTGTGCCCAGGGGTTCCATGTTAGTTTTTTGGTGTTTCCCTTCAATAAGGTGGTAAGAGGGGCTGCTATGCTATGGAAATTATGGATAAATTGGCAATAGAAGTTAGTAAACCCAAGAAATCACTGGAGTTCCTTTATGGACATGGGGATGGGCCAGTTCACTACAGCCTCTACCTTCCTGTCATCCATAACAACACCTTCCGGACTGATGATGTAACCTAGGAAAGAAGTGGAAGGGAGATGAAACTCACTTCTCTCCTTTGACATATAACTTATTATCAAGCAGATGTGTCAGGACGGAACGAACATGTCGAACATGAGTTTTGAGACTGGGGGAATAAATCAGAATATCGTCAATGTAGGCAATAATATAATGACCAAGCATATCCCTTAGAACATTGTTTATGAATGCTTGGAATACAGACAGAGTATTACGCAACCCAAAGGACATTACTAAGTACTTGTAGTGCCCCTGAGTGGTAAGGAATGCAGTTTTCCACTCATCACCTTCCCTTATGCGCTTATATGCGCTTCTTAAAGGAACAGTCCACCGTATTTCCATAATGAAATATGCTCTTATCTGAATTGAGACGAGCTGCTCCGTACCTATCCAAGCTTTGCGCGACCACCCAGTCAGTCAGACGCAGTCAGACGCGCGGTCACTCCTGTTAGCAATGTAGCTAGGCTCAGTATGGCCAACGGTATTTTTTGGGGCTGTAGTTAGATGCGACCAAACTCTTCCGCATTTTTCCAGTTTACATAGGTTTATATGACCAGTGATATGAAACAAGTTCAGTTACACAAATTGAAACGTAGCGATTTTCTATGCTATAGAAAGTCCGCACTATAATGACAGGTGTACTAACACCTTCTGCGTGCTTTGGCAGCGCATTGATATCTGAGCTCTGTATCAATGCGCTGCCGAAGCGCGCAGAAGGTGTTAGTACACCTGTCATTATAGTGCGGACTTTCCATAGCATAGAAAATTGCTACGTTTCAATTTGTGTAACTGAACTTGTTTCATATCACTGGTCATATAAACCTATGTAAACTGGAAAAATGCGGAAGAGTTTGGTCGCATCTAACTACAGCCCCAAAAAATACCATTGGCCATACTGAGCCTAGCTACATTGCTAACAGGAGTGACCGCGCGTCTGACTGCGTCTGACTGACTGGGAGGTTGCGCAAAGCTTGGATAGGTACGGAGCAGCTCGTCTCAATTCAGATAAGAGCATATTTCATTATGGAAATACGGTGGACTGTTCCTTTAAGTTGAGTTTTGTGAAAATGAGTGCTCCACAGAGTCGTTCTAGTTCTACAGGGACTAAAGGCAAAGGGTAAGAATAGGGTTTGATGATTTGATTAAGGCCACGATAATCAATGGAGGGCCGAAACGCCCCACCTTCCTTCTTATTAACAAAAAAGAACCCTGCAGCTGTGGGAGATGTAGAAGGATGGATGAAACCCTGTTCTAAAGCTTCCTGAATGTACTCCTCCATCATTTTCTCCTCTGCTTCAGTGGATAAATTCTAGATTTAGGTGGAATAGCATCATCAATCAACTCAATGGAACAGTCATATTCTCTGTGAGGATGAAGTTTGGTAGCACTTTTCTTGTTAAACACTTCTAACAGGTCACTGTATTCGGGGGGAACAGAGATTAAAACATTAGCATTGGGGCTTTCTATAGTAGTTGATGATACCATAACTGTGGGGAATGCGAGACAGGTGTCATAACAGTAACTAGACCAAGAGAGTATTTCTTTATCAGACCAAGATATGACTGGGTTATATTTTCTAAGCCAGGGCAAACCTAAAATGATAGCATACCCAGAAGAATTTAATACAAAAACTCCCGGATCTTTTCAAAATGTAAAGCACTCACAGTCATACTGATGGGTTTCATGACCTGGTTAACAAGTCCCTCTCCAAAAGGCTCCCCATCGACAGCAGTCAGTCTTAGCAGTGGTTCCAGTGGCTCCACAGGAATCTGGAGTTGCTCCACCAGCTCAGCATGAATAAAGTCCCCTTCAGCTCTGGAGTCAATTAATGCTGAGAACACAGAGACAGACTGTGGGCAGTTAACTGTCACGGGTAGGAGAAAGGACTTAGAGACCAACCCCTTAGTGGGTGTACTCACCACATTAGCGCATGGAGTAGACTCCACGTGCTTTCCTGGTGTTGGCGCTGGAGTTCTGTGTCGACGGATTTGACAGTCACGTAAAACATGACTGGCAGTTCCACAATAGAGACACAAACCACTTTGGAGACGTCAGTGCCTTTCTTCCGCAGACAAATGAAATGAGTCACACTGCATAGGTTCTGGGGGTTCTGGATCCTCATGAGTCTGGGTCATAGGTGGATATGAATGGTGAGAGGTCAGTGCAGTAGATGGAGCCATAGGAGATTTATGTGGACCTCTCCCGTGTTTCAGTTGGTCTAGGCGAATGGCCAATGAAATCAGCTTCTCTAGGGAAAGACTGTTGTCCTTACAAGCCATTTCAGCCAAGATGTCAGAGTTCAGTCTGTTGCAAAATGTCACTAATAATGCAGGCTCATTCTAACCACTCCCAGCCACGAGAGTGCGAAATTCCAAAGTGTAATCGGAAACTGAGCGATTACCCTGACATAGTCGGGTGAGTAATTCCCCTTGAGAGTGGCCCTCATTGGTGTGATCGAAAACTGCTTTAAATTCTCTAATGAATTGATCATAAGTGTTGGATTGGACTGTGGGCCAAACTGCGGTAGCCCAATCTAATGCCTTGCCCGTAAGACAAGATATCACAAGAGAAATATGAGCCTTGTCTGAGCTTGGAGGGGAATTATCAAAAAATATAGAACATTGTAGCAAAAACCCTTTACACTGATTAGGCATGCCACTAAACTTATCTGGTTTGCTGACAACAAACGAACTGGTAACAGCAGTGGAGGGAGCAGCTTGGTTGGAAATCACAGAAGAGCCGGAGGAGCTGTGTAGTTGGAGTTGTGTAGTGATTTCCCTCATGCTTTCAACAATTTGGGATAACTGTTTCTGCTGCTCACCTTGCTGTTGTGTGAGAGTCTGGATGGACTGAGTCACGGAGTCAAAACGCTGGTGATGTTGTCCAAGCATCTGACCTTGGCTGCTAATCGCTACCTGTAGCTCCATGTAATCCACCATCTGCATGTCGGCACAGTATTCTGTAATGCGGCTGTGACAAACCAGACGCTCGTGGATGTAAAATGAAAACAAGGCTTTAATGAGAGAAGGACAATCTGAAATCAAAGTACAAAAGCCAGGCCAGGTCAAAGCCGAGAGATCCAAAGCAGTAACAGGGGCTAGACAAATCGTGGTTAAAAAAAAAACAGGCAATAATCGAGAAACCGGGAATCAAGAGAGACGGGCAATCAAAACACAAGGGCTAGGCAAAACGGGAATAAAACAGAAGGCAAAAAGGGTCATACACAGTGAAACAATCGATATAATAATGCTCAGTAGGCTTACGAGAAGTGAAGACAATACTGTGCACAGGACAAGACAGACAAAGGGGTATAAATACAAACAAAAACAAAAGGGTACAGGTGATTGTGATCAGAACTCAGGTGAACCACTCCTATGAAGTGGTTCCAGATTGGTTGACAGAGTACACGTGGTAGCAACTGATGTGTGAGGGGGATTATGGGAAATGGAGTCCTGAGGGTTGAGGTAGATGGAGGGTGAGCCCAGAAGCATGCCAGTTTGTGAGTCTTCTTTGCTACTTATTACATATTGAATAATACACCTTTCTCCTGTGAGTGAACCTAAAGTCTCTGATGCGTTGGTCCAAATATTGATTTATGTAGCTGTATAGATATGTGTCTGTACTACCCAGTGTCTAATACAATAAGTTAGAGCTGAGCCTGGTTACAAGTGCATTTCAAAATGCTTTCTCTAAGAACTGTTCTTGCTACTCAACATTACATCACTTAGGGAGCACTCATCAGTGGTGGTCAGTGTTGTGAGTGACACAGCTGGCTCGGAGGAAGGATTTTATTAAGGCTCACTGAACTGCAAAGATTATCCCCTGGAAAATTCCCTGACACATCTTTCATGCAAGAAGGCCGACTGTAATGCTAGTTTCTGCTGCACATCTGTGCAAGGCTCAGCGCCTGGTTATCTCTGACATCATTTGTCTGTTTCCTGCTGGAGCACACAGCACAGCCAGGGCTGATCTTCCCCCCCGATCTCTGTAAACTTGTCCATGGTCAGGCTTTCCCCTGCCCTTTCCTAATCTCTTCGATCTCTGTCCATAATTTTGGCAATGAATTTTCCATTACTCAAACAGGGCTACCTCCTTTGTTTTGACCATACTTAACATTTGTAGCCCATGTTGATGGAAACTACAGGAACTAATTAAACATTTAACTAATTACACATTTTGCATTTTGACCTTTGGTATGTCTTCCTCAGGTTTTGAAAGAGACTGTTTGTTTGTTTTTGGTTTTTTTTGTTTTTTTTAGAATAGTCCAAATGGACAGATTGAGGGTCTATTTTTTTCCTTCAACATATATCCATATGTAATTCTTTACTTAGACTCTAAATAGCAAATAATATATATGGTTCTTCATTTAGGGGGAATTCATATGCCAAGACTATAATTTCATTTTATGCAGTATCACTAGATTGTAGCAGGAACTATTGAATCTGTTGGGGTAAGGAAGGAAAGTATATCTGATATGAGTGTGCTAGCCACATGCACCCAAGGGGTTGCTTTCATGCTTCATACAGGTGATGGTATTTATGATCAGGATCTTTAGGATCTGATTATTTCAACTACCATTTTATGCTTCATACAGTCAATTATCTCTATTTTTGTCATCTGGTGGACAGAATAAGCTTTCCCAAAGGATAAGTCTCTTAAATAATAAGGATCATTTACTATTCTGTGCAAATGACCACATCTTTAGTTTCCTCAAACTGAAACCTGTCCAGAGGAATGAAAATTCTTGCTAGTGATTTCATGTATCCTGCAATCTGTTGAAAAGCTCTCTCCCCTGTTTGACAGCAACTAATGAAAGAATAATAAAAGAGCTAAAAAAATTCTTAAAAGCAGTACATTTAAATCACTAAGGGAGATAATTATGCTGTAAGAGAACGATGGAATGATTCAGACCCAGAGCTGTGAGAACTGAGAAAAGAAACATCAGAGGGATTATGCTAAGCCTAAGATTGAAGGAGTTTGATTGCTTTCTTCCTGATTTTTTTCCCACAAAAATAAATAAATAAAATAAATTCACCCAAGTTTGGGATTTGCAGAAAGGAGCTGTGCTTTCATAACAACTGACCCTCGTGTTAATTTTAGTAGTTCCTTCTTCCCTTTAAGATAGTGAAGGAGAAGGGAATTACGTAAAACCCACTAGAAAAAAAAAAGAAAATAGGATTTGGCCTGTATACCTCAGCAGATGGCTGCAGCATTTAACCTTTCACTGGTTTAACTACTGAACAATATTACATTTCAGGTTACGAAACTCTTATCCTCTCTATAGTAACTAATTGGCTGTCAAATATGTTCATATTGTAGGCAAAGTATTATTTTATAAGCTTTTTCAGAGGGCTGCAGAGTAACTGCAAAACAAAGGAAATAAATCAGCATAGGTCCAAAACCTTTTCCTGAACTCAAGTATCACATGCAATATGAGGAGTAATGTAGTGGCACACTGTATCTCAGCTTCTCCCAATACTCTCTATGAACAAGCATAATTGGTACTTTATTGACAGAATTTCTCTCTCTCTCTCTCCCCCCACACAATATTCAACCTGATGAAAGCCGTTGAGAAGATTAAAATTCATAGCGCGAAGAATATGACTTAGTTCTGCCACATGAATATGTGATCAAATATCTTGAGGCAAGACTTGGATGCCATGTTTTCAAGAGCAAATGGGTAAAAGTTAATAACATTCATCAGATTTTCACACAAGTCCTAAAAGTAGATAAAGAGAACCCAGCTAAACAAATGAAACAAAATATTAGACTTGGTCATTTATTTATTGAAGAAAATGATCCATTATTACATATCTGTGAGTGGCAAAAGTATTTGAACCTTTGGTTTCAGTATCTGGTGTGACCCCTTTGTGCAGCAATAACTGCAACTAAATGTTTCCGGTAACTGTTGATCAGTCCTGCACACCAGCTTGGAGGAATTTTAGCCCATTCCTCCATACAGAAGAACTTCAACCCTGGGATGTTGGTGGGTTTCCTCACATGAACTGCTTGCTTCAGGTCCTTCCACAACATTTTGATTGGATTAAGGTCAGGACTTTGACTTGGCCATTCCAAAACATTAACTTTATTCTTCTTTAACCATTCTTTGGTAGAATGACTTGTGTGCTTAGGGTCGTTGTCTTGCTGCATGACCCACCTTCTCTTGAGATTCAGTTCATGGACAGATGTCCTGACATTTTCCTTTAGAACATAACTGTTTTCTCCCTGGATCTGCGCTCCGCGCTGTCTTCGGATAACAGACGGCGCACTTTCAGTCGCCAAGCAAGGTCGATCTCAAGTAAGGCTGGCATCTGGGCAATTGTTAGTCTTAATTGTGGCTAGTTAATGTGAAGAGTGTTGTTTATTTGAATTCATTCATGGTTTAAATGTATACATTTTGATTCACATGAAAGTCGGTCTTAGACTGCATGTTGTTTGATTTATTTTGTTTACTATCGGTATTTAGTTGATCGTGCATGCGTTCTCTCTCTCTCTCTCTCTCTCTCTCTCTTTAACTCCCTCCATCGCACTACACCCCTCAACATTGGGATTTCAGGAGTAGCTAAGGTTGAGTAGAAGTTTGGCTTTGCGGCCTAGCACAAAAGGCTCGCGCATTCCATTCACAGCCTCACTCCCCTCCTCCTTGTTGTGCGCCTGTGCATGCCCTCTCTCCCTAGCTCCTCCTCATCTCATTAGTGCACAGCTGCGCACACTCACACACATGCCTACACTCACACACACACTCTCACACAGACACACAAACATGTAATTTCCCTCTCACATTTTGACATCCACTCGCCCCTACACTGTAAACTTGCATACCTGTATAGCTTATTACTTCTGATCACCATTAGTGCCTTAGTTATCATCATATACACTACTGATTCTTATTTTTTATATGTTGTATCACCATTTATATTGAATTATTCCTTGGCTGCTATTGTTGCTATATCTGATCAGTATTAGTTTGCTAATTCATGTCAGCTATTTCAATAAATGGTATCTTTGGAATAAACTGCGTCCTGTCTATTGCTACAACATTCACTGAGTGCCAACCTCTGCCAAACAAGTATTCTAACTGCCTTCGCCCATTTGGTTGTTATATGAATGTTATAGATCTAAAGTAAATGTATTACAACCCCGATTCCAAAAAAGTTGGGACAAAGTACAAATTGTAAATAAAAATGGAATGCAATGATGTGGAAGTTTCAAAATTCCATATTTTATTCAGAGTAGAACATTGATAACATATCAAATGTTTAAATTGAGAAAATGTATCATTTAAAGAGAAAAATTAGGTGATTTTAAATTTCATGACAACAACACATCTCAAAAAAGTTGGGACAAGGCCATGTTTACCACTGTGAGACATCCCCTTTTTGCTTTACAACACTCTGTAAATGTCTGGGGACTGAGGAGACAAGTTGCTCAAGTTTAGGGAGAGGAATGTTAACCCATTCTTGTCTAATGCAGGATTCTAGTTGCTCAACTGTCTTAGGTCTTTTTTGTCGTATCTTCCATTTTATGATGCACCAAATGTTTTCTATGGGTGAAAGATCTGGACTGCAGGCTGGCCAGTTCAGTACCCGGACCCTTCTTCTACGCAGCCATGATGCTGTAATTGATGCAGTATGTGGTTTGGCATTGTCATGTTGGAAAATGCAAGGTCTTCCCTGAAAGAGATGTCGTCTGGATGGGAGCATATGTTGCTTTAGAACCTGGATATACCTTTCAGCATTGATGGTGTCTTTCCAGATGTGTAAGCTACCCATGCCACACGCACTAATGCAACCCCATACCATCAGAGATGCAGGCTTCTGAACTGAGTGCTGATAACAACTTGGGTCATCCTTCTCCTCTTTAGTCCGAATGACACAGCGTCCCTGATTTCCATAAAGAACTTCAAATTTTGATTCGTCTGACCACAGAACAATTTTCCACTTTGCCACAGTCCATTTTAAATGAGCCTTGGCCCAGAGAAGACGTCTGCGCTTCTGGATCATGTTTAGATACGAGTTCTTCTTTGAACTATAGAGTTTTAGCTGGCAACGGCAGATGGCACGGTGAATTGTGTTCACAGATAATGTTCTCTTGAAATATTCCTGAGCCCATTTTGTGATTTCCAATACAGAAGCATGCCTGTATGTGATACAGTGCCGTCTAAGGGCCTGAAGATCACAGGCACCCAGTATGGTTTTCCGGCCTTGACCCTTACGCACAGAGATTCTTCCAGATTCTCTGAATCTTTTGATGATATTATGCACTGTAGATGATGATATGTTCAAACTCTTTGCAATTTTACACTGTCGAACTCCTTTCTGATATTGCTCCACTATTTGTCGGCACAGAATTAGGGGGATTGGTGATCCTCTTCCCATCTTTACTTCTGAGAGCCGCTGCCACTCCAAGATGCTCTTTTTATACCCAGTCATGTTAATGACCTATTGCCAATTGACCTAATGAGTTGTAATTTGGTCCTCCAGCTGTTCCTTTTTTGTACCTTTAACTTTTCCAGCCTCTTATTGCCCCTGTCCCAACTTTTTTGAGATGTGTTGCTGTCATGAAATTTCAAATGAGCCAATATTTGGCATGAAATTTCAAAATGTCTCACTTTCGACATTTGATATGTTGTTTATGTTCTATTGTGAATACAATATCAGTTTTTGAGATTTGTAAATTATTGCATTCCGTTTTTAGTTACAATTTGTACTTTGTCCCAACTTTTTTGGAATCGGGGTTGTACATTAGACCTACAATACTCAATAAACTATAGCCACATCACTAAGTTATCCCATTGATTTTAATAGTTTAGCTATAAACTATTAGACACTTTAATTAATGATTAATGAATTTATGAGACTGATCCCTTTTTACATGAGACTGATTTGATAAGCCTATTGCACCTACAAAGGGAATACATTTCACATGTTGGTGGATTCAGGCTGTAATCAGACCTCCATCCACCAAAACCTGATCCAGGGTGAGGCATTGTGGGAAACACGATTGAAAAAAAAAATGAAGAAACCTTTTATTCATCACATGCACACTTCAAGCACAGTGAAATTCATCCTCTGCATTTAACCCATCTGAAGCAGTGAACACATACACACACACACACCCAGAGCAGTGGGCAGCCCAGAGAGCAGTCAGGGGTTCGGTACCTTGCTCAAGGGCACCTCAGCCCATGGCTGCCCCACATCAACCTAACTGCATGTCTTTGGATTGTGGGGGAAACCGGAGCACCCGGAGGAAACCCACACAGACACGGGGAGAACATGCAAACTCCACACAGAAAGGCCCTCGCCGGCCGCTGGGTTCAAACCCGGAACCTTCTTGCTGTGAGGCGACCGTGCTAACCGCTACACCGCCGTGCCACCACCATACTTTTTTGGTGAAAGTATTGTGTGTGCATGGGGATGTTTACAAATATCCGCTGATGTCCATTCACATATAACCAACTCGGGAGTACGCGCTTCATCGGCTATCAGCTCATGCACGACTTGATTTCCTGGAATAACTGTTAACTGGAATAACTGTCTGATCACAAATGCATTAAGAAGGCAAGAAATTCCACTAATTAACTTCTGACATGGCACAACTGTTAATTGAAAACCATTTCCAGGTGCCAACCTCATAAAGCTGGTAAAGATAATGCCAATAATGTGCAGAGTTGTCATCAAGGGAAATTGTTGCTACTTTGAAGCATCTAAAATATGCAACATATTTTATTTTTTTTTAAATAGTTTTTGTTTACCACATAATTCCATATATGTTTTATATGCTATTTCATAGTTTTGAGGTATTCACTGTGATACCTATGAATAAGTGGTTGTGTCCAAACATTTGACTGATCCTAATATATACAATTATTTTGTTGGATATTTTGTATAAAGATTTTATTTATCATATTTGCAAAAAATAAAAATAAAAATGTTCTGTTCACCAAAATCCAGTGAATGTGGATATAATAAAACAGTGGGTGGTAGAAAAGGGCAACTGGACTTGCTTGAAGATTCTTGAAAACGTTTCACCTCTCGTCCAAAAGGCTTCCTCAGTTCTGTCTGACTAATAGGGAGTATCAGATATTTATCCTCACCTGGCTCAGAATCAGAATCAGAATTCTGATGACCAGCTCATCTAAGGTGTCACTGAGGCATCATGTTGGTGTGGGTCGCTGGAGGCTGGGTGTGAATGGCGAGTCATTAGGGTGATCAAAGGATTGCCCGTTAGGGTGATCAATGGCAATCTGACTCTCTCTGTCCTCCTGTGAGTCCCCGAAAACAGCTGGGTCCTGGCGTACACCCAGCCGTCTGGGAAGAGTGTCCAAGACCACCTTGTAGATGGTTGACAAATGATGTCTTAGACCCCCACCTCTGTTCAGTGATGGCCGTTCCAGGTTTACAAAAATGGCTTCTTTGACTCCTCGCTCATACCAACGATCCTCTCTGGCTAAAATGCGTACGTCACAATCCCGAAATGAGTGTCCTTCATTGTTAAGATGAATGTAGACAGCCGAGTCCTGGCCTGAGGAGCTGGCTCTCCTGTGTTGGGCCAAGCGCCTGTATAGCGGTTGCTTCGTCTCCCCAATATACGAATTTGTGCAATTCTCACTGCACTGAATTGCATACACTACGTTGTCCTGTTTGTGTCTGGGTATTCTGTCCTTAGGGTGGACCAGTTTCTGCTTCAGGGTGTTATTGGGTCTGAAATGTACTGGAATGTTGTGTTTGTAGAAGATCCTCCTGAGTTTCTCAGATAGACCAGAAATGTATAAAAAGAGCTTTTTATGCTCCTAAAGAGCATAAAAAGGAACATAACTGACAAGGATGATAACAGGAACAAACGCAAGAACATTGTCATTCCCTACATTTCTGGTCTATCTGAGAAACTCAGGAGGATCTTCTACAAACACAACATTCCAGTACATTTCAGACCCAATAACACCCTGAAGCAGAAACTGGTCCACCCTAAGGACAGAATACCCAGACACAAACAGGACAACGTAGTGTATGCAATTCAGTGCAGTGAGAATTGCACAAATTCGTATATTGGGGAGACGAAGCAACCGCTATACAGGCGCTTGGCCCAACACAGGAGAGCCAGCTCCTCAGGCCAGGACTCGGCTGTCTACATTCATCTTAACAATGAAGGACACTCATTTCGGGATTGTGACGTACGCATTTTAGCCAGAGAGGATCGTTGGTATGAGCGAGGAGTCAAAGAAGCCATTTTTGTAAACCTGGAACGGCCATCACTGAACAGAGGTGGGGGTCTAAGACATCATTTGTCAACCATCTACAAGGTGGTCTTGGACACTCTTCCCAGACGGCTGGGTGTACGCCAGGACCCAGCTGTTTTCGGGGACTCACAGGAGGACAGAGAGAGTCAGATTGCCATTGATCACCCTAACGGGCAATCCTTTGATCACCCTAATGACTCGCCATTCACACCCAGCCTCCAGCGACCCACACCAACATGATGCCTCAGTGACACCTTAGATGAGCTGGTCATCAGAATTCTGATTCTGATTCTGAGCCAGGTGAGGATAAATATCTGATACTCCCTATTAGTCAGACAGAACTGAGGAAGCCTTTTGGACGAGAGGTGAAACGTTTTCAAGAATCTTCAAGCAAGTCCAGTTGCCCTTTTCTACCACCCACAGTTTACTATGACCTGGATGATTGAGAATCTTCACAGACATATAATAAAACAGTTATTCCACTCAATCTTGTCGTATATGGCTTATAGCCAACTCGGGGGTACACGCTTCATCGGCTATCAGCTCATGTACGACTTGATTTCCTGGAATAACTGTTAAATATACACCATTTCTGCTTTTCAGGCCTGCAACACATTCCAAAAAAGTTAGGACAGGGGCAATTTATGGCTAATACTGAGGTAAAATAATTAAATAATGGTGTAATTTGAAACAGATGATGCCAACAGGCAATTGTAATCATGATTTGTTACAAAATCAGTGTCCAGGAAAGGCCTAGTCTTTGAGGACCAAAGATGGGCCGAGACTCTTCAGTTTGTTCACAGATGCATGAGAAAATTATTGAAATGTTTAAAATCAAAGTTCCTCAAAGAAAGATATGAAAGGATTTATGTGTTTCACCCTCTATAATGCATTATAGAATTAAATGATTCATGGAATCTGGAGGAATTTGGGTGCATAAAGGGATTTCCAATCCTTCAGATGGCACTGCATGAAGAACCATCATTCATCTATGGCTAATATAACCATGTAGGCTTGGGATTACTATGGTAAACCTTTGTAAAGCACTACAATCTGGAATTACATCCACAAATGCCAGGTAAAACTTTACTGTGCAAAAAGGAAGCCTTATGTTAACTGTGTCCAGAATCGCCATCAACTTCTCTGGGCTCGGAGGGATCTGGGATGGACCATCACAGTGGAAATGTGTATGGTATTTCATTGTGTGCAGATATGTGATCCAGTGGCCAGTATCTTCAATTAGATGCACAAGGCTGAATATGAGACAAAGCTCCCATGAAAAGATGATGTCATGCCTTATTCAGATAACTCCATGTCTGTGGCTGTATATAATTCCCCTCACAGATCTTGTCATTTAAGCCAGTTTTACACTTTTCACTTTCAGTTGTCCTTTAAGATTATTACTTGTCACACTGTTTGAGATCATCCCAATAAAATTTTGATTGAATTCTATAACAGACAGATGTCAGATTATATGATGATAGACCTGTGATTAAAGAAAATTACTATGTTCTGCTTATTTCACCAATAAGCACAATCTGGGCTCATGCAGAAAACAGGGTTGCTTAAATTGAAACATTCATTAATGTGAACTTGAGATAAAAAAAAAATGGATATTTGTTTCACAATTCTCACTACTTTCTTTGTAGCTGTCTTCTGAGTTTTGTGTAATCTTGTGCCATTCTCATATTGGTGGCTTTCAGATAAGTGTCATTGTAGTGGTCAAACTCAGATTTTATCTTTTGGTCTTTGGTCACAATGGCAATTAATCGACCACTGGTAAGCATGTCAAATTATTCTAAGACCATCAATCTCAGCTAATCATCAACAATTATTTCAAAAGAAAAAACAGTGTAAACTCAGCTTTTGTGTTTAAACTGTAAAAATGTGGAACTTTTTAGGAATGTAAATGCTCAGTTGTATATTTTTTCACTATGAAACTGTACACTATTACTGAAAAGAATGCATGTACGTATACCATGGTTCCTAAAAGTGTGGCATATGGAGCTAAATCAGACATATGGGGTTTAATCAACATTTTTGTGTTATTTCTTAAGGATATCTTTAGCATAATTGTATTATTTCTTTTGGGTTCTTTTGGCCTGCTGTGATGTTTGGGTACACATTTCACTCTGCAAATAAAATCAAGAGAAAGAACAGCACATGTTGCAAAGCATAGACAATAGTGTTTTCCCATTTACAAACAACTTTTATTGAGCTTTATCAAAATGTTTACTCCTATCCTTGAGCTGGATCTGGTTTGCTAATCAGAGTAAGTGAATAAATAGCCTTGTGGTGAATATTAAGGAAAAAGTGCTGGGGTTTTTTTGGTTTTATGCCAGCCTACATCCTCAAATTCAATATTTAAGTTGTAAAAAAGCAAGAATTTCTATCTATATACATTAAAACATCTGGAGAAATTCTTTGGCAAAGCTCAGTCATAATCATAATTACTTTTTAAAAGAACATTTTCTATATTTGGTCTTGTTTCAGCAGGGGTTTAGGTACAACAAATTAAAGATCCTGTGTGAGGTTTGTCTGGTTAACCATTGATTAATTGCTCCAACTCCAGTTCAGTTGATTGTGGTGGGAGCATACTACTGTAATTTTGCAGCAGCTGTCTTTAGCATAACCAACTTGATACACAATCCAATTGGCCTTGCCACCACATTACCAAGGTGAAATAGTTGTTCTCTCTTGGCCTTTGCTCCATCAATGCAAATTTGAAATCCATCCCAAAAACATTAGGTTTCAAGGATGCCATGTGAGTGAGTTATTTCTTAATTTGTTCACAAGGCATTGCCAAACTTGACGGGAGATGTGGTTGAGACATAGGATAAGGCCACAATGCATGTAGCAAGTCAGGTCACCAGCACAACATAGAATCAAATAGCTCTAAAAGGCCCCTGGAGGGTCAGTCACAGTCATTTTCATACTTTCTGAAATGATTTCACCAGACTGCATTAATCACTGTCTCAGTTTGCCCCACAGTGGCCTGTTTTCCATGTGATTTAATTTAAACTGATCAGCCATACCACCCTTAACCATGAGCTTGGTTGAGCCAGGGCTGGATGGGGAACAAAAACTGGGCATGAAGTATGATGTAACCAGGGCAGATTTGGAGGAAAGGCAAATCCTGACCCACAAACCCAAAAGAAACACTGTATGGTTCATCCTCATGATGTGGCATCGCCTTCCTCAGCTTGTGGAAATGTTTGTGAGATTCTTTGGTATACATCTCTTGAAACTAGTGAATGGATTTGCCTTTCACTATTGAAGATTTGTAAGAGAAATAGAATAAAACATACAAAATTGAGACATTTTTTCACATTGACTCTCATTTTCTATTTCAAGAACCTAAAATGATCATTAGACTTAATGAAACAGAGAAGAAGAAAAGACAGAATAACTGCTTGAAAAGGTTTGCTGCAATCTCATTATTTGGCTTCATAAAGGGGCTCAGCAGCAGAGTGAGCAGGGTTGCTAACTCTCTCTTCCCTCTGAAAAGTGACATCTAAATGGTTTTCAGGAGAAAGGTGAAGGAATTGATTTCACACATATGTTACACAGCTTTAACCAGCATTATTTTATGTTACACACTATAAATGAGTGTCCATTCAAACAGTCCTCCCAACACTTAATGCTATTTGTTATGGGTTGATTAAGACATAGAGAAGACAGATCTTTTAAGGCAGCTCATTGGACATTCACTTCAGAGGTAAATTACTCTGTGGGACATTGGAAGGAAACAGGCTGTTGAAAAAAGAACGTGGCATGCTATACTATGATGGCTGAACTTTCGAACCTGGTGCTTCACTGTTCTCTTCTTGTCCCTGGATGTGAATTCAGTGTGTCTTTTTGTGGTTGCTTGAAGATTAAATCTCTATGCTTGGACTTTCACTGAACTTTTCTCATTAGCCTTAACAGCACCCACCAGATTCTCACTCCCCCAAAGCCCTCAGGCCATCCCCACAAGAACCTAGGTTACAAAACACTCTCCAGTGCCTAAAACCACAGGCAAACAATGAAACAATGGTGAACATGCATATTAACATGCACTTACACTCACACACTTGGACCTCAAAGCCAGAGGAAGTGATAAAACATCCTTTCTCATAGACCCATACTTCCCCTGTACACATTAATGGCATTGACTTCAGGAAAAAAAGCAGGTTATCATTACCATAATACATTTCACTTGGTTCTATCTCTCTGCTACAAGATAAGATATAGGTATAGCTTTTGAAGTGTAATCCTAGAGAATAATTCGAATCTCTAAAGGATTTGGATTGCCCATCATTTCTGAACACCTGGATTCAATTGTTTAACCACCAAATAAGGCATTCTGCAGCAGCTGTTTAGGAATGAGCCTTAATGGAAGGACTGAACTTGTCTTTTGGAAGCTTGACACAAGATTCCCGATGAAACCATCTCCCTTTTTTCCCAGGGAAGAACCAAAGAAACTAAGGCCCTGTCCACACAGCAACGGATTCAGGTGACTCCGATACAATTGCTTATCGTTTAGGCCTGGCGTCCACACGGCACCGGCGTTTTGGGTGCCCAAAACGTAATCTTTTTGAGAACGGGTTCCAGAGTGGAAAGATCTGGCAACGCTGCTGTTGCGAAGTCATCTGGATGAGTAGAACGGATTTGTTTACGATGACGTCACAACCACATGACTGTCAGTGCTTCACGCCGGGTAGAAGTGTAACGAACTCGATGCGAGTTGTCAACAAATCCTATAACTTGGTTCATGAAACGCGCTTACAAAATATTTTCACTGTGAATATTTATTGTGTAATGGTGCAAAGTGAGAGAGAGAGAGAGAGAGAGAGAGAGAGAGAGAGAGAGAGAAAATAGCCCTTAGGGCAGAGTCAATCCCACCAGCAAAAATAGGGAAAAAAAGGAGCAATCTCACATCTTCAGATGTTGGTTTAAGTCCTACAATACATTCCTCAAAAAGGGCGTAGAACAACAAATTAATCCATCAACGTGTAGCATTCAATTTATTCCGGACCATTAAAGACGCCGCCTTCCGCGTAGAATCATACGTCATCCTCGCCGCCATATTGGATAGGTCAAAGCGGAGAATAAAGATGCCTCATTCATGTGCTGCATTTAACTGTACCAACAGGTTTACCGTCCAAACGAGATCACATGGGATTACCTTTCACAGGTGAGACTGGAAAAATACTTTTCATTGTATTTGGTCATTATAATGTAATTTTACGAACAGATTTTCCTGACTTTGTGGCTAATATGAAGTCTCGCGCATAATAGTTTATGCGCATGCGTCCTTACTTCTTCTATTGTTCTGGTGTCTCCGAAGGGACCGTCTTACAGCGCCCCTAGAGGTGTGGCATGTGTATTGCATCATTTTCAGCAAGCGTTGCGTTGCCATATGGACCTGATATTTTACTGATTGTTGCCCATTTGGACGCGATATTTTTTTAAATAACATCTCGTTGCCGTTGTTGTGTGGATGTAGCCTAAGAAACTGATATTGCTATACATAGCAATTGGCGTCAAATAGCTTGGCACTCACAAAGATAGTTTATTAAACATTTAGGACATATACACAATCAATAAGGTGCCATCCATCCATCCATCCATCCATTATCTGTAACCGCTTATCCTGTGCAAGGTTGCAGGCAAGCTGGAGCCTATCCCCGCTGACTATGGGCAAGAGGTGGGGTACACCCTGGACAACTCACCAGGTCATCACAGGGCTGACACATAGAGACAAACAACCATTCACACCCACAGTCAATTTAGAGCCACCAATTAACCTAACCTACATGTCTTTGGACTGTGGGGGAAACCAGAGCACCCAGAGGAAACCCACGCAGACACAGGGAGAATGTACAAACTCCACACAGAAAGGCCCCCATCGGCCACTGGGCTCAAACCCAGAACCTTCTTGAAGTGAGGTGACAGTGCTAACCACTACACCACAGTGCTGCCCTCAGTAAGGTGCCAGTAAGTCTATATTTGTAAAGGGCTAGGTTGTATATCACGTTGGACAATGATACAAAACTATGATCAAGCTACATCAACCACCAGATTTCTTACTTCCAACATCAGAATTATACAACTATTCCAGGCTACATAAACTTCTCTAGCAGGGGTGTAACAATACACTCCGGTCATGATTTGATTTGATTCTGGATGCTGGCATCACAATTCAGATGAAGAACAATTATGAAAGAAGACTTTGTTTTATTTCCATACAGTAAACAATGCAAAACAAATGTATGTTTTTGTCTGGATAAAACTAAATATTTTTCAGTGCCATAAACTGAGTTTTAGTATTGTAACTAAAATCTACTACAGGTTCTTTTAAAAATAAATATGTAAATTTATAAATTCTCCCAAAATTTTGATTGAATAAACAAAACATCTGACTGAGAAAAATTGACTGATTGAAACATAATGAGCTCTGTTGTAATGCAAGCATCATTTTATAGCGCTCCAAAGTCAGCTAACATTCCCAAGATCCATGGCCTTGTTCTCAGGCTCTGTAGATTGGAGCAGCACAGGGCTGGTGTCATTTGAAAGCTAATGAAGAGTATTTTTTCAGTGTCATAATGTGGTCATGTAATTGTATAACCTATAGTAAATGTAAGTTGTGATCTGATGCTATCAGTCAGTGTGCTGTATACCGGTATATTTTTTGGGTTGTGCAGATTGAAACCTCTGGTGTTCAAACAGTACAATTACATCCATCCATTATCTGTACACAGCAAAATCCCCAGTGTTGAATTAACACCCTACTGTGTTTATATAGGTCCAATTGGACCCAGATTAACTCTGAAAGTGTTAATTCAACACTGAGGAATTTGCTGTGTAGCCACTTATCCTGTTCAGGGTTGCAGGCAAACTGGAGCCTATCCCAGCTGACTATGGGTGAGAGGCAGGGTACACCCAGACAAGTCACCAGGTATTGCAGGGCTAACACATAGAGACAAACAACCATTCACACTCACACCTATGGTCAATTTAGAGCCACCAATTAGCCTAACCTGCATGTCTTTGGACTGTGGGGGAAACTGGAGCACCAGGAGGAAACCCACACAGACACAGGGAAAACATGCAAACTCCACACAGAAATGCCCTCATCAGCCACTGGGCTTGAACCCAGGACCTTCTTGTTGTGAGGTGACAGTGCTAACCACTACACCACCGTGCCGCCCCGGTACAATTACATTAGATGCATAATTAATAGAATGCTGATATACACAATGTGAATCAGATGTTCCCATATAATGATACATTACATATACAGTGTCTTGCAAAAGTATTCATCCCCCTTTGTGTTTCTCCTGTTTTGTTGCATTACAAGCTGTAATTAAAATTGATTTTTGGGGGGTTAGCACCATTTGATTTACACAAGATGCCTACAGCTTTAAAGGTGAAAATTGTTGTTTTATTGTGACACAAACAATAATTAAGATGAAAAAAAAAACAGAAATCTGGAGTGTGCATAGGTATTCACCCCCAAAAGTCAATACTTTTTAGAGCCACCTTTTGCTGCAATCACACCTGCAAGTCTCTTAGGGTATGTCTCTATTAGCTTAGCACATCTAGCCACTGGGATTTTTGCACATTCCTCAAGGCAAAACTGCTCCAACTCCTTCAAGTTAGATGGGTTGCATTGGTGCACAGCAATCTTCCAGTTATGCCATAGATTCTCAATTGGATGGAGGTCTGGGCTTTGACTAGGCCATTCCAAGACATTTAAATGTTTCCCTTTAAACCACTCCAGTGTAGCTTTAGCAGTATGTTTAGGGTCATTGTCCTGCTGAAACGTGAACCTTCGTCCCAGTCTCAAACCTCTGGCTGACTCAAACAGGTTTTCCTCCAGAATTGCCCTGTATTTAGTGCCATCCATCTTTCCTTCAGTCCTGACCAGCTTTCCTGTCCCTGCAGATGAAAAATATCTCCACAGCATGATGCTGTCACCACCATGCTTCACTGTAGGAATGGTCTTCTCAGGGCGTTGGGTTTGCACCACACATGGCATTTCCCATGATGTCCAAAAAGATCAATTTTAGTCTCATTTGACCAGAGAATCTTCTTCCATGTGTTTGGAGAGTCTGCCACATGCTGATGGCCAAACTCCAAATGTATTTTCTTAAGCAATGACTTTTTTCTGGCCACTCTTACATAAAGCCCCCCCTCTGTGGAGTGTACATCTTAAAATGGTCCAATGGGCAGATACTCCCATCTCCGCTGTGGATCTTTGCAGCTCCTTCAGTGTTATCTTTGGTGTCTTTGTTGCATCTCTGCTTAATGCCCTTCTTGCCTGTTCTGTGAGTTTTGATGGGCAGCATTCTCTTGTCAGGTTTGTAGTGGTGCCATATTCTGTCCATTTTCAAAACAGGACAAACAGCAAGTGGGATGAATACTTTTGCAAGACACTGTATAGCATTACACCCTTATTCTCTAGTAATTACTAGACCTGACTACTGCAACTTTCGATTATAGATCTTGCTTCATTTGCTACATGAACTCGACAAAGCATCTACAATTTTGCTCATTGCTTGGTTCATAACTTTTCAAAGTTTTATCATGGATGAGACTTGGATGGATTCGTAAATCCTAGATTCTATGTTCCCTTGGCAGGAAACTAAGCAGTGTCTCCTTCCCATCCCATGATGCATCATGCCCTGAACACCATGTTACCAAACACCTGCAAAATAAAATACATACATTATAATATTATACATCTATATGAGTATTTGTGTAGTCTCAATGCTATGCAGAAGGCAGTCTTAGATTAGGTGATTGGCATCTTTCTTGTTTTTTACCTTAAAACTTCATGTAAGAAACTATCAAAATCCAGATATTTAACATTCCCCAACTTCATGACCAGCAGTCACAGCATCTTCTTTGGCCAATTTTAGTTCTGAAATCCATCCATCCATTATCCGTAACCACTTATCCTGTTCAGGGTCATGGGCAAGCTGGAGCCTATCCTAGCTGACTATGGGTGAGAGATGGGGTACACCCTGGACAAGTTGCCAGATCATCACAGGGCTGACACATAGAGACACATAGTCACATATCTTAGTCAACTCAAGACCCCCACACCAATGACATTTTGAACTTCTTTCAAATTCAGTGATTTTAAATTTATTGGCTCATGTTGTACAGTGCCTTGCAAAAGTATTCATACCCCTTGAACTTTTTCACATTTTTCCACCTTAGAACCACGAACTTAAAAGTTTTTTATTGAGATTTTATGTGATAGACCAACACAGAGTAGCACATAATTGTGAAGTGAAACGAAAATGATAAATGGTCTTCAAAATTTTAAACAAATAAAAATCTGAAAAATGTGGTGTGCATTAGTATTCAGCCCCCTGTACTCTGATACCTCTAAATACAATCCAGTGCAATCAATTGCCTTCAGAAGTCATCTAATTAGTTAATAGAGTCCTACTGTGTGTAATTTACTCTCAGCATAAATACACTTGTTCTGTGAAGGCCTCAGTGGTTTGTTAGAGAACACTGAAGAACAAACAGCATCATGAAGACCAAAGAACTCACCAGACAGGTCAGGGATAAAGTTCTGGAGAAGTTTAAAGCAGGGTTAGGTTATAAAAAAATATCCCAAGCTCTGAACATCTCAAGAAGCATTGTTCAATCCATCATTCAAAAATGGAAAAAGTATGGCACAACTGCAAATCTACCAAGACATGGCCGTCCACCTAAACTGACAGAGCGAGCAAGGAGAGCATTGGTCAGAGAAGCAGCCAAGAGGCCCATGATCACTCTGGAGGAGCTGCAGAAATCCACAGCTCAGGTGGGAGAATCTGTGCACAGGACAACTATAAGTCGTACACTCCACAAATCTGGCCTTTTTGGAAGAGTGGCAAGAAGAAAGCCATTGTTGAAAGACAGGCATAAGAAGCCATGTAGGGGACACAGCAAACATGTGGAAGAAGGTGCTTTGGTCAGATGAGACCAAAGTTGAACTTTTTGGCCTAAATGCAAAGCGCTATGTGTGGCAGAAAACTAACACTGCTCATCACCCTGCACACACCATCCCCACTGTGAAACATAGTGGTGGCAGCATCATGTTATGGGGATACTTTTCTTCAGCAGGGACAGGGAAGCTGGTCAGAGTTGATGGCAAGATGGATGGAGCTAAATACAGGGCAATTCTGGAAGAAAACCTGTTGGAGGCTGCAAAAGACTTGAGACTGGGAAGGAGATTCACCTTCCAGCAAGACAGTGACCCTAAACATACAGCCAGAGCTACAATGGAATGGTTTAGATCAAAGAATATTCATGTGTTAGAATGGCCCAGTCAAAGTCCAGACCTAAATCCCATTGAGCATCTGTGGCAAGACTTGAAAATTGCTGTTCACAGATGCTCTCCATCCAATCTGGCTGAGCTTGAGCTATTTTGCAAAGAAGAATGGGCAAAAATTTCAGTGTCTAGATGTGCAAAGCTGGTAGAGACATACCAAAAAAACTTGCAGCTGTAATTGCAGCAAAAGGTGGCTCTACAAAGTATTGACGCAGGGGGGCTGAATACTAATGCACATCACATTTTTCAGATTTTTATTTGTTTAAAATTTTGAAGACCATTTATCATTTTCATTTCATTTCACAATTATGTGCTACTCTGTGTTGGTCTATCACATAAAATCTCAATAAAAAACTTTTAAGTTCGTGGTTGTAAGGTGGAAAAATGTGAAAAAGTTAAAGGGGTATTTTTTTATTTTTGCAAGGCACTGTATGTTTCATGCTGTGTGACATTGTATGAGTAATGGCTTAATCATTCACTTCACATCTTTGATCATTGATAGTCAACAATCCATCATTGCATGTGACTTCCCTTTACTGTTGTCACTCCACTGGCTTCCTGTTCAACCAAGAACTACACCAACTACTTCTTTTCATTCTAACCTACACACCTGCACTCAACACCAGCTTTGGGGCACCTGGCATATCCTCCTCTGATATCTAGGCATAGTTTTAAGGCAATATTCTGCTGCAATATCCTGCCATCACTGGGAAACACAGTGGTGTAATGGTTAGCACTGTTGCCTCACAGCAAGAAGGTTCTGGGTTCAAGCCCAGTGGCTGACTGGAGCCTTTCTGTGTGGAGTTTGCATATTCTCTCTGTGTCTGCATGGGTTTTCTCCAGGCGCTCTGTTTTCCCCCACAGTTCAAAGACGTGGTTAGGTTAACATCCGGCAGCCATAGCCTGAGGTTGGGCTGAAGTGCCCTTGAGCAAGGGCACCTAACCCACAACTGCTCCCCAGGTGCTGCAGCATAGCTGCCCACTGCTCTGGGTATGTGTGTGTACTCATTGCTCACTTGTATGTGCATGTGTGTGTTAACTGCTTCAGATGGGTTAACTGCAGAGGTTAAATTTCACTGTGTGCTTAAGTCTGTGCTTGAGTGTATGTGTGACAAATAAAGGATTATTGGCTTTAAAGTAAACAAATAAAGGCTTTTTGGCTTTTGGTGTCTTCATTGACACAATAAAAGCTAGCAAGCTGCCACTTTTGGACCTTTGAGCCAAGACATTAACCCTATCTCTTCTATGGGTGCTGTATCACGGCTGACTCTGCATTCTGATCCCAACTTCCTAAGATGGGGTTATGTTCAGAAAATAATTTTCGCTGTACCATAATGTATATGTGACAAACAAAGGCTTTCTTTTTCTGCTTCAGTAATGAAATGAGCCTCCCACTCCAGTCCAGTTGAACCAGTGTCTCCATTCCATTTTCTGAAGGTCTCAACACCTACACTGCAAAAAATTATTTGTTGGTATAACTTTAAAAAAATGTGTAACGTGGTTGCCTTGAAATTTTGAGTTAGTTGAAAATAATATAAGAAGTTGGCACAATTAATTAATTGTGCCAATTTATTATATTATTTTCAACTACCTCAAAATTTCAAGGCAACCAGGTTACACACTTTTTTAAGTTATACCAACAAATAATTTTTAACAGTGTGGTATTCTAGATAATGTCTAAGGTAACTGTGGCAGCGGAGGTGTGGTTGAGCATCAGCTGTGGGCAGTGAGGAGTCAATTAGAACTGGCAGGTAACACATCATGAGTTTCACCTGTGTCTGATTACTGGCAATTTACCTTTGTGTGTTTTCTGTGTTCTTGCAGAGAGAGAAGCTGCTAATCAGAGTGTGTGTGTGTGTGTGTGTGTGTGTGTGTGTGTGTGTGTGTGTGAGAGAGAGAGAGAGAGCTGAGGTACCCAGCCCCATATTTGTGTGTGGGAAAAGCAAAAGAAGCTAAAGTCAATGAAAAGTAAAATTGGAGAAAAATAAGGACGCACCTTGAATTGTCAAGCCTGTCTCCCCATTCCTCATTCCCTGAGCTATTACAGTGTTACAATAACATTCTGACATATTATCCTCTGCACTTCCTTTTCCTTGAATCATCTTTTGTGTTACTTTGTGATTTTGTGAACTCTTTTAAATGTATTATTTATGCCCATGAAATTTGAAATTGTCTTTTTTTTCTGCCTAGATCATTCTAGCAATTGAAATCACCTGGGAGAGACTAATGCAAATTAGTACAAGTGCTAGAGTGATCTAGGCAGAAAAAAGGGACAATCCTTTAGGATTCTTGAGCTATTTTGTATTCCTGTGCCTTCAATTGTTATTTTTTTATGTTACTTTGGATAAATGTTTCTGCCATATCACTGAATGGAAATGGATATGCCAGGATCAACAAGGGCTTCAAAACTAACACTTGGAAAGTTGATGAAGAGTTATGGTTGGGCATAAGAACTGATCTAGCGATGCACACAAAATAAATGTGTGAATGGTTAGACATTCACATTCTTATCAAAGACATAATCATATTTTTTATTTTAATGCTGCAGGAAATTAAGTAGCAACCATCTTGTGATTTTCCTTGCTCCAAAAGAAAAACACTATGTAGTGGTTCAGTGTTGGTGGGTGGAGCACAGAGGACGGCAGGACAGAGATTGGGTTCAACAATAGTGTTTATTGCTATACTTTTCAGTTTAACAATCTTTACTCAGATCGACACACACACACGACTGGCATCTTGTTCGGGGATGAGCTCTCACCCAGGGTGCGGTCACTGGGAAGACACACACAAACGCAGGTTAATTGACGTCAGGTGTAGTGATTCTGCCACTTACCTTCCCTGACTCCACCCTCCTGTCACAGCCCGGCGCTTGACCATGCCCCCACTGCCACATACCCCCACCGCCCGACTCAGGCCGGGCGGCCATCCGGCCTGCAGCCGACTCCCCCCCCCCCCTTGACGGGAGAGGAAGTCCGCGATGACCATCTGCGCCCCCAGCCTGTGGACCACCTTGAAATTAAAGGGTTGGAGTGCCAGATACCAACGGGTGATCCGCGCGTTGGCATCCTTCATGCAGTGGAGCCACTGGAGGGGCGCGTGGTCCAAACAGAGGGTGAAAGAGCACCCCAGCAGGTAGTACCGGAGGGCGAGGACCGCCCACTTGATGGCCAGACACTCTTTCTCTATGGTGCTGTAGCGCCCCTCATGCACCGACAGCTTCCTGCTGATATACAGGATGGGGCGGTCTTCCCCCTCCACCTCCTGGGACAAAACTGCCCCCAGCCCTCTGTCCGACTCATCGGTCTGCAACATAAAAGGGAGAGAAAAGTCAGGGGAGTGTAAAAGTGGCCCCCCACACAGTGCAGCCTTTACCTCAGAAAAAGCCCGCTGGCATTGCTCCATCCACTGGACCGGATCTGGTGCCCCCTTTTTAGTGAGATCAGTCAGCGGGCTGATGACGTCCGAAATAATTAGGTATAAACCTACGATAGTAGCCAGCCAGCCCCAGGAACTGTCTCACCCCCTTTTTGGTCTTGGGCCTCGGGCAGGCCGCAATTGCTGCAGTCTTGTTAATTTGGGGACGCACATGCCTGTTGCCCAAGTGGAAGCCCAGATACCGTACTTCCATCCGCCCAATCACACACTTCTTCGGGTTGGCTGTGAGACCCGCTCGCCTCAGCGACCTAAGGACGGCCCTTAGATGTTCGAGGTGCCTCGGCCAGTCATTACTATAGACGATGATGTCGTCGAGATAAGCGGCTGCATAGGTGGCGTGGGGGCGGAGGACCCTGTCCATCAGTCGCTGAAACGTAGCGGGTGCCCCAAATAGCCCAAATGGAAGTGTGATGAATTGGTGTAAACCAAATGGTGTGGAAAAGGCAGTTTTTTCTTGGGATAGTGGAGTCAAGGGGATCTGCCAATATCCCTTCGTCAAATCCAGTGTCGAAGAAAAGCGAGCAGTGCCAAGTCGATCGAGCAACTCATCAATACGAGGCATTGGGTACGTGTCGAATTTAGACACCGCGTTGACTTTTCTATAGTCCACACAGAGCCAGACCGACCCGTCGGCCTTGGGTACCAAGACCACTGGGCTGCTCCAGTCACTGTGGGACTCCTCGATTATGCCCATTTCGAGCATGGTCTCAAGTTCTTCCCGAACCACCTTTTTTTTGTGTTCGGGTAGCCTGTAAGGGCAGCTACGCACTACCACCCCTGGGGGCGTCTCTATGTGGTGCTCTATGATCAGTCAGAATCTCTTTTGGGATTCCAACTCGGGAGATAACACGGAAGAGCGCCTCTGCAATACTGTGTGCTGAGATATTGTGCAGAGGCACTGCTTCCGGGTATCGCGTTGCATAGTCCACCAGAACTAATATAAAGCGGTACCCTTGTGCTGACCGAGCTAATGGCCCGACGAGATCCATCCCAATCCTTTCGAACGGGGTCTCGATTAATGGTAGAGGGCGCAAAGGCGCTTTTGGAATGGCCACTGGATTCACTAACTGGCATTCGCGGCACGCCGTACACCACCTATGAACATCACCGCGAATCCCCAGCCAATAGAATCGGGCCATTATTCGGGCTAGTGTCTTATACTGCCCTAAGTGTCCAGCCATGGGATTAAAGTGAGCCGCATGGAATACCAATTCCCAGCGGCTCTTTGGAATTAAAATTTGCATGACTCGCTCTTTAGTTTGAGTGTCCTGCGTCACTCGGTATAATCTATCCTTCATAATCGCGAAGTAGGGGAAGGACGGGGTGGCGTTCGGCTGGAGCATTTGACCATCGATTACTCTCACTTGGTCAAACGCATGTCGCAGAGTCTCGTCTCGCAGCTGCTCTAATGGGAAATCTGCGAGGGATTCCCCAATAGAGAGAGGAGGGGCCGGCAGCTCCTCACTCTGACGCGGAGATGACGTAGACGGCTCTGTGACAGCTGCTCCTACCAAAGCGACACCAGGACCTCCCCCTGTTATATGGCAGGACCCACTCTTTACTAAGTGTGTCATTAAATCCCGAAATCCCGGCCAATCAGTCCCCAAAATTAAAGAGTGGGTAAGGCGAGGATTAACCGCCTCCTTCACTATAAATTTTTCCCCTCGGAAAAAAATGTGGACTGACACCAAAGGGTAGCTGTGAACGTCCCCGTGCACACACAACACCTTCACCCCCTGTGCTCCCCCCAATGCCTCGTTTTGCACCAGGCTTTGGTGAATTGAGGTCTGATTACAACCAAAATCCACCAACGCCTTATATGTATCCCCTTGAATACTCACCGGTATGCGATACGCTCCGGCCCGATCGAGGGCGGCTCCTGGCGTGTCGGGGATCCGAACCACCACGCCCACCTCCATTGCCGTGCACTGCTGTTGGAGGTGGCCCGGTTACCCGCAGCGCCAGCAAACCGGCCCGGGCTTCCTCTCTGCACCAGTGTTCTGGGGCTCACTCACCTGAGGGGGGGGGGAGAGACAGACACAGAAGGGAGGAACGGGAGGGCACCGCGGGTGCGGCGGGCCGGCTGGGGTGGTGCCTGCCCCCGCCTCCGTGGTGGGGGAATGGGGCGAGGACGGGATACAGGAGGAGGGGGAGAGAGAGAGAGAAGAGAAGAGGCGGTCTGCTGTCCTGCCGCCGGAACAGCCGCCAAATGGTCCTCCGCCAGCTCGATGGCCTGATCCAGCGACGCCGGGTGGTGGAACTGGACCCACGCTGCAGTTCCTGTTGGCAAGCACGCGATGAACTGCTCCAGCACCACCTGATCGATGATCTCCTTGGCATTGCGGTTGCTGGCCCTCAGCCACCACCAGCAGGTGTCCTGGAGTTGCTGGCCAAACGCGAACGGCCGGCCGACTTCCTCCAAGCCCAGAGCGCGGAAGCGCTGGCGCTGCTGTTCAGGGGTGCGCCCCACACGCTGGAGGATGGCCCAGTGAAGGTCCACATAGACCAACCGGCGGTCAGCGGGGAGCTGTAGCGTGGCCAGCTGTGCCTCTCCCGTTAGCAGGGGGAGGAGGCACGCCGCGCGCTGATCCATTGACCACCCCGAGGTCTCCGCGACTTGCTCAAAGAGCGTGATGAAAGCCTCGGGGTCATCCTGTGGGCCCATCTTTGTCAGGGTGAGGGGGGATGGGCCCGCGATGGAAATGTCGGTTGTCCCCGCCGACGCGAGGAGGTGCCGGAACGCCTGTCGGTTCTCTTGCTGGGCCAACACCAGGGCCTCGAAGCGCTGCTCCTGCTCCTTATGGAGCGTGACTAGCGCCTGATGCTGGCTTTGCTGGGCTGTGGCGAGGGCGTGGACCAGGTCGGCGAATGGGGAAGACTCCACGGGGCGGTTCAGCGTTGGTGCTCCAATTCACCTGGGTTTCGGCACCACTGTAGTGGTTCAGTGTTGGTGGGTGGAGCACAGAGGACGGCAGGACAGAGATCGGGTTCAACAATAGCGTTTATTGCTATACTTTTCAGTTTAACAATCTTTACTCAGATCGACACACACACGACTGGCGTCTTGTTCGGGGATGAGCTCTTCTCTGCTCTCCCTCTTTAAATAGGGCGCGGTCACTGGGAAGACACACACAAACACAGGTTAATTGACGTCAGGTGTAGTGATTCTGCCACTTACCTTCCCTGACTCCGCCCTCCTGTCACAGACCGGCGCTTGACCACGCCCCCGCTGCCACACACTAATACTGCCAAATCCTTTCATTTGCAAGCTTTGTTGTTTGCAGGGTTCCTTATCAAATTTAAACAGCAGTAAAATATGACTGAGTTTAGGAATATGAAGGCTGGTTATGGTAATGGCAAGAGCATTGTAGGGAAAAATTGGCCTAGTAGTAAGCAACTACAAAAAAAGTTTGACACCATTAAGGAAGTGACTCCCTTAATCCAATAGATTTTGGTACAACATTTTTTTTAAACATTCAATGGTGATATATGGGCCAAATTAAGTAGTAAGTGTGGGCCATCATTAGGCTATTACTCTTTTGGTATCAAGGATAACTTACAGTTAGTTATGCCAAGCTTATTCTTTCTTCAGTTGCTTTACAATTACACAAAAAAGTGCAATAAAAACAAGGTATAGAAATAGGCAATGGGCATACCACTGTCTGCTAACATAATGGTTGACTTGAATATACAGTGGTGCTTGAAAGTTTGTGAACCCTTTAGAATTTTCTATATTTCTGCATAAATATGACCTCAAATATCATCAGATTTTCACACAAGTCCTAAAAGTAGATAAAGAGAACCCAGTTAAACAAATGATACAAAAATATTATACTTGGTCATTTATTTATTGAGGAAAATGATCCAATATTACATATCTGTGAGTGGCAAAAGTATGTGAACCTCTAGGATTAGCAGTTAATTTGAAGGTGAAATTGGAGTCAGGTGTTTTCAATCAATGGGATGACAATCAGGTGTGAGTGGGCACCCTGTTTTATTTAAAGAACAGGGATCTATTAAAGTCTGATCTTCACAACACATGTTTGTGGAAGTGTATCATGCCATGAATAAAGGAGATTTCTGAGGACCTCAGAAAAAGTGTTGTTGATGCTCATCAGGCTGGAAAAGGTTACAAAACCATCTCTGAAGAGTTTGGACTCAACCAATCCACAGTCAGACAGATTGTGTACAAATGGAGGAAATTCAAGACCATTGTTACCCTCCCCAGGAGTGGTCAACCAACAAAGATCACTCCAAGAGCAAGGTGTGTAATAGTCGGCGAGGTCACAAAGGACCCCAGGGTAACTTCTAAGCAACTGAAGGCCTCTCTCACATTGGCTAATGTTAATGTTTATGAGTCCACCATCAGGAGAACACTGAACAACAATGGTGTGCATGGCAGGGTTGCAAAGAGAAAGCCACTGCTCTCCAAAAAGAATATTGCTGCTCATCTGCAGTTTGCTAAAGATCACATGGACAAGCCAGAAGGCTATTGCAAAATGTTTTGTGGACAGATGAGACCAAAATAGAACTTTTTGGTTTAAATGAGAAGCGTTATGTTTGGAGAAAGGAAAACACTGCATTCCAGCATTAGAACCTTATCCCATCTGTGAAACATGGTGGTAGTAGTATCATGGTTTGGGCCTGTTTTGCTGCATCTCAGCCAGGACGGCTTGCCATCATTGATGGAACAATGGATTCTGAATTATACCAGCGTATTCTAAAGGAAAATGTCAGGACATCTGTCCATGAACTGAATCTCAAGAGAAGGTGGGTCATGCAGCAAGACAATGACCCGAAGCACACAAGTCGTTCTACCAAAGAATGGTTAAAGAAGAATAAAGTTAATGTTTTGGAATGGCCAAGTCAAAGTCCTGACCTTAATCCAATCAAAATGTTGTGGAAGGACCTGAAGTGAGCAGTTCATGTGAGGAAACCCGCCAACATCCCAGAGTTGAAGCTGTTCTGTATGGAGGAATGGGCTAAAATTCCTCCAAGCCAGTGTGCAGGACTGATCAACAGTTACCGCAAACGTTTAGTTGTAGTTATTGCTGCACAAGGGGGTCACACCAGATACTGAAAGCAAAGGTTCACATACTTTTGCCACTCACAGATATGTAATATTGGATCATTTTTCTCAATAAATAAATGACCAAGTATAATATTTTTGTCTCATTTGTTTAACTGGGTTCTCTTTATCTACTTTCAGGACTTGTGTGAAAATCTGATGATGTTTTAGGTCATATTTATGCAGAAATATAGAAAATTCTAAAGGGTTCACAAACTTTCAAGCACCACTGTATATGACCCTGAATAAATTCAAAATCCATATGGTCTGAAATGAATTGCAGAAATGCAGTTCAGTCCATCTTGTGTTACTTCTGCAGACAAGCAAAAGATCAGAAGTAATGTGCTATGTATTAAATAACTATACAGTTCTAATAGGGATATGTCAACCTACACTACAAACATATCTCCTGAGAGATGATGAATGGTTGTCATTCCACAGCAACAGATTGAGACAGCTGGAGGTGTAAGGAGGATTCGGACTGTCTGCTTAGCCATCTGGAAAAGCACAGGAGCCCAAGGTTTACAGCAAGCTGCACCGAAGTGCTTTTCCTTCTGTGCTCTTGTGTAGTGATTTGTATTGTGCTGTTTGTAAAAGTTTCTGTTTTTGTTTTCTTTGAAAGACTATACTGAAGTTCTGCACTTCCTGCTTCCTGTCTCAGGCATTTAGAAGGGCCAATGGTGAGATGTTGCGATCTCCTGGGGACTGCAATACTGTACCTTCTTTAGTTTTCTGTTGAAAGGACTCAATAGGAGAAGAGGCTGGATAGAGGTACTTCACATACATTATACAGTTTCTCTCAGGACTGCCCTCTGTAACCTTCATCACGTAAATGTTTGGGAGCTAGCTTGTACTCTGTCTGCCTTCTGCAGCTGGCAGATTGCATGCGAATGTCAGCAAGTCTTTAACAATTTCCACACTCACTTCTAAGTGTTTGGTTAACTCTTTCACTGATCATAGGAGCAGCTGTACGAATATGTAGAGTGATTAACTGTTGAAACCTATATGAAGATTAAGCACCATTAAACTATATTTTATGCAGGCAAATGTTAAAGAACTGCATGCTGTAGACCACCTTTTCAGGCTTTTCTGCCAACCCCAGGGTTTCCAGTTTAGGTGACAGTAGCTGCCATTTCAGAAATCGCCCACTGACATCTGTGCTCCTGAGAGACTGAAACCAGGCAAGAAAGTAAATGAGATGATCTGAGAATGAGCAAGAGAGAGAGCAAAAAAAGGAAATGAACATTTTTGCTATTGAATGCAGTTAAAAACAATATTAATAAGCATAAATAATTTAAAGGCACAAAAAGCTTTAAATGGAAATGAATGAGACTAGTGTGTGGCTGGTCTGGAGTCACTGCTGGTGTGTACTGTAGATGAGGCTTGGGAAAGAAAAGCTGGAGCAGAGTACTCTTACTGTGAGTGCTGGGTGCTGAGTGATGGCTGCCAGGGAAAATGAACTTTAAGTGTGTGAAAACTGGGGTCTGATAGCATGTTTTGGGCCTTTTCATGGTATCCTGTTTGTATATAAAACATGGTTCCTAAGCAACAGCCCATCTACTTTGAAACTGTATATTGTTCACATTTTTTTTTCTGAAATTGCATGTACTACATGCATGTACTCCTTGCATGGAAGGAAAGTCTCTTGAAGTACAGAAAAGTTATTAGTGCTGTTAGATCAACATATATCTCCACCCTAATAGAGGATAACAAAAATAATCTGAGATTCCTAGTTAATACTGTAGCAAAATTAACTAGGAAAAAGACTACCATAGACACATGCACACCTGAAATATGTAGTAGCAATGACTTCAAGATTTTTTTCAATGACAAAATTGAAAATTCAAACTAGTAATTAAAGGTCAGACAATTTAAGTAAGTCTTTAGTTAATAATATAACTGTACCTGATCAGGAATTAGAATGTTTTACTCCCCTAAGAGAAAGTGAACTAACTTCATTAATTTCCACATCAAAATCTTCAACTTGTGTACCAGATCCCTGACCTACATGACTCTTCAAACAAATAATACCAGAAGCAATTGAACCTCTTCTAAAAATAATAAATTCTTCCCTTAGAATTGGCTATGTACCCAAACCTTTAAACTAGCAGTTATCAAACCCCTGATTAAAAAAATTGACCTCAACCCCTGTCAGCTGCCCAATCATCAGCCAATATCAAACCTCCCTTTTATCTCCAAGGTTCTAGAAAAAGCTGTGGCACAGCAGTTATGCTCATATCTACATAGGAATGACATCCATGAACTGTATTAGTCAGGACTTAGACCTCATCATAGTACAGAGATAGCACTGATTAAAGTAGTAAATTACCTACTGTTGGCCTCTGATCAGTGCTGTGTCTTCCTGCATGTAACAACCCATGTTTTCTCTCTCTGTCTCTCCATCTGTCTCTCTCTCTCTGTTGAGTTACATGTCGATCCTGAGACAGCAGTGATGCTGACCTCTTCTGCTCGTTGGACCTGCCTGATCCATCCTGACACCGTACATCTGGCTGGAGTCTCATCGCATCAGTCTTGTGGAGGATGGCCCCATATGGGCAGTCAAAAGATTCACTTGGAAAATGGCTCTGGACACTTACAATTTTGCTATGATGGCTGAAGACTACAACTGCCATGATAACTTTAGGATTGCAGTTGTCATGAACAGTCTTGCACTCAAGTCTCCATAAATTAATATTTGATAACTTCAACAAAATAGATTTCATGTTCAAACTATAAAGAATTCCCTGGTTGCAGAATTGTTCTCTGAGATTATATAGGACAGAGTTACAGAAGCAAGTTATTTATAATCATGCTATCTGTTATCACCTAGATGAGGATGGGTTCCCTTTTCAGTCTGGTTCCTTTCAAGGTTTCTTCCTCATATTGTCTGAGGGAGGTTTTCCTTGCTATTGTCACCACAGACTTGCTCGTCAGGGATGGATAAATTTATTACTGATAAAATTAGCTCATATGTTTAAAGTCTTTTATTTTTCTATGAAACTGCTTTGCAACAATGTCTGTTGTTAAAAGTGCTGTACAAATAAACTGACTTGACTACATTGTCGACAGAGCAGACATTCAGATACATGGGCATAATTGGTAGAATGGCATGGTGCTATAAAATAGTAGAATAGTTTTTCTCTAAATACAAATGGAATAGTATTTACTGAAGATGTGTAATTAAAACTTGGCAGATGAATGGGAGAGAATGATTCACTTTAAATCAATTAACTATATTACATTCAAAGGGAAATTTAAGTGGCCTTTTGAGAACATACTACTCTACTTATCAAGTTTGCAACAAGACACATGAAGGGCTCTCTTTTTGTGATCATAGTGTAAAAGCAAAACAAGGTATGTTTCTGATACAGTGTATACCGTATCTTCATGACTTAGAAGGTACATTGTTACAGGTACAGATGGGGACTTATAAGAAACAGTTCTGCAGCAATGGCAAAGGAGACATTTTCTTTATTTTAACAACCTGTCAATGAAAGATGTCCAGAAACAAGAATGTATATATTTTAGAATATATATTTCCTGGCCCATATCTGTGAGACTAAGAATCTATGGAGAGAAACTACAAAAGACCTATACATTTGATCAAAAGTTAAATGCTGACCAAGTGGTCCTTTCAAACACTGTAACACTGTTAATATCAATAAAATGAATAAACTGTGAAGATAGTAACCAAAATAAACAGTTAGAGCTATTATATTTCTCAATTTATTACTCAGATCTTTCCCATATTTTGTTAAGCAGCCATTACCCCTTCCATTTGACAGACTGTTCTATGTTTCAACTACCACTTTTCCAGGCGGCACGGTGGTGTAGTGGCTAGCATGGTTGCCTCACAGCAAGAAGGCTCCGGGTTTGAACCCAGCAGCCGGCAAAGGCCTTTCTGTGTGGAGTTTGCATGTTCTCCCCGTGTCTTTGTGGGTTTCCTCCGGGTGCTCCGGTTTCCCCCACAATCCAAAGACATGCAGTTAGGTTAACGTGGGGCGGCCTTGGGCTGAGGTGCCCTTGAGCAAGATATCTGACCCCTGACTGCTCCCTGGGTGCTTTGGTGTGGCTGCCCACTGCTCTGAGAGTGTGTGTGTGTGTGTGTGTGTTCACTGCTTCAGATGGGTTAAATGCAGAGGATGAATTTCACTGTGCTTGAAGTGTGCATGTGATGAATAATAAAGGTTTCTTCTTCTTCTTCTTCTTCTACCACTTTTCCAGCCTCCCACTCATTCCTTTATTTTTACTCTCTGGCTCCATTAAATGTGCTGTCTCACTAACTAACCTGTCCCGTACGGGATGTCCCATCTCCCCTGGGGGTCATCTGACTCATCAGTCACCATGACAATCCAACAGTGTGTGTTATTTGTGTAGTGAAGATATTACATGTCAGGCTGGAGGGGCGGAGGCCATCTGTCAAACGTCAAACTGCATGCTGGCTTTTCACTGAGACCTGTGCCTGAAGCTGTTTTTTTTTTTTTAATCACCTCCTACACCAACAATCTTTATACACACACACTTACTGGCCACTTTAATTATAGGAGCTTGTTCTTGATTCTAATACTCCTGTTCTTGGCTGGCAGGAGTGGAACCCAATGTGATCTTCTGCTGTTGCATACTGAGAAGTCTTTCTGCTCACCATGGTTATAAAGAGTAACTATGAATTGCTGTGTCCTTCCGGGCAGCTTGAACCAATCTAGCCATTTTCCTCTGACCTCTCTTATCAACAAGGCATTTCCACCCACAGAAGTGTTGCTCACTGAATGTTTTTTTTGTTTTTCGCACCATTCTGTGTAAACGCTAGAGACTGTTGTATGTGAAAACCCCAGGAGATCAGCAGTTTCTGAAATACTCAAGCCAGTCCATCTTGCACGCACACCTATGCCACAGTAAAAGTCACAGTGATCACAATTTTTCCCATTGTGATGTTTGAAGTAAACATTAACTGAAGCTCTTGATTTGTATGATTTTATGCATTATACTGCTGTTAAGGGATTGGCTGATTAGATAACTGCATAAATCAGCAGGTGTATGGATGTTCCTAATAAAGTGGCCAGTGATAACCACATCCACACACACACACACACACTTACTTGAATAAAAGGAATAAAATCAAGGCAAAAGCTGGTTATAACAGGAATCCATATGTTAAGTCTAGAATATTGTTCACTGAAATAAAATGCAAAGAATCCCAACTTTTTTATTTCACTTTTAAAATACACCACTGCAAAAAAAAAAAAAAAGATATCTTAGCAAGTGAAAATATCTTGAAAATGGTTGAAACGATCTAGCATTTCCTATAGAGATCTTGCAGTCACGTGACCGGAAAGTACACAACCGCCATCTTGTCGGTCAAAAACACCGCTGAATACTGCTGCACTCGTGTACAGAATGGATCGATTTCAACCGACGGACTACACGGCTCATTTTTCTAATGAACAGATAACTAGATATATGTCTAAAATAAACGATCTACAGATTTGTGACCCTTATGGCTTTCCGGACGGAGTTTTCACGACCAGATTTTGAACTGCCAGCGGAATACCCGGACGTGTATGATTACCTCATCAACTTTCCCTCGCTGTTCAGTGGTGAAGCACTGCGTGCTTATAAATCTCTGCACAGTTATCTTTACAGAAATTCAGGATTTGTCAGCGACTCAGATGTGGCATCTTGTAAGCAAGAAAATGATCCTCACTGGATGGGTAAGTCACTTAAGTATTGAGTATAGCACTGACCAGCCGATTATTGAATAAGGTAATTCCAAATCGTCCGTGTTGTTTACATGGATCTGGCGTTGGAGAGGTAGAGGCTTGGCAGTGGAGGTTTGAGTAGCTGTTTTCTGAGCTTAGTCAACAGGCCGGCTCTGCCTGTAGCCTCGCTTCGGCTCCCGGCGCCGCCTCCTTCGCTTTGCTTCCGATAACAATCCACGGAGACCCCGCTGGTCTCGCAATCTGGTCTCGTCCGGAATGTTTTTTTTTTTTTTTTCTCGTCCGGAATGTTGTGCATGCGATGGAAATCGCTACAAACCGTCATTTTCTGCTGGAAACCAATGTCCAGTAAGTCCATACGGTTGTAGTGGATATTGAAGTCCGGTACAGACGAACAACACGCAAAAATACACACAAAAAACATAAAAACCGTGCACAGGTAGGGAGAGCTTGTAGCCGCAGCCGTTGTAGTAGAATTGTATATAGTAGGGTTTTCCAGAAGAAAAGGTAGAAGTAAAAGCAGAAGTAGAAGGCGGAATATGGCGTTTGACTGACACGATGGCGTCTGTCACAATCTGGATCGGCTGTGACGTCACATGCAAGATCTCTATTAGAAGAATACAAGACACCAATTCTGAGATTATTAAACCTAGTTCTAGGTTGCAACCAACTTATTCTCAGATGTCTTATCAAGTAAAAATATCTGTCCATGCAGAAAGATAATTTCACTGGTATTAAGTAATTTTCTCCTCAAATTCAGTTAAATTTTTTTTTTTTTGCATTGCATAAGACTTTCTCCATCTTTCTTCAGAACTGTACAAAGAACCAGAGATTTGACCCAGGCCAATCAGAGGTGCCATCATCTACAGTACCAGTCAAAAGTTTGGACACACCTTCAAATTCAATATTTTTTAATTAATTAAAAAGACACTTCATGTCTTAAAGTAATGATGGACTGGCATTTCTCTTTACTTTGTTGAGCGGTACATTACATAATTACTACAGTTGCCAAATAGGGCTATTTACTTTATTTTTTATTATTTTCTATTTGATGATCTCAGACACATTAAGAAGTAAAGAAATTGCACTATTGAACTTTTCACAAGGCACACCTGTTAATTGAAAAGCATTCCAGGTGACAACCTCATGAAGCTAGTTAAGATAATGCCAATAGTGTGCAAAGCTGTCAAGGTAAACAGTGGCTACTGTGAAGAATCTAAAATATGAAACTTTTTTTCAATACTTTTTGTTTACCACGTGATTCCATATATGTTCCATATGTTATTTCATAGTTTTGATGTCTTCAGTATTGTTCTACAATGTAGAAAATGTCTTGTTGATACCTCTGTGTAATGCACTCTAGGGCTTCACAATATAGACTGGAGTATGGCCAACAGCTTTCCATTACGTTCTTACATAGTACACCATACACATTAATCCAAGGATGAGTTGCAGCCCATGTGTTGAATGTGTCTCTTTAAAGTTTCAGCTTGTGCACAGTTACAAATGCAAACCTTCAACAGACTGTGACTATATCATATAACTCTGAGATTTCTCAAAGCTAAAATTAGGAAGTGTTGCAGTCCACGGGCTAACAAACAGCAGCTACACTGTCTGAAGTAAAATGTGGTGAAGTTGTGTTTGTTCAGGAAAATGAGAGCTAGTCCTCAAGCGTTGCTTCAACAATGCATCTTATACAAATGACAATTTTGACCATATTGAAATATATTATCATGTGATTTTGAATTATATGAGCCTTTGATGACCCATTGGAAGAAAACATTTTGTTTTACAAAATGCCACATAATGGGCAATTTCATCTTATTCACTGTATGAATGAAATGTCACATGTATAGACTGTAACACTAATTAGACCAGTTCAGTTTTTTTTATTTGTCTAGAACATTTTACAATAACTATTGTCACAAAGATGTGTTTATGGAAATCCAGATGCAGATCACTGACAAGCAAGCCATGAGTGGCAAGAGAAAACTCCGTGAAATGACATGAGGAAGAAACCTTGAGGAGAACCAAACTCCAAACCTGTCCTCTTCTGGGTGACACCAGATAGTGGGATTATATATCATTACTCTGTATAAGTCAAACAGTACTAAGTGTTTTGAAAAGGTGTTCTATATGAGTGTATTGTGGATAAAAGTCCTTGAATGAGCACAGCACAGGACAGGCTTTAGGATTATAGTAGCAGTTCTGAAGAGCAAGTCTATAGTAACCAGGTGCGTTTATGCACTGAAGCAAGGGTGAGGGCATAAAGTGTTTTGAAGATGTGTAATATTTAAGATATGCATGTGGTACTATCCACAACAGAAGAGCATGAACCATAATTGGTGTCTACTCACAGTCTGCTCATACCCGAGAATGTTTGCGACTCAGTCAATATCAAGTTAATATGGAAATACCAATTATTCCATATGAATAATGAACAGGATATAACAACATAGAATGTTTTGACTGATCATTTGTGCAAAGTTGTCTCTTTTAAGCAAACATATCATTTTGACTTCCTGTGTTTCTGTTTCAATGTTTAATACAGTTTGCCCTGCAAAACATTAAACACATCTGGTTACCTGTGAAATAATAAGATAGTGAAAGAAGTGCAAATGACATGAAAGAAGTGCACTTTACAGAAGATGTAAATGTGAAATGGAACATGACTGCAATTCCAGATTAGCAGTAAGCTATGATAAGAATGCCAATTATCCACAGTGCATGCTATGATTCTGTGGGGAAGTGGAAGTTGCCAGCTGAACCTCCTGTTGAGAGCACCACTTCCTGTTTCCACGACAACCCACAAGCAAATTCACTGTTATGAATGCTGGAAGGTATATTTTTCTGTTTCCTCAATACAGAGAACCTTGTAGAGTCATTGTGCAGATGGAAAAGCACATTTTAACTGTCTATAACACTGTCTAGCATTAGTTTAAAAACTGAAGTTCATGGTTAAGTATGGTTTAACATTTTGCTCTGAATTTGCAGAGTTAGCCCGTGAAAGATAGATAGATAGATAGTAATTGAACTGAATTATCACCTCTCTTTCACACCTAATGTCAGTGAGATCCTCACTTATACCTGTGTCACAGAGATGACAGGTGATTAATATTCACATAAAATGTTATTAGCACATTAACATGTCTTGAAAACTACATGTTGAAATTGAATTACAATTTTAAGTTCTATAATGGGGCGGCACGGTGGTGTAGTGGTTAGCGCTGTCGCCTCACAGCAAGAAGGTCCCGGTTTGAGCCCTGTGGCCGGCGAGGGCCTTTCTGTGCGGAGTTTGCATGTTCTCCCCATGTCCGCGTGGGTTTCCTCCGGGTGCTCTGGTTTCCCCCACAGTCCAAAGACATGCAGGTTAGGTTAACTGGTGACTCTAAATTGACCTTAGATGTGAGTGTGAATGGTTGTCTGTGTCTATGTGTCAGCCCTGTGATGACCTGGCGACTTGTCCAGGGTGTACCCCGCCTTTCGCCCGTAGTCAGCTGGGATAGGCTCCAGCTTGCCTGCGACCCTGTAGAACAGGATAAAGCGGCTAGAGATAATGAGATGAGATGAGAAATTCTATAATGGTTCTTTTGCTAGTTAATGGCTGTTAACTATTAGGAACTTTCTGTGACACAGAAGTACTATGATTAGGAATTCTGTAGGAACCCCAGAGGAACAAACCAAATAATTCTTATATGGATGTATTTGTAGATTTTGTTCAGGCAGCTAATAGAATTGAAGCTGGTTTGAAACTCTTCGGACTTATTTAGAGTTTTCCTGCTGCTCCCAAACCTTAAAGAAAAATTGCACTTGAAAAGTAGCTGGCTTCTTTGTTTATTTGAATTGTTTTACAGCTGTACATAGTAATATTGAGGACATGAATATCTGTGTCACCTATTAGCATGTGCCCATCTTTGATCATGTGACAAACTCAACAGATGCTGCATTAAATTAGGGACAGAAATACTTTTGTTACTAACTGGGGAGCACTATGACTTCTCAGTAAGATGGTTATTTTCTGCTCCATAAACTCTTCATTGGACTACTGTCCAACACCCAAAGGCCCAGTCAGTCAACCCAAAGCAGGAGTTCTGCTTTTTCAAATCCACTGCTGGAGCCTAAAACTTTGTTGATGCACATTCCTCCAGAATGGGCTCTAATGTCTGAGTAATTGCCTTGGGCATCATGGAATGCACAGAGAAATGCTATAGGTGGATATCCATCCATCCATTATATCTTCCATTTATCCGTCAGGGTCATGGGGGAAGCTGAAGCCAATCCCAGCTGACTTTGGGCGAGAGGTGGGGTACATCCTGGGCAGGTTGCCAATCTATCTCAGGTCTAACACAGAAACAAACAACCATTCACACTCACATTCACACCTATCAGTAATATAGAATAATATAAACGTACAACCCCAATTCCAAAAAAGTTGGGACAAAGTACAAATTGTAAATAAAAACGGAATGCAATGATGTGGAAGTTTCAAAATTCCATATTTTATTCAGAATAGAACATAGATGACATATTAAATGTTTAAACTGAGAAAATGTATCATTTAAAGAGGAAAAATTAGGTGATTTTAAATTTCATGACAACAACACATCTCAAAGTTGGGACAAGGCCATGTTTACCACTGTGAGACATCCCCTTTTCTCTTTACAACAGTCTGTAAACGTCTGGGGACTGAGGAGACAAGTTGCTCAAGTTTAGGGACAGGAATATTAACCCATTCTTGTCTAATGTAGGATTCTAGTTGCTCAACTGTCTTAGGTCTTTTTTGTCGTATCTTCCGTTTTATGATGCGCCAAATGTTTTCTATGGGTGAAAGATCTGGACTGCAGGCTGGCCAGTTCAGTACCCGGACCCTTCTACGCAGCCATGATGCTGTAATTGATGCGGTATGTGGTTTGGCATTGTCATGTTGGAAAATGCAAGGTCTTCCCTGAAAGAGACGCCGTCTGGATGGGAGCATATGTTGCTCTAGAACCTGAATATACCTTTCAGCATTGATGGTGTCTTTCCAGATGTGTAAGCTGCCCATGCCACATGCTCTAATGCAACCCCATACCATCAGAGATGCAGGCTTCTGAACTGAGCGCTGATAACAACTTGGGTCGTCCTTCTCCTCTTTAGTCCGAATGACACGGCATCCCTGATTTCCATAAAGAACTTCAAATTTTGATTCGTCTGACCACAGAACAGTTTTCCACTTTGCCACAGTCCATTTTAAATGAGCCTTGGCCCAGAGAAGACGTCTGCGCTTCTGGATCATGTTTACATACGGCTTCTTCTTTGAACTATAGAGTTTTAGCTGGCAACGGCGGATGGCACGGTGAATTGTGTTCACAGATAATGTTCTCTGGAAATATTCCTGAGCCCATTTTGTGATTTCCAATACAGAAGCTTGCCTGTATGTGATGCAGTGCCGTCTAAGGGCCCGAAGATCACGGGCACCCGGTATGGTTTTCCGGCCTTGAGCCTTATGCACAGATTCTTCCAGATTCTCTAAATCTTTTGATGATATTATGCACTGTAGATGATATGTTCAAACTCTTTGCAATTTTACACTGTCGAACTCCTTTCTGATATTGCTCCACTATTTGTTGGCACAGAATTAGGAGGGTTGGTGATCCTCTTCCCATCTTTACTTCTGAGAGCTGCTGCCACTCCAAGATGCTCTTTTTATACCCAGTCATGTTAATGACCTATTGCCAGTTGACCTAATGAGTTGCAATTTGGTCCTCCAGCTGTTCCTTTTTTGTACCTTTAACTTTTCCAGCCTCTTATTGCCCCTGTCCCAACTTTTTTGAGATGTGTTGCTGTCATGAAATTTCAAATGAGCCAATATTTGGCATGAAATTTCAAAATGTCTCACTTTCGACATTTGATATGTTGTCTCTGTTCTATTGTGAATACAATATCAGTTTTTGAGATTTGTAAATTATTGCATTCCGTTTTTATTTACAATTTGTACTTTGTCCCAACTTTTTTGGAATTGGAGTTGTAATTTGCATGTCTCTGGACTGAGGGAGGAAACTGGAGCACCCAGATGAAACCCATGCAGATATGGAGAAAACAAACAAATTCTGCACAGATAGGCCCCAGTTGGCTGCAAGGTTCAAATCCAGTATGTTCTTGCTGTGAGACAACAGTACTAACCACAGCACCACTGTGCCACCCAATAGAGGGATATGTATATGGTAAATGAAATACACTGCCTGGCCAAAATAAGTTGCCATTTGGATTTAAATAAGCAAATACTTAAGAGCCTTTGACTGAATAATTACTATAGTGATTCATATGTGGGCAGCACGGTGGTGTAGTGGTTAGTGCTGTTGCCTCACAGCAAGAAGGTCTGGGTTCGAGGGCCTTTCTGTGTGGAGTTTGCATGTTCTCCCTGTGTTCGTGTGGGTTTCCTCCGGGTGCTCCGGTTTCCCCCCACAGTCCAAAGACATGCAGGTTAGGTTAACTGGTGACTCTAAATTGACCGTAGGTGTGAATGTGAGTGTGAATGGTTGTCTGTGTCAGCCCTGTGATGACCTGGCAACTTGTCCAGGGTGTACCCCGCCTTTCACCCGTGGTCAGCTGGGATAGGCTCCAGCTTGCCTGCAACCCTGTAGAAGGATAAAGCAGCTAGAGATAATGAGATGAGATGATTCATATGTTTTAGCTGGGAACAGTTCTTTTAATCCTAAATGATGCAGTAAGTAGCTTCGTATTTATATCAGAAGATGTATCCCATGGTTGTGGATAAGATGTTCCTGTGAGGGGTTTCAGAAGGGTCAAAATATTGGCCTGCATCAAGCAAAGTAAACAAATAAGGAGATTTTTTTAAATCACTGGAATTGGGTTAAGAACTGTCCAATGAATTCTGACAATTTGGAAGGAAAGTGGTGAACCATCAACTTCGTGGAAGAAATGTGATCGGAGATGACTTAAACGCCTGGTGAATTTGAATCATAAAAATTCAACCATTTTTATTTTAGTTTATTTAATACTTTTTTAAATACATTTTTATTTTTATATTCATTTTTATTTTTACCAAAATTGAACATCTGTGGGATGTGCTGGACAAACAAGTCTGCTCTATGGAGGCCCTACCGCACAACTTAAAGGACTTAAAGGATCTGCTGCTACAATCTTTGTGCCAGATACCACAGCACAACTTCAGAGGTCTCGTGTAGTCCATGCCTTGATAGGTTAAAGCTGTTTTGGCCTATACAATATTAGGCAGGTTGTTTTAATGTTATGGTTGTTTGGGATAGATAGATAGATAGATAGATAGATAGATGGATGATTGGGGTTGATGAATCACATTGCACAAAAACACTGGAATCTGATTACATTCAAATCATCAAACCTCATTCTGGATTGAAGATGTCTGCTTCTTTTCACCCATCCTAGCCCACCTTATGCTCTGGTCCCAGGCAAATCTAATTTCTGCTTGGTGGTCCTGAACTGCTGGATGTTTCCTAGACCACACCCTTTTTCTTTCAGCTGGCCCTCAGAGAGAGAGAGAGAGAGAGAGCGAGATCTAGGACCTCAGAGTGTTTGTACACCCGTCTAGTTCTTTTTAAATTTGCAACAGCTGTAATGATGTCAGTACACAGTGAGCAGAATATTCCGGCACCAGTGCAAGGCTTTTGTATAAATCTGTGTACTCAGGTGCGGTGTGTGTGAAGTCAGAAGAGCACAGCAGCCAAGCAGGGGTCCGAGGGGAGCTTTGTCCCTGGGCCAATCCCACTTTGGCACAAGCTTCTTCCCATGAACCCGAGCTCTTGAAACAAAGTGGGGGAATAAATTATCTTTCTCTGAGCTTGCCGGGGTTTGCTTTTTTTAAACTTGCATTAAAAATCCAGTTAGGAAAGGACATTGTGAGGGCATGAAGGCAGTGTCTCTAAACACAGGATGGTTAAGTGCAAGTCTTACCGTATATAAAATGAGGCAACACTGGAAATAGAACATTTATGTAGTCAGTGTAAATTCTGGGTTCTAATATTTACAAATGAATTTGATATTTAATGCCGACTGATATTTTCTTGCAAAAATAATATGAGTAGGAATCGATTTTTCTTGTTGCGGAATAGTTTTTAATATTTTAATTATACAACCTAACACTATAAACTGATTCCATAACAATATAATTGCTTTGTTAGCAAACTGCCACTACAGTTGATATACAGGGGGCTGCAAAAGTAGGTATACAGTAATGAAAAACAAAATGTTCACACAAAACATTAGTATTAAATGAAACCTAGCACCACTATTAGAATTCTGGTAATACTGGAATAATCCTTAGCCTACTGTATACCTACTTTGGCAGCCCCCTGTATATACCTGTGTGGGCATCTAAAGAAGTCCAATGTTTCTTGACATAAGCTGGGAAGTTTTTCTATCACATGGAAGCCCAAAGGTTAGAGCATGTTGAAGAGAACAAAGTAATAAGGAAAACAGGAAATAGAAACAAGAACACTAGCCTCTGAAACAGACATAGTGAGTAAAGTATCCATCCATTATCTGTAGCCGCTTATCCTGTACAGGGTCACAGGCAAGCTGGAGCCTATCCCAGCTGACTATAGGCGAGAGGCAGGGTACACCCTGGATCAGGGGCGCAGATACGTTTTTTGAACTGGGGGGGACAAAGCTGCCAGCAAACCAACCCCAACATGTGTTGACTTTCTAACTATGCCTGTGTGTTGCGTGAGCGGCAGTCAGTCAACAACTCTTCACAAAGTTTCCTTATGAAACAATATGCTCGCTGAAATTATGGCAGGGAACGCCAGATTAAACATTAAAACTGCCTTCTGAGCACTGTATCTACAGGCTACCACCGAAAGAAGGAGGCTACCAGAAAGGCATCTCTACTCCGTACGATTTTACTTTCACTACAACATTACTTTGAACAGACTATCAAAAAATTGCAAGGTGATATGATAAAGTAAGGCACAGTTTACTTACAATCATTGTTTTTTGAAAAAACGATGCAGTCGTTTTCTGCCTTTTCGGTTTGGCACCCTTCATCATGCCGTGTTGGGGTCCTGAACTAGGAGCTGTCCCTGATATGCCTGTCAAACTTGTTGTGGGTAACCATAGCAACCAAGCTCGAGCTCGCAACCTGTGCAGTCTGCGCAGCTCAACCAACCGAATATCAGTCTTTGTTTTGTTTTATGTGAGTTGTTGCAACTATGTATGTACTGCTGTGCACCTCAATAAACCGAATGGTAATTAGTCTTTTGATTTTTCCGTGAGGTTTGCCTTATGCAAAGAAAGACAGCATAGACGTTTTTTCCTCCCTATAAGTGGGGGGGACCGAATGAGGTGAATTTAAATCTGGGTGGGACGAATCCCACCCTCTATCTGCACCCGTGCCCTGGATAAGTCATTGCAGGGCTGACACATGGACACAAACAACCGTTCACACTCACATTCACACCTATGGTCAATTTAGAGCCACCAATTAGCCTAACCTGTATGTCTTTGGACTGTGAGGGAAACTGGAACACCCAGAGGAAACCCACACAGACATGGGGAGAACATGCAAACTCCACACAGAAAGGCCCTCATTGGTCACTGGGCTTGAACCCAGGACCTTCTTGCTGGCTGTGAGGCAACAGTGCTAACCACTACACCACCGTGCCACCATGAATAAAGTTTAACAGATGGAAATGAATGACTGACTATTTATAGATACTTTCATAACAAGCTGAATGAGAGACAAGCTTGACCTAGGTGCAAACAAAGACCAGAAGACAAGACCAAGGCAGAACATTAAAGAAAGAAAAGAAAGAAAGCACAACTTTATTCATCACACACTTGTGAAATTCCTCTCTGCATTTAACCCATCTGAAGCAGTGAACACAGACATGCACACACATGTGAGCAATGAGCACACACACATACCCAGAGCAGTGGGCAGCCATGCTAACAGCACCCGGGGAGCAGTTGGGAGTTAGGTGCCTCGCTCAAGGGCACCTCAGCCCAAGGCCGTCCTATATTAACCTAACCGCATGTCTTTGAACTGTGGGGGAAACCAGAGCACCCAAAGGAAACCCACGCAGACATGGGGAGAACATGCAAACTCCGCACAGAAAAGCCCCCACCGGCCGCTGGGCTCGAACCCAGAACCTTCTTGCTGTGAGGCGACCGTGCTAACCACTTACACCACCGTGTAAGATGGAAGTAAAAAAAAAATGGGAGTTTCGTGACATTTTATATACATTCTATATAATGATAGAGTTATTGCACAATATTCCTTCATTCATTCATCTTCAGCAACTGTTTTATCCTGGTCAAGGTTGTGGTACATTTGGAGCCTTTCCCAGGAACACTGGGCATAAGACAGGAATTCACCCAAGATAGGTGATCTTTTGTAGGACACTACCTACCAGAATGTTTTGAGAGGTGTGAGGAAACAGGAGAATCCAGAGGAAGCTCACATAGACAAAGGGTGAAGATGAGAATCTCTGCACAGACAGTAACCAAGATCAGGATCAAACTACAGACATTTGAAATGTGAGGCAGCCATGCTACCCACTACACCACTGTGTCACCCTTATTCCACTATAACCAAATATTATTCATTTATAGTTTTTTTCCTTTCCAAATTTTCTTCCAGTTTAGACATTGCTACTTCTAGCCCATTAGATAGTTCTCCCCTGTCACGTGGAAGCTTCCAAGTGGGGATGATAAAAGCACAATCTTCTTAAAAAAAAAAGACACATTAAGCCACCACTGTTTTCAAACTGCTTTGGAGGGATATTAATATTTTATTGCTGTGCCACTCAAGAGGCAGTATATGGAATTAGGATTGCTTATAGTTCATTGGGCAGCATAGTGGTGCAGTGGTTAGCACTGTTGCCTCACAGCAAGGAGGTCCTGGGTTTGAGCCCAGAGGCCCACTGAGGCCTTTCTGTGTGGAATTTGCATGTTCTCTCCATGCAGATCAAAGACATGCAGTTTCGTTAACTGGCTACTCTAAATTGCCCATAGGTGTGAATGGTTGTTTGTCTGGCAAAGCTATGACAGGCCTAGCAAGCCAGCGGTAGATAAAGGCCAAGTTTACATTAGACCGTACCTGTCTCGTTTTCTTTGCGGATGCACTGTCCGTTTACATTAAAATGCCTGGAAACGCTGGGAAACGGGAATCCGCCAGGGTCCACGTATTCATTCCAGATCGTGTCTGGTCCGGTGCTGTGTAAACATTGAGAATACACGGATACGCTGTGCTGAGCTCTAGCTGGCGTCGTCATTGGACAATGTCACTGTGACATCCACCTTCCTGATTCGCTGGCGTTGGTCATGTGACGCGACTGCTGAAAAACGGTGCGGACTTCCGCCTTGTATCACCTTTCATTAAAGAGTATAAAAGTATGAAAATACTGCAAATACTGATGCAAATACTGCCCATTGTGTAGTTATGATTGTCTTTAGGCTTACCATCCTTCCACTTGCAAGTGGTAAGTGATATGCACTGGGATCACACACACAGCAGCTCAGTCCCGAATCACTGCTCGTGCGCTATACTCGCGCGCTCTGTGAGCTGCGCAGGGCCAGAGTGCGCACCCTCCAGAGGGCACTCGCTGTTCAGGGCGGAGTGATTTGGAGCGCAGCATGCCTGCGGAGCCGAGCGTATCCGTGTATTGGTGTTGCTGTGTGCACGCGAATCGTGTATTGGTGTTGCTGTGTGCATGCTAATCGTTTTAAAAACGTTAATCTGATGATCCGCTGATATGGTCTAATGTAAACCCCACCAAAGTGTGCTCAAGACAAGATGCAGACAGCCTTGGAAGAGGCTGGTAACTGACAGGCCATTTGTCCTACAGGGCATCAGGAAAAAAAAATACATATAGTTAATTTGTAAATGGAGTCCATTTTATTTGTTCTTATATGTACATATGCATATTCATGGTCAAGGTCAAGCCTTTTTATTTATCATTTCAACCATATACAGTTGGTACAGTACACAGTTAAAATGAAACAACATTTCTTTAGGACCATGGCGCTATATAAAGCATCACAGGACTACAAATCTACAATACAACATAAAGTGTAAAAGTACGATGAGTGCAAACATTGCAGACAATAAACTACACAAACAACATAAAGTGCAGACATCAACACCAGAAAGTGCAGACAACAAGGACAGTGCAAAGATAACAACTAGCACAAATAACAGCATATTGCCAACCAGTACGAGTATTGCCAACCTGCTACCATTAATGTGCGGAAAGTTGAGTGCGCATATTGAGGTAGTATATGAAAAGGGAATAAGGCCCAATCCCAATTCTAATTTCTACCCCTCCGCCTTCCCCTCAGCCTTCCCCTCCGCCTTCCCCTTGGCCTTTCCCCTTGAAACTGAGCTACAAGGGATAGGGCTTGAAATTCAACCCTTACGTATTGGGATAGCCCTTCAACGATCGCATACGTCATCGCGTACCTCCGTCAGCGTTTACGTTAGCAAAACGCGACCAAATGCGTCATTGGCTGCGACCAGCCGCTACAGTCAGAGCCAGAGATCTCTGCTGGCAGGGTGTGATTTGTTAACTAACACCACTGAATGGGATATCTTTGGCGCTTCGTGCACCACATCCGACAGAATGAGGTGTCAGAACACTCATGTAAACAATAAAAGCGAGAATAACAGAACAAAACGTACGCAGTCAAGCAACCGAAAACAATACTCACTCCCAAAGCTTTTTAGCAGCAGCTTGGATTTCAGAAATCGCTGCTCATTCTCAGCTCGAAAGCGAATCAAGCGGCGTGTTTCCTCTGGATAACAACTTAAAACACGTAAATAATGGAGAAAATACATTTATGACAATCTTTCGCCGCGGGAACCGCCATCTTTCTGAAATCCGCATGAAATCTCGCTGAAATCCGCATGGCATTGTGGGAAATCACTCAAACCCCTTCGTTCGGAGTCTGCTCCAGGAAAATCTCCGTTTGGAGGGGTACAGAAGCCCTCCCCCTTCCCCTACCCCTCCGCGTTAACTGGGATTGGGATACCCCTACCCCTTCACGTGAACGCGCAAAATGGAGGGGAAGGGCCAAGGGGTTGGTCCAAGGGGTGAAATGGGATTCGGCCTAAATAAATGTCAAACTTTTGTATGTGATAGACATTGTAAACATTGTTAAGTGATAGTGCATTATTGTTCACTGTGCAAAGACTGCAGTGAGAGTGGTGTATTCAACAATCCATGTGTATCAGTCCAGGCTCTCAGGGTTGAGAAGACTGATGGCATGTGGGAAGAAACTGTTACAGACTCTGGCTGTGAAGGCCTGAATACTTTGATACCTTTTTCCAGACGGCAGGAGGGTGAAGAGGTTGTGAGAGGGGTGTGTGGGGTTGGCTATGATGCTAGTAGCTTTTCGGATGCAGCATGTGGTGTAAATGTCCATGATGGAAGGAAGAGAAGCTCCATTGATCATCTCAGCTGTCCTCACTATCCACTGTAGGGTCTTGTGATCCGAGACGGTGCAATTCCCAAACCGCAGCTGCTCAGAATGCTCTCAATAGTTCCTCTGTAGAATATAGTGAGGATGGGTGATGGGAGATGGGTATTCCTCAGCCTCTGTAGGAAGTAGAGACACTGCTGGGCTTTCTTGGCAATGGAGCTGGTGCTGAGGGACCAGGTGAGGTTCTCTGCCAGATGAATACCAAGGAACTTGGTGCGCTTGACATTTTTCACAAGTGAATCATCAATACAATGGAGAGTGGTCACTCCATGTTCTTCTGAAGTCAACAACTATCTCTTTTGTTTCGTCCACATTCAGAGACAGGCTGTTGACTCTGCACCAGTCTGATAGCCATTGCACCTCCTATCCATATGCTGTCTCGTCATTCTTACTGATGAGACCCAACACAGTCGTGTCATCAGCAAACTTGATGTGATTTGAACTGTGAATTGCTGCATGTTCGTGAGTCAGCAGAGTGAACAGCAGTGGACTGAGCACACAGCCCTGGGGGGCCCCAGTGCTCAGTATGGTGGTGCTGGAAGTTCTGTTCCCAAGCTGGACTGACTGAGGTCTCTCGGTCAGGAAATTCAGGATCCAGTTGCAGAGGGAGGTGTTCAAGCCCAGCAGGTTCATATTTCCAAATAGCTGCTGAGGAAAGATTGCGTTGAATGCTGAAGTGAAGTCTATGAACAGCATTCAAATGTATGTGTCCTTCTTGTCCAGGTGGCTAAGGGCCAGATGAAGGGTGGTGGCAATGGCATCATCCATTGACCAGTTATGGTGATACGTGAACTGCAGGGGGTCCAGTGAGGGAGGCAGCAGGGTTTTTATGTGCCTCATGACAAGCCTCTCGAAGCATTTCACAATGGGACAGTCGTCATTGAGTCAGGCAGGGCTGGCCCAAGCCTTTAAGGGGCCCTAAGCAGAACTTGATTTGGGGGCCCCCCACACCACCAAAACTACACTGCTAGCTGCCTTATTATTTCTTAGGCTACACAGTTAGCCTAGTTAGTCTAGCCACCCACCATAATCTGCATTTTTAGTTGGTTTACATTATACTGCAACTTGTGGCTATTGCAATATAAAATATTCAGAGTGATGTGTGGCATATTTGTAAGTAAAACAACAAATCAGTAGACAAGACACTGTATATGTAAACAAGTTAACCAGTTTATCTTGCACTAATGTGCAAAACAAACTCATAGTCATAATGACTTTGTCCACTTGAGCTAATATCGGTCATGACATTTAGGTTGGAGTTTGTAAGTAAAGCGACGGCTCTCAGCTTAGAACTAAAGATGATATCTGAGGCTACATTTTGTTGTGTTGGGTAGCATAACGTTAGCTACTATGACAGACATTCTGTTAGCTAATCCAGCCAACCTAGCCAGAATATAGACAACCTTAATGACACAAAAATAGTAACATTGGACATTCAAATTTACCTTTTTCTTGCTGCTTTTTTTCTTCCTCTTGTCTCTTCCTCTTCTCTGCCCCAGATGGATAATTTCTTTTTTGAGACATGGCTTAGCCATCTAGTCCACCTATCTTCCGAAGTGAATAACTCCTGTCACGTCACGTGCGTCTGGTTGTGCAGGAGTGCAGTGGCAGCAACCAGCAGCAAGGATTAGTTAACCTAATGTACCAACTATGAAAATGATACAAAAAGTTATTTTGTGTCTTATTTTTGTGTCTTTTGTTTCTGCTATATCATGTCATTGATATTACATTTTTTTAATTAAAAATATTTTTGCAGGTGGGCATTCCAACTGCTCTTGGGGGCCCCCTGGTGGTGTGTGGGGCCCTAAGCGGGCGCTTAATTCGCTTATGCCTTGGGCCGGCCGTGGAGGCAGGACACTAAAGACTTCTTCAGCACGGGGACGATGGTAGTGGCCTTGAAGAATTTTTGAATGATGGTGTTGCTCAGGGAGATGTTGAAGATGTCAGTGAGAATATTGGCCAGCTGGTCTGCACATCCTCTGAGCACTTTACCGTGGATGTTGTCTATTCCAGCAGCCTTCCATAGGTTGACTGTGCATAGAGTTTTCCTCACATTGGCTGTGGTCAGACACAGGACCTGGTTGTTGGGAGGAGGGATGGTCTTCCTCACTGCCATGCCATTCTGTACCTCAAACTGTGCATAGAAGCTGTTCAGCACATCTGGAAAGGAGGCATCATTATCACAGGCAGGTGGTGGTGTCCTGTAGTTTGTGATGGCCTAGATGCCCTGCTACATGTGCCGTGTGTCACCGTTGTCCTGGAAGTAGCTGTGGGCTCTCTGGCTGTGTGCAGTTTGGCCCTTGCTGCTCTTAGGGTCACTCGGTCACCTGCTCTAAAGGCACCATCTTGGGTCCTCAGTAGTGCAGGCACCTTTGCAGTAATCCATGGCTTCTGGTTGGGGTGAGTGGTGATGGTCTTAGAGACAGTAACATCAATGCACTTGTTGATGTAGCTGGTCACTGATACTGTTTACTCATCTAAGTTGGTGTAGTCGCCATTGGTTGCAGCATCCCTAAACATGTCCCAGTCAGTTCTCTTAAAACAGTCTTGGAGAGCAGAGATAGCTCCTTCTGGCCAGGTTTTCACCTGTTTTACAACCAGTTTGGAGCATCTGACGAGCAGTCTGTATTCTGTAATTAGCATAACAGAGATGTGGTCTGAGTAGCTGAGGTGGGAGTGGGGCTCCGCCCAGAATGTGGTGGGAATGTTTGTGTAAACAAGATCCAGCACATTTGCCCCCTAGTTGGTCCATATGCTGATCAAAATTAGGGAGCACTGAATTGAGATTCACATGGTTGAAATCTCCAGCAACAATAAACAGTCCTTTGTGTGCATTCTGCAGTTCACTGATAGCACCATACAGTACACAGAACACTTCCTTAGCATTAGTGCTGGGGGGAATGTAAACTCTGTTTATGAATATGGAAGTGAATTCCCATGGTAAATAAAACGGTTTACATCTAACAGTCATAAACTCCACTAGCATTAAGCAATAACCAGAGACTAGCACCGAATTCCTACACCATTCTGTGTTGATGTAAATACACAAGCCACCTCCACAAGTCTTACTCCACAGAGCTGCATTTCTGTCAGCTCAGAACAAAGCTAGCTCATCCAGCTGAATGGTGGTGTCCGGAACTCAGTTGCTGAGTCACGTGTCCATGAAAACAAGGACACAGCAGTCTCTAAACTCATGCTGGGTAGTTCACTGGACTTGGATATAGTCTAGTTTATTTTCCAGGAAGCAGACATTGGAGAGTAGAATAGATGGGAGAGCTGGCTGGTTAGGGTTAGCCTAGCGAGGTTAAATTCTAGCCTAGCCTAGCAAGGTTAAAATCCTGTGAATTTTAACCTCAGTTTGGTTTTGGAAGTTTAATCGACACTTAAGTCACTTTATCATACAGCCCCAAATCAGAAAATGTCATGACATATATCATGAAATGTTGAAATTAGAACTGAAAACAATGATATCTAAACAATTGTTGACCTGTATTGCACTCAAGACAATAAAACAGCACATTTATTTATTAACCTTATGAATTCTATTATTTTTTAAAATAAACATATTTCAATTTTGATTCTTGCAACGCATTTAAAAAAAAAAAAAGTTGGGTCGATAAAGCATTTACCACTATATAATGTTTCCACTCCTTCTCACAACACTTAAAAGCTGTTGAGGGACTGAAGACACCAAGTGATGAAGCAGTTCAGATGTTATTTTGTCCCATTCTTCCTGTAAACAAGTCCTAAGGTATGCAAAAGTATGTGGTCATCATTGTCATATTTTTCATTTCAAAATTCATCACACATTCTCTGTTGAAGACAGGTACCCTCTTCTTCTGCAGTCTTTGTAATGCATGCAGAATGTGGTTTTGCATTGTCTTGTTGAAATATTCCTGGAAAAGATGTTGTCTTGAAGGCAGCATACGTTGCTCCAAAATCTGAATGCAGTTTTCTGCATTAATGCTGCCATCACAGAAGTGTATGTTTCCTTACCCAAGGGCACTGACTGTGGCAACAATATGAGTCACCCCACATGTGTGTTTGTGTGTGAGCATTAAAATCACTGAAAAGTGCAAGCTTTAAAAATAAAATTCACTGGCATTATACGCCTGTCTCACGATTCCTCATTACCTAAACATAGAAAGTTGTCACATAGGTGCTGAAACCCAGGATTGAGGAACAAACACCACTATAGAGTCCAAACCAGTCAAAGTGCTCCTCCAGACCCTTGTCAGCAATCTCCAGTGCCAGCACCAAGACCTTGTCATGCTGTCTGTATATCATGGCAGTGATTCTGGGCTTTGCTTGAGGCCCAAGTGGAGGACTGGTAGGTGATCCGGAGCCTGGTCTAGTCCGTGGGTACTCCAGCGGTCACTCCCATGGCCAGCGTTCCTGTTAAGCTGGTCTGGATGGGGCCGCAGGACAACCCAGAAGCCATCATTGAGCTGTTCAAGTGTGTCAGGAAAGCCAAACTCATGGCCAACCTCACAGTGGGTGGCCTATTTATTGCTGCTTCTGGTGGGGGAAGCCCAGCTCATGGCTTGGCAGCTCCTGGTCACTGGCATGCTGGAGTACCCAGACTTGAAGCGGGCTATACTGCAGTGGATCAGCTATGCCCCAGAATAGCATTGCCAGTGCTTCCACGTGCTGGCATATGGCAAAATCGGCTGCCCATTTGCTTTTCTCAGTGGTTCCAAGACAACTGCTGATAGTGGTTGTTGACGGGTGAGTGCGACACTGAGGACATTGTCAGTTGAATGGCACTGGAGCAGCTTGTTGCGTGACTGCTGAGTAAAATGTCGATATGGATCCAGTGTCACCATGTGGCGTCACTGGAGGAGGTGATCCAGCTGGCAGAGGATCACCTGACGGCATTTCCAGGAACCAGTGCTCCTGCAACATTTCTCTCTCTGGTTACTGAAAGGTATGCAGACACACTACTTGATAGCCAGTAATTAGTTACAGGTGTAACTCATCCCATTTTACCTGTTGGTTCAACCTGACTCCTCACCATTCACAGCTGACACTTGACCACACCCTTGCTGCCACAGTGACATAACCTCATATCATGACAGACCCTGGCTTTTGGACTTCCTGTTAACAGTCTATATGGTTACATTTCTTCCAAAAAAGACCTGGAATACTGGTTTGTCTGACCACAATACACATTTCCATTGTGTGACAGTCCATCCCAGATGCCTCCAAACCCAGAGAAGTTGATGGCACTTCTGGACACAGTTAACATTAAGCTTCCTTTTTGCACAGTAAAGTTTTAACTGGCATTTGTGGATGTAACTCCCTATTGTTGTACTTCACAAAAGGTTTGCCAAAGTAATCCTGAGTCCATGTGGTTATAACAGCTATAGATGAATGATGGTTCTTGATGCAGTGCCATCTGAGGGATCTGAGATCACAGTTGTTCAGCTTAGGCTTGCAACCTTGCCCTTTATGCCCTGAAATTCCTCCAGATTCCTTGAATCATTTAATGGTATTACGCACCCTAAAGGTGGAAATATCCAAATCCTCTCATATCTTTACTTGAGGAACATTGTTTTTAAACATTTCAATAATTTACTCATGCCTTTATTGACAAATGGGAGATCCTCAGCCCATCTTTGCTCCTCAAAGACTACACCTTTTCTGGACATTGATTTTGTACCAAATCATGATTATAATAACCTGTTGACATCACCTGTTTCAAATCACATCATTATTTAACTGTTTTACATCATTACTAGCCCTAAATGGCCACCATACCAACTATTTTTCGAATGTCTTGCAGGCCTGAATCACAGGAATGGATATATATTAACAAATAAAATGAAGTTGACCAGACAAAACATGAAATATCTTGGGTTCATACTGTCTGCAGGGAAATACAAGCCTAAGTCAATTTAGAAATCACTGCTTTCTTTTTTAATTTGCATTTTCCATTACATCACAGTTTTTTCTGATTTAGGGTTTGTAACACTCCAACAGCTCAGGGAATGAGGAACGGGGGAAACAGGCTTGACAACTCAAACTGCATTTTTATTTGTCATGAATTTCATTTTTCAGTGACTTTAGTTTCTCTGCTTTTCACACACATGCACACACAAACACAGTGCTGGGTACCTCAGCTCTCTCTTTCTCTGATTACCAGCTTCTCTCTGAAAGAACACAGAAAATACACAAAAGTAAATTGCCAGTAATCAAACACAGGTGAAACTCATCACATGTTACCTTCCAGCTCTACCTGACTCCTTGCCACCTGCAGCTGACGCTTGACCACGTCCCCACTGCCACAGGGTTGGATGTGGCTTTCTAGATTTGCTGTGCAAAGCTAGTTGGGAGAAATAAATTGGAGATGTTCCTGGATTTGAAATATACCTAAGGGTATTTGTTAGTTAATACCATGTGTCTATTACTGAGGTTTATTCACCAGCATGAATGCTTTGGATGAATGCTGCAGGAAGTTTAAATTAGAGAAACACTAAATCAATACAATCTCCCTAGGTGTAATGAAAATATTTATTCAGCGTTACGTGAATCACATGCAGTTCTTATAAAGTGACCTGTTTGACTCAGAATCTCCTCTCTCTCTCTCAAATTCACTTATTATCTAAGTCAAACAAGAAAACATGCCTTTAAAACTTTTTATTTATTTGTTTATTTATGTCACACTCTACATAATTACAATTCATTCTAGGAAATGAAACATAATATAGGTGTGTTTTATTCTGGATTAAAATACAACACAAATCCAAGAGCTTCTGCGGTAAAGAAACCACATCCAACCTTTTTGTGTTTCTTTTTTTCACACACTGTATAAAAAGAGTTATCAAGAATTCTGGTGTACTGCTATATACCGATGTACCTATTATAATGTGGAATAGCTCACTCAGACTCAGACTACAAGATGCAATTTTAATGTGATCCTGACTGCTCTAAGAGTATAACCATGACATCATCCTATTGAATACTTTCAGCCCATAGTTCTTAGTAAAGTTCTTTTGTCCCATCACTTCCATTTAGACTACTCAGCAGTTACTACTGATGTTTATTTAATACCCAAAGCCTTTTAAACTGTCAGACATCCACCCTTGATAACCCAGCAATGAAAGGCTCCCAAGATAGACATAAAAAAAGGTGCAGCCACACTGCCCATCATGCAATATGCTTATTGAGGGAGTTTTCTTCAATAGGATGCCAAGCTGACAGTAGCAGATCTAGTAGCTGATGCCCTCTGACCTGGGCAAGGCTTAGATTCAGGCCTGAGGAGAGACAGCCAACATTCTGGTGAGAATCAACCATCAGGATGCAGATCTTGCCTTTCCATCCACACCCATCTGATGAGAACTCACTGCTGAAGTAGAACAAAGCAGCTGTTCCTATTCAGGAGCCAGGGGTTTGGCCAGAGAGTACAGCTTATGCCAGTCTCACACAGAGGGTGGAGAAACGCCAGCGCCTGATCCGGGAAAATGGCCTTCAAAGCAGATCTCCTGATGTCTGGCATTGATCCAGTGCAGCAAAGCAACATTATGCAGATTATCTCCCTTCCAAGCCAGCTACAAAGGAACGACTGTTGTAACAGGCAGGGAGAGAGAGAGAGAAAGAGAGAGAAAACCCATTAAAATGACAAGTGCAGAACCTTTTTTTCTGAAGCTCATGCTTTGATGGAAATAAAAATAAAGAAAATGAAGTGCAGGCTGACTGAAATGCTTGTCTCTGAAACTCATGAAAATGTATGTGGTAAGGTACATTAGCATAGTGTATCAAATTGAAGCTGAGAAATACATGCTCTTAGGAAAAGAAAGGAGCTTTCAGCAAGCCAAGGGCATTTCATTTCTCCAGAGTGATCTCCTGACCTCGCTTTAGCTCTGATCTAATGGATATTTGGCAAAACAGTTTGTTCAACACTTGATTTACGCCCTAAATATTCATTATTAAGCTGGCTGAGTTCTGAAAGCAATGAAAATAGCTCAAACAGGCAGTGGCCTGTAAACTCTATTTTCTTTGGGCAGACTGTCATAACATTGTCAAGAGTAAAGTTTTCTCTTTCTAACCAAAGAATGACTTTCTGTGAAGCACCAAATGAATGCCCCTAATGCAATCTGAGATAGATATTTCACTACAAATGTCCTATGAATTCTTAAAAAAGAAAAAGTGATTGATCAGACAGAATTGTTAACCAGGTTTCCAGGTAAAATCTAAAGTAGCTTTTTACCAAATGGAATGTTATCTTAACCTTTAGTATTTGAAAATCCCCAGTGGCAGAGGCCCATGGCCTGTGCCATTGTAGGAATTCTGGTGGATCTTGGAGGATTGAGCCACTGTAAATAAATGCTAAAAAAGGACTGGCCAAACCCATAAAAAAGGATGTGGAATGCTGTGCTGACAAGTGGAGCTGCAATCATAGAATATAGAGAAAAAAAGACTGCATTCCTCTGGCTGGTGTGCAACATCCATCAGACGGAAGTGTGGAAGTGTGTGTGTGTGTGTGAGTGAATGAGAGAGAGAGAAAGAAGCTCTTTGCTGTTGCCCAGCCAGTAGGGTCCAACCGGCTCCCTCCACCCAGAGCCACCACTAAACAGCCTTTCATCCTCAGCCTCTCAATCTTACACAACCACTAACCGTAGATTTAACAGGCCAAATGACCAGAATATAAAATACTCAGCCAACCCAGGCTTGTCTTAAAAAACACTTATGCCTCTCGAAGGCCTTGAGTCCTCTGAAGAGGAATGTATGGGTTTTAGACCATTTTGTATGGACAAATTGTGCAATTTTATTTGTTTCAAAATGCCAGTTCTTGCTGTTGCTGTAGTTTCCTAGCTTGTTAAATGATGTGACAATGCAAATCCTTGAGCAGAATGGTTTCTTCTTGGATTGTACTATCAAATTCATAATTCAATCTGACTTTTTCTTCTGTAATCCTGTCTGCCTCTGAATTGCAAACTCATACCCATGCCAAAGAACATTCTCCCCAGTTACTAATTTTATGGGTCAGCACGGTGGTATAGTGGTTAGCACTGTCCCCTCACAGCAAGAAGGTCCTGAGTTCAAGTCGAGTGGCCGATGAGGGCCTTTCTGTGAGGAGTTTGCATGTTCTCCCCGTGTCTGCGTGGGTTTCCTCCAGGTGCTCCGGTTTCCCCCACAGTCCAAAGACATGCAGGTTAGACTAATTGGTGGCTCTAAATTGATCGTAGGTGAGAATGGTTGTTTGTCTCTATGTGTCAGCCCTGCGATGACCTGGTGACTTGTCCAGGGTGTACCCCGCCTCTCGCCCATAGTCAGCTGGGATAGGCTCCAGCTTGCCTGCGACCCTGTAGAACAGGATAAGCGGTTACAGATCATGGATGGATGGATGGATATTTAACAGTTATTCCATGAAATCAAGTTGTATGATTTTTTTTAAGCAAAATATTTTAAAACAAACAAATAGATGACAGATTAAAAATGGGGATAAGATAAGAGGGATGTGGATATAATTCTCTTGAACACAACAGAAGGTGTTGTAGGTTGCATTACTGCCTCACACCTCCAGGGTCCCAGGTTCATATCTGAATTCTGGTTATTGTCTATATGGCATTTTGTATGCTCTTACTATGGGTTTAATCTGGATTTCTCCCAAAACATGCCAGTAGGTGTATTGGTGTCTCTAAATTGCCTGTGTTGCCACGGGCTTGCTCACTGGGGATAGATTAGGGATAAAATTGGTTCATGTCTTGGGTCATTCAGATTCTGTAAAGCTACTTTGGGACAATGTCTATTGTTAAAAGCACTATACAAACAAACTTGACTTGACTGTGTGTGTGTGTGTGTGTGTGAGATAGATTTAATTGGTGCTTCGCTGTCCTATATGAAATCTCATCATGCAGAAAAATCTTATTTGTTCCTTTTTGTGAGGGATTTTCCTTATCCAGTTTTGTTACTACCAACAGATAACAGTCCTCATAGATTCAGGGAGCCCAGTGTAATTTGCCAAGTTCAGCTCTGGCACTGTAGGATGATTATTGCCATTTTTACCACCCAAAAGAATGAACACTGAGAGACTTGCCTTGAACTTTCAAATTGCCTCTATATACTTGTGGATGATTCATTTTGCAAGGCTCTGTGACTGCCATGAGGAAGCAAACATTACATTGGAAAATTTGTTTTGTTTTTCTTTTCCCACTTAAATCTTAAAAAAAACAACAACCCTGGAGTATATTTTCAGATAAGAACTGTCAGACAGACCTAGAAGATCTACATTGCAGCACCACATGTGCTGTAGTACACTTTTGATCAAGGACTGATCAGATGACAGCACCAAAGCTTACTGTCAGTATTTCTACTTTGACAGATTTTCACTCAATAAACCAGTCACACACACATACACACACAAGCTGAAGGAAACCTTTACTTAAAGTCTCCAAATGGCTTGAGAGCCATGATTTCATTCCATACTTTGGCATGCATTCTTTTGAAATGGAAAGTCAGAATATGTGGTGTGTTGAAGGGCTTAATAGACAATAGCATTCAAGATATCCCACACCCCTGTTTAATCAAACCTGACAGTAGCTTAGTGAATTAGCTTATATGAAGAACAATGCAGAGTCAGCAAGAAACATTTTTTTTCCACTATGGAGGATTCATCCATACCTGTCAAATTTTATGAGGACAATATACTAGATGATGAGATGCCATGTGATATTGCTGTACAAGTTTGATCTAAGATCAGTCATCAGCTCCACTGATGATAATGATGAGCCACAGTACCATTACCAGCACTGCTAGGAGGCATGTGATGCATTTAAGTAGTAAATACAATTATATTCCTTACTCTTATTGATGGAAAAGCCCAAAGGGTGCATAAAGATGGAATCACAGACACTCCATCAAGTGATCCCTGGAAAAGCAAATAATGTGCCAAAAGATGCCATACAAGCAAAAGTCAATTGCAAAGTAGTAGTAGTGCTCAGCAGACAGACTCTGTGTTACTGAGATACTCTTACACTTTAAAATGGAGGTGGAAAGAAATGGGAGCAACTCCTATCATAGGTCTGTCAAATGTTCATTTCTTACTTCATGATGATTGATGATCCTCATTTGTAACTTCTCCCTTAAGTGAATAGGGTGGCAACTAGTAACGAAAAGAAAACAGGGTACATCATCCATCACTGAAAAAAAAATATCTGGGCCGATGTAAGTGTATCATAATTAAATCTGTGATATGAACAATAAAAAATAAGTTTGGATCTTTACATGAATATTTCTAGTTTTTAAGTTTTGTTCAAAATACAAGACATTGTGCATTATTTCCTTAAGATGATGCATTTATGCAATCCCAGACAACCTTCTAAGGTTCATCCACACAACAAGCAATTATCTTCTTGTATTTACTCTGTTCTGATATAATTGTGAAGTGGGAGACACTGTGGGTTCCAGAATATTCTGTTGAGCATGAGGACGGTGCCATAATCTCTGAGAGTAAATTTTAAGATAAGAATGAAGTTTGCAAATTAGTTAGCTAGATGCTACAGGTTTTTCTAGTTTATGTATTGTAGAAATTTTAAAAAATATAAACTGGAGGCTTTTCATGTAATTTGCAGACAACCTTAACAAGTGACTTCATACGAGAGGACTGTGTAACTTGAAAATAATGCTGGCTCATGCATAAAATAGTTTCTGCTAGTGTAATTTGAAGTTAAAGTCAGCACCTGGTGATAAAATAGTTGCTTCTCATGTAATTTGAAGTTAACGTTAGCATAAAGAAAGTCAGTACAGTGATGCAGTGGATAGCACTGTCGCCTCACAGCAAAAAGGTTCTGGGTTCAAACCTCATGGTGGATGAGGGGCCTTTCTGTGTGCAGTTTGCATGTTCTCCCCATGTCTGCATGGGTTTCCTCTGGGTGCTCTGGTTTCATCCACAGTCCAAAGACATACAGTATGGCTAACTGGCTACACTAAATTGTCCATGACCAAAAAGCAGTTTAGCAGAGGAGTGGCTAGACGGCTGTACTCACTTAGCCAAGAAACCCTAAGAATGGGACCCAACCCTGAACACACTGGATGGGTGAAGAAGAAGAAGTGTACTCTGAAGCTAACATTAGCATGTTAACAATGAAATAGTTATCACCACCAGGGGTAATCCTGGAGGGATGTTTGGTTGTGTGTGTACTTGTCTTCAGCTAATCTCACACTACTGGATGCACTGGTTTTATATTTTGTGCACATTTATACCTGTATGCTGAAGGACCTCTTATGTTGTTGGTGATTCAAGAAACGTTTGGTCTCATCTTGAACCGGAGCAGCTACAGATTAATTCTATACCTGATATGTTACTTATACACTAAAGTTAGGCATTATACAAGATGAATAAATCCCCTGTTGCTATCTGATCTGTACTGCACCTGTGCAACTCTCAGAGAAAAGAAAATGAGACGGCTCACTCATTTCCATCATCAGCTTAGTTCGTAACTGGGAAATTATATCCAAAAAGGATTAATCTAAATCCGAGGCCATTATAAATAAAAAATGTAAAAATACTAAGTTAATTAAAGAAAGGAAAGTCAGATGAATGTTAGATTATTAAAAAAAACAAAATCTGCTATGTTTTTTTTTTTGTGTGTTGGTCAGTGACTAACTATCACATTTTATCCTTACCAGGTGATCTTGACAAATACACTGGATAAAAATATGTACAAACACTTTATTTGTAGTGCGGAAGTGTGGAAAAAGTTAGATTAATTCAATTAGCTCATGGGCCAAATAAAAAGTGATCAAAAGTTAGGTATCATTTTACATTCCAAAAGTTCAGCTGTCTTATGGGCAGCATGGTAGTGTAAGAAGCTAGCAATGTTGCCTCACAGCAAGAAGGTTCTGGGTTTTAGCCCAGCGTCCGACGGGGGCCTTTCTGTGTGGAGCTTGCATGTTCTCCCTGTGTCTGCGTGGGTTTCCTCTGGGTACTCCAATTTCCCCCCACAGTTCAAAGACATGCAGTTAGGTTAACATGGGATGGCCTTGGGCTGAAGTGCCCAAGAGTGGCGGTGCACACGTACACAGCAGCTTTGCTCTCCTATGATGAACTGTGAGAAGGAGGACTTCTCCACCCCCACCTCACACCAGGATTGGCCACAAAAGGAAGAAAACGAAGGCTACTTAAAGTATAACATAAAACGGATGCGAGTTTATTTCCAGTGAAAACAGTAAATACAAAAATAGGAAAACAAAAACTGAGAAGAAACGCAAAACAAAACTGGCCTCAATCAGGCAACACAAATATAACTACAACAAAAGACTTTTTAAAATACACCATTCAGTATGCACTTCTCTGCACCTACTTCTATTACACAGCCTCACAGCAAGCGTGTGTACTCCTGCACCTTTTTTCTCTACAATGAACACTCCTGCCCCTTTTAAAGGGTTCACAGTCAAGAATAACATGCTGACTGGACAGTCCGCAACCAATAGAAACATCCCATTACATTAACACTCAAAAAAAACAGTTAAAAACACATTTAATTAAACCTACACAATACCACCATATACCCCAGACATATTAGAAAACCCATACACCACATTAAATTCAATACATATATTAAATAAAGCTACACAACAATAATTACAAAACATTACGTCACCATTTCACCCAAGTTCCTGCCGCTGCACCGGAAGAGTGGTTAAAACATTGGTTCCGGAAGGGCTCCGGTTCCCCCCCCCCCCAGCCCGGATTGTTGTTACACCAGGAGCAATGGTGAGTGGAAATGTTTATGTGGTAAAACTATTGTGTGGCGAGTGGAATATGACGCGAGACAACGGGTACTTGCGCTATTCGCGATGATGGTAAATAACTGTTAACCTGAGGAATATGTGTCTGTTGCGTGTGTGTGTGATCTCGCGCTAACCGCACTAAAAAGCAAATTCCAATACATGGAAAAGATGCCAACAAGTGCACATCGGCTATATATGTGTGTGTATGTGTGTGTGTGTGTGTGCCCGCGTGTTGGGAGGTGTCTGTGAGTGTCGGGAAGACATGTCTCTAGCGTTTCTGTGAAAAATGCAACTACCACCCCTAGTCATTTTTCACATCTCCTCCCCCTTCTGTTGGCTTGCCACCAGGGTGGCGAGACAGGAAGTCCATTACAGGGTTCTGTGACCCTGCCCTGTACTTAACAGTGAACCAAAAAGGTTGTAATGACAAAAACCAGCACGTAATGTGAGCATTAGAATCTTTCATATGCCCCAACCATTGCAGAGCCCTGTGGTCGGTCTCTAAGAGAAAGTCTCTGCCCAACAGGTAGTATTTAAAGGTCTCTAGTGCCCACTTCACAGCAAGGCACTCAAGCTCCACCACAGAGTACCGTGTCTCCCGTGGGAAGAGCTTGCGGCTGATGAACGCCACCGGCTTCTGCTGCTCTGCCTCCCCCTGGAGAAGGACTGCCTCCAGCCCAATCCCAGAGGCATCAGTCTGAACAGTGAAGATCTGCTCAAAGTCTGGGCTCTGTAAAACTGGCTCACAGAGCAGAGCCCCCTTCAGGTCCTGGAAAGCCTGCTCCTGCACCTCCCCCCACTCCACCTTTGCCGCACCTGACTTCTGCGTCAGGTCTGTGAGGGGTGCAGCATGGGTAGCAAAGTTTGGGATAAACCTCCTGTACCATCCAGCGAGCCCCAGAAATGACCGGACGTCCTTCTTTGTCTGGGGTCGCGGACAGTCCCGGACGGCCTCAACTTTGTCCTTCTGGGGCCTGATCACCCCCTTGCCAATGAGTTGCCCCAGGTATCTGACCTCTTGCTGGGCCAAAGAGCACTTCTTTAGCTGGATGGTCAACCCAGCCTCACTAATCTGCTGGAACACTTCACCCAGGTGTTGGAGGTGCTCCCTCCAGGTGGCGCTCCAGACCATGACATCATCCAAATAGGCTGCTGCGTAACCGCCTGTGCCCTCCAGGACACGGTCCATCAGCCTTTGGAATGTCGCTGGTGCCCCCTGCAGGCCAAAGGGCATGGTTGTGAATTGGAAGAGCCCCTGCGGAGTACGGAAGGCTGTGTACTGTCTGGCCTCCTCAGCCAGGGGTACCTGCCAATACCCCCTGCAGAGGTCTAAGGTGGTGATGTACGATGCCCTCCCAAGCCCCTCAATCAGGTCCTCCAGCCTGGGCATTGGGTAGGCATCAAAGGTGGACTGGGCATTCAGCTGCCGAAAGTCAATACAAAACCTTATGCTGCCGTCCTTCTTAGGAACCAGCACCACAGGACTGCTCCAGCTGCTGCTGGACTGCTCGATGACCCCAAGCTGCTTCATTACCTCCAGCTCCTCCTGCAGAGCGGGAAGCAGACGCTCTGGGATGCGATACATTCGTTGCCGCGCTGGAGTATGATCCTTCAGCTGCAGGTCATGCTCCACCAATGTGGTGCGTCCGGGTTGCTCGGAAAACAGGCCATGAGGAATGATGGCCTTCAACTCCTCGGCTTGCTGCTCAGTCAAGTGGGAGATGTCTGGGTCAGCTGGTGACATGGCTGCTGGGAAGAACTGCTCCGGTGGCTCCACATCGCCCTGCATGTCCTGCACCAAAAGCTGCTGGCTGAGCGGTGCCTCCCGCTCATGCCACTCCTTGAGCAGGTTTATGTGAAAGGCCTGCCTTGTCTTTCGTCGAGCTGGCATCTCCAGCTCATAGGTCACCGGCCCCAGCTGACGTGTCATGGTGTACGGCCCTTGCCACCGGGCCAGCAGCTTGTTTTCGGTGGTCGGCAGCAACAAGAGAACCTGCTGCCCCGGTGCGAAGCTCCTCTGCCTTGCTCTCTGGTCGTACCACTGCACCCGATTCTGCTGTGCCTTGGTCATGTTCTCCTCCACCATATACGCCATCTCCTCCATCTTTTCTCTCATTTTCAGTACATAGGAGAGCACACTGTCCGGCTCCTGGGGTTTTGGGGTCACCCAGGCATCTCGCAGTAGATCCAATGGGCCCCGGACTTGGCGCCCATACAGCAGTTCAAACGGGGAAAAACCAGTGGAAGCCTGCGGTACCTCCCTATAGGCAAAAAGGAGGTATGGCAACCACTGGTCCCAGTCTTTGCCATTTTCTGAAACAAACTTCCTCAGCATGGCCTTCAAAGTTTGATTGTAATGTTCCACCAACCCATCAGTCTGGGGGTGGTAGGGAGTGGTCCTTATCCCCTTTATCCCCAGTAAACTGTACACCTGCTTAAGTGTCTTGGATAAGAAGGCTGTACCCTGGTCAGTCAGGATTTCATGAGGTATACCTACCCTTGAAATGAGATGTAGGAGTGCACGTGCAACTGACCCTGCTGTGATTTTACGTAATGGAAATGCTTCTGGGTAGCGTGTTGCATAATCACACATTACCAAAATGAATCTGTGACCTGACCTAGTCTTCTCAAGGGGACCTACAATGTCCATTCCTAACCTCTGAAATGGAACACCAATGATGGGAAGTGGTTGCAATGGGAAAGGTTTGGCTTTGTGTTTACTGGTGACCTGACAAATGGAGCATGTACGACAGTATTTCTGTACATCAGTGTAGAGCCCTGGCCAGTGAAAACGCTGCACTATCCTCTCCAGTGTCGTTACCGTGCCTAGGTGTCCCGCCCAAGGTATATCATGCCCCAAACTCAGCACTCTGTCTCTGAGACACCTGGGAACTACCACTTGCTCTACACTGCTCTCTTCAGGTTGATGGTACAGTATGCCATCTCGAACAAAATAGAACTCCCCAGTCAGCTCATTAGCCACCCCAGTCTTAACCCCATCAATTTCAATAACTTTGGAAAACACATCTTTCAAAGACTCATCACTCTTCTGCAGCTCACCAAGATTACTTTAGGGCTCCCACCCATCTTCAACATCTACACTTGGCTTTGGCAACTGGCTCACTGATTTCTCTGCTGCACCCTGTAGTTTAGCCCGTCTCTTCAGTCTACGTGTTTTACGTAACTTAGTAACACCAGGGGGATCAATGTCACATTGTCTGTATGGCAACAAGTGCTCATCGGCTATATATATGTGTGTGTGTGTGTGTGTGTGTGTGTGTGCGCGTGTTGGGAGGTGTCTGTGAGTGTCGGGAAGACATGTCTCTAGCGTTTCTGTGAAAAATGCAACTACCATCCCTAGTCATTTTCTACATGAACTAAATTTTGTTGTACATTTGTGCAGTGAAAATAAAGGCATTCTATTATATTGTTTTTTTATGTTGTTTTTTTGCATTTCACTGAACAAACTGACATGCTAGTCATGTCCTATATATATATATAGGTAAAGTTGCACTATGATTTCTCATCTATACTGTAAAAATAATAACACTTATAATAATAGTTTATATAATTACAGTGGTGCTTGAAAGTTTGTGAACCCTTTAGAATTTTCTATATTTCTGCACAAATATGACCTAAAACATCAGATCTTCGCACAAGTTCTAAAAGTAGATAAAGAGAACCCAGTTAAACAAATGAGACAAAAATATTATACTTGGTCATTTGTTTATTGAGGAAAATGATCCAATATTACATATCTGTGAGTGGCAAAAGTATGTGAACCTTTGCTTTCAGTATCTGGTGTGACCCCCTTGTGCAGCAATAACTGCAACTAAACGTTTCCATTAACTGTTGATCAGTCCTGCACACCGGCTTGGAGGAATTTTAGTCCATTCTTCCATACAGAACAGCTTCAACTCTGGGATGTTGGTGGGTTTCCTCACATGAATTGCTTGTTTCAGGTCCTTCCACAACATTTCGATTGGATTAAGGTCAGGACTTTGACTTGGCCATTCCAAAACATTAACTTTATTCTTCTTTAACCATTCTTTGGTAGAATGACTTGTGTGCTCAGGGTTGTTGTCTTACTGCTTGACCCACCTTCTCTTGAGATTCAGTTCATGGACAGATGTCCTGACATTTTCCTTTAGAATTCACTGGTATAATTCAGAATTCATTGCTCCATCAATGATGGCAAGCCGTCCTGGCCCAGATGCAGCAAAACAGGCCTCAACCATGATACTACCACCACCATGTTTCACAGATGGGATCAGGTTCTTATGCTGGAATGCAGTGTTTTCCTTTCTCCAAACATAACACTTCTCATTTAAACCAAAAAGTTCTATTTTGGTCCCATCTGTCCTCAAAACATTTTTCCAGTAGCCTTCTGGCTTGTCCACGTGATCTTCAGCAAACTGTAGACGGGCAGTAATGTTCTTTTTGGAGAGCAGTGGCTTTCTCCTTGCAACCCTGCCATGCACACCATTGTTGTTCAGTGTTCTCCTGATAGTGGACTCATGAACATTAACATAGCCAATGTAAGAGAGGCCTTCAGTTGCTTAGAAGTTACCTTGGGGTCCTTTGTGGCCTCGCCAATTATTACACGCCTTGCTCTTGGAGTGATCTTTGTTGGTCGACCGCTCCTGGGGAGGGTAACAATGGTCTTGAATTTCCTCCATTTGTACACAATCTGTCTGACTGTGGATTGGTGGAGTCCAAACTCTTTCGAGATGGTTTTGTAACCTTTTCCAGCCTGATGAGTATCAATAACGCTTTTTCTGAGGTCCTCGGAAATCTCCTTTGTTTGTGCCATGATACACTTCCACAAAGATGTGTTGTGAAGATCAGACATTCAGAGATTCAATTCAAAGATTTTTTATTGTCAATTCACTATATATCTAGGACATATAGGACAATCGAAATGCCATTTCTCTCTCACCTTACTTGTAAAATCAGATAAAATTATTTATATTAAGAAAAACAATATGTATAAATATTTATAAAATATAGATAATATAGGTAAAAATACACTCTAAAATCAAACAATGTACAAAATAGCAGTAGTGCAAATACACTACAATATCTGTCACAGAGAAGGTGCTTAGAAGAGTAGCTTATGAGGTGCACATGAACAGTAGTGCAAATGAGCAATAGCAGCAGATACAACAGTAATGCAAATGATTGTAGTGTGATGTGCAAATGGATGAGATAGTTTCTTGTGTGAATGAATGTGTTACAGACCAGGGGTAGGGGGAAGGTAGTGGACAGAGTTCAGCATCCTGACAGCCTGGTGGATTAAGCTATTCAGTAGTGTTGTGGAGCAGGCCCGAAGGCTCTGGTACCTTTTCCCTGAGGGCAGGAGGCTGAAGAGTGAATGTGAAGGGTGGGAGGTGTCACCAGCGATGCTGATGGCTCTGCGGATGAGACAGGAGTGACAGATATCCGTAAGGGAGGGCTGAAGGGTACCAATGATCTTGCTGGATGTGTTCACTATGCATTGCAGAGTCTTCTGGCAGGAGGTATTGCAGCCTCCGTACCATGCAGTGATGCAGCCAGTGAGGACACTCTCAATGATGCCCCTGTAGAAACAGCACATGATGGGGGGTGGGATTCATGCACTCCTCAGATCCCTGTTCTTTAAATAAAACAGGGTGACCACTCACACTTGATTGTCATCCCATTGACTGAAAACACCTGATTCTAATTTCACCTTCAAATTAACTGCTAATCCTAGAGGTTCACATACTTTTGCAACTCCACAGATATGTAATATTGGATCATTTTCCTCAATAAACAAATGACCAAGTATAATATTTTGTCTCATTTGTTTAACTGGGTTGTCTTTATCTACTTTTAGGACTTGTGTGAAAATCTGATGATGTTTTCTGGTCATATTTATGCAGAAATATAGAAAATTCTAAAGGGTTCACAAACTTTCAAGCACCACTGTATCAAGTTAAGAACAGACCATATTCTGTTCACCTTTACCTGGGATGAAGGTCTCCAGAAGAAAGCTGGAATAGCCATCGAAAGAGTAGAGGTCCTTTTTGGTATTCCTGATGTGGTGCATGCTTGTACCTGCCTGATGGAACTAAGCTACCCTAAGACACTGAAATATACCTTTGAGTTTTTTCAGAAAATCTTCCTAGAGCTTGAGGATGTGAACAAAAAATGTCCTTCAATGTCTATGATCTCATGGTCAGATTACATGTCTAAAAACCACACAGACATTATTGAAGTTAGAGGGTTTGAATGAGCTCCATCTTGTCAAGTTTTATGATTTTATATTGGAGTTTCTCAGGTTCAAGCAGTGCTTTTTCTCAGTTTTTCTCAATGCTCTTTTTATAAGGGGACTTTACTTCATTTTGATGTTTTTTGATATGGAACTCTTGAGTGAGGAGAGGGTCTAAGATGTCCTTGGAGCTAACCCAGCTGTGCTTTTCTGGGCCATACCTCTCCCAGTCGACCAGGTATTCGAGTTGTCCTGGTCTGTGATGGGAGTTGAGGATTTTATTGACTTGGTAAATGGGGTCATCTTCTAGATCTAGGGAGGGAGGTTCTTGGGTGGGTGTGTCTGTGGCTAGGGGACCTTGGATGGCAGGTTTTAAGCATGACACATGGAATGTGGGAGCCATTTTACAGTGAGGTGGGAGCTTGAGCTTGTAGGAGATCTCATTGACCTTGCGCACTACTTTGTATGGGCCGATATATCAGGCTTGAAGCTTCTTGCAGGTATTGGGTTCCCTCAAGTCTTTAGTGGATACCCACACTCAGTCCCCTGGGGCATACTCTGGGGTCTCTCCTCTGTGCTTGTCAGCATATTGTTTGTATTTTGAATTGACATGCTCCAGTCTTTGATGGACTTCCTCCCATACCTGTTGACTCCTCTGGAACCAAGAGTCTACTGCTAGGATCTGAGTGGGTACATCATCCCAAGGAAAAAGTGGTGGTTGATAGTCTAGAATGCACTGGAAAGGGGTTATCTGAGTAGCAGAATGTTTTAGCGAGTTCTGTGCATATTTGGCCCAGAGGAGGACTCATGCCCAGCCTTTCTGGTTCCTCATGCAGAAGATTTGGAGGAAGCAGCCCACCTCTTGTTTTGCATGCTCCACCTGGCCTTTGGATTGAGGATAATATCTTGAAGTGAGACTTACTAATACTCCTAGCCTGTCCAAGAATTTGGACCACAGTCTGGAGATGAACTGGGGACCCCAGTCACTAACAATGTTTTCAGGAATAACATCTCATCTCATTATCTCTAGCCACTTTATTCTTCTACAGGGTCGCAGGCAAGCTGGAGCCTATCCCAGCTGACTATGGGCGAAAGGCGGGGTACACCCTGGACAAGTCGCCAGGTCATCACAGGGCTGACACATAGACACAGACAACCATTCACACTCACATTCACACCTACGGTCAATTTAGAGTCACCGGTTAACCTAACCTGCATGTCTTTGGACTGTGGGGGAAACCGGAGCACCCGGAGGAAACCCACGCGGACCCACACAGAAAGGCCCTCGCCGGCCCCGGGGCTCGAACCCAGGACCTTCTTGCTGTGAGGCGACAGCACTAACCACTACACCACCGTGCCGCCCAGGAATAACATAATAGTGGAAAATGTGATTGAACAACTGTTCTGTGGTTTCAAATGCCATGGATAGGCTGGGTAATGGGATGAGCTTGAGTGCCTTGGAAAAATGGTCTATGATCACCAGGATAACTGTATTGCCTTGGGATTGAGATAGGTCAGTGAAAAAGTCAATGTCGATGTGTGACCAGGGTCGTTGGGGTACCAGGAGAGGAAAGAGTTTACCAGCAGGTGGAGCTCAAGGTACCTTGGCTTGGGCACAGGTGGAGCACAAGGAGACAAAGTGGTTGATATTGGAGACCATGTTCCCCCACCAATACTTGTTCTGCAGAAGCTGGTAAGTGTGATGGCTGCTTGGATGTCCTGTGGCTGGAGAGGGGTGAGCCCATGTGATGAGTTTGCCTCTGAGTCTTTGTAGCACATGCATGAGTCCAGGAGGACAGATGGGTTAGCTGGCTGAGATTGCCTGATTTCTTTGTCGATGTCCCAAGTGATAGCTTGTACAAAACAGGCTGGTGGAAAAATTGGAGTGGGTTCAGATGTGTGAATCAATGTGTTATGGATTCTGGAGAGGGCATCAACCTTAGAATTTCTGGAGCCAGGGCGGTAGGATATCGTGAACTGGAATCAGATGAAGAATAGGGCCCATTTGGCTTTGTGGGGATTCACACATTGTTAGGGTTTTGCTGGGAATCAAACCCGGGTCGCTGGTGTAGTGATCCAGCAAACCCCCACTAGGCCACCAGGGGAATGACTCAAGGGCAGAGGCATGAGGCAAAAGTAGAGTATCAAAAAAAAAGTTTATTTACACTATATACAATCCAGGGCAAAAAACCCCCCAAAAGTATAATCCAACGCTGAGAAGACAAAGGGAAAAAATAAAAAAAAAATCCAACAATTCAAAGTCCAAAAAAAAAAGAAAAGGCAAAAATGCAAAACTCTCAGAAGATCCAAAAGTACAAAGTCCAAAGAAAGCAAAAAATATCAAAAAACACAAGGGCACAGGCAAGGTACATGGGACAGAGGAACTAGCACTAGACAGCATAGCATAAAGACTCCGTGACTAGGGACTAAACTGAGGGAGTATATATATATATATATATATATATATATATATATATATATATATATATATATACAAAATAAATTGAACACAGGTGACGATAATGAGGACTAGGCGGGGCACAAGGCACATGAAAACAAAAGGCACATGGTAGTCAAAACAAACACAGAAGCAGAGGCGGCCTCTAGAGGCCAAAACGAACATGACAAGAAAAACATAACAGCGGCCTCTAGAGGCCAAGACAGTCCCCAGTCCTAACACACATTTTGCTGTCTTTAGGTACTCTAAGTTCTTGTGGTCAGTGAGGATGGTGAATGGATGTGCAGCACCTTCCAACCAGTGCTTCCATTCCTCTAGTGCCAGTTTAATGGCCAGGAGCTCTCGGTTTCCAATGTCATAATTTTATTTGGTTGGGGTGAACTTCTTGGAGTAGTAGGTGATGGGATGTAGCTTGGGCTTTTCCCCAAGACACTGAGAGAGAACCCCTCCTACTTCAGTCTCTGAGGCATCTACCTCCATGATGAATGGCTTTGTAGGGTCTGGATGTTGCAAGATAGGGGCTGTAGTGAAGGTAGACTTGAGCAAGTTGAATGCATCTTCAGCTGTTGGGTTCTACTGGAGGTGGCATGGTCCATTTTTCAGCAGGGTTGTGAGAGAAGTGGCAATCATGCTGAACCTATGAAGGAAGCATCGATAAAAGTTTGCAAACCCCAAGAAATATTGTAGCTCCTTCACTGACATGGGAGTGAACCATGATGTGACCACCAAGACTTTGCCCCAATCCATGATCGCACCCTCTGAGCTGATTATATATCCAAGAAATGAGATCTGGTTGACAGGGAACTCACATTTTTTGGCTTTGACATACAGCTAATTCTTGAGCAAACAGGAGAGCACTGACCTGACATGTTCATGATGGGTGTCCTCATCTGGGGAGTAGATCAAAATGTCACTGATGTAAGCGATTATGAACATCCCCAGCATGTCCGTGAGCATGTTGTTTATGAGACACTGGAAGACACTTGGCGCATAAGAAAGGCCATAAGGCATGACCAAATATTCAAAGTGACCAGCGGTGGTACTAAATGCCATCTTCCATTTATTGCCCTTTCGAATCCTGACCAGGTTATATGTTCTACAGAGGTCCAGTTTGGAGAAGATCTTGGCTGTTCTTAACTGTTCCAGAGCTGAAGGTACCAATAGAAGCAGATAGGGGTATTTGACAGTGATCTGATTGAGGCCTCGATAATCAATACATGGGCAGAGACCTCCCCCTTTCTTCTCAACAAAAAAGAAGCTGGCTGAAGCTGAAGATGTTGATGGTCTAATATACCCTTGTTTCAATACCTCTTGAACATACTCCTCCATAGCAGCTTGTTCAGTTATGGATAGGGGGTAGATACAATTGTGAGGAGTTGTACCTGGGAGGAGGTCTACGGCACAGTCGTAGGGATGGTGAGGAGGCAGGCCACTGGCTTTACCCATGCTGAATACTTCTTTGAGATCTAGGTAGCATGAAGGAACATTATCTAGTAAATTGGGCAGAGGGCTCTCCACAGAAGTGGAAAAGAGCTCAAGCTGGGGGAGTTTCAGGCAGTTCTGGAAACAAGATGGGCACCATTGGATGATTTCTTTTTGTTGCCAAGATATTAAAGGATCATGAAGCTGAAGCCACAGGAATCCCAAAATAAGGTCATGATGGGCAGTATGGGTGACAAACAGGGAAATGAGCTCAGAGTGGATTGCCCCCCACCTGAATTTCAAGGGGTGACGTGCGTGCAGTAACAAGCCCATCACTGATGGGACCCCTGTCAATGGCTTTTAATTTGAGTGATCTTTGGAGTTCATCAGTGGACAAGTGGAATTTCTGGACGATCAAGCTGCTGATGAAGTTTCCTTCCACCCCTGAGTCTATGAATACAGAGAGAATATGGATTGAGTCTGGCAGTTTTAACACAACAGGTACCTTAAATGAGTGAGACTTGTGAATAGCTTTGGAACTCACCAGGCTAGGAAGACTGGTTACTTGGTGGGTCTGATTCTCACATGGTGGGTGAACAATACACTTAGCAATCTGATGACCAGACTCGCCACAATAGAAACAGAGGCCCTCATGGCATCTCCTGTCTCTCTCAGACCATTGTAAGCAAGCATGAGAGACCACCATGGGAGCTGGGGAGGCCAAATTAGGAGAGGGTGCTGGAGATGGATGCTGGACATAAGTGGGCATGGTGCTGATATGGTACCAGACCAGGTAACCAGGAAGGAGTGACCGGAGAGGTAGGACTTCATTTATTTGATTTATTAGCTTTGCCAAAGCAATATATTATATATATTATATATTATGGCTAGAAAACCACGACAGCTTGCGCCAATTACAGTGGCCCCATTGTACTGAATCTGCATGTCTTTGAACTGTGGGGGAAACCAGAGCACCCAGAGCAAACACAAGCGGACACGGGGAGAACATGCAAACTCCACACAGAAAGGCCCCTGCCGATCACAAGGTTCAAACCCTGAACCTTCTTGCTGTGAGGCGACAGTGATAACCACTATACCACCGTGCCGCCCAACTTAACAAAACAAAACTTGAACCAATCCATGGCTGTCCCACAGATTCCCACAGCCGATAAGGATGACAGGATGATCAACAGTGTCAAATGCAGCAGAAAAGTCTAGGAGGATTAGGACAGAAGAGAGGGAGGTGGCATGTGCTGCATGAAGTGCCTCACTGATGGAGAGAAGTGCAGTCTCACTTGAGTGTCCAACTCAGAAGCCAGATTGGTGAGTATCCAGGAGATTGTTCTGAGTAAAGAGGAGAGTTTGTTAGCAATATCATGTTCAAGCATCTTATATAGGTAGGTGAGAAGAGAAACTGAGTTGTATTTCTGGATGACAGAGGGGTCTAGAGTGGGTTTTTCAGCAGAGAGGTGATGTGGGCCCATTTGAAGCTGGAGGGAAAGTATCCAGAGGAGAAGGAGGAGTTGACAAGGGATGTGATAAAAGGGAGGATGTCAGGAGTAATAGTCTGGAGGAGAGATGGGAGGATAGGATCAAGGGTGCAGGTGGTAGGGCAGAAGCTGGGAAATATCAGAAGTGGAAAGAGGGGAAAAGCAGAGAGCAAGGGGGAAGGGGGTGGGAGGCAGGGGTCATGAAGGAGTTGCAGATGGTTAAGTCAAGTTTATTTTTATAGCGCTTTTAACAATAGACATTTTCACAAAACAGCTTTACAAAAAAATTAAAGACTTTAAACATGAGCTAATTTTATCCCTAATCTATCCACAGTGAGCAAGCCTGTGGCAATGGTGGCAAGAAAAAACTCCCTCAGACAACATGAGGAAGAAACCTTGAGAGGAACCAGACTCAAAAAGGGAACCCATCCTCATTTGGGTGAAAACAGACAATGTGATTATAAATAACTTGCTACGACAACAGTGTCCAATATAGTCACAAAAGATAACTGTGTAACCAGAACATTCATGAGTTTGAACATGAAGTCTGTTTTGTTGAAGTTATAAACTGTTCATTGATGGAATCTTGAGTGGAAAACTGTTCATGACAACTGAAGTCCTAAAGTTAGCAAGTTAACTGTAGTCCTCAGCCATAAAAGCATTACTGTAAGTGTCCAGAGCCATCTTCCAAGTGTGACTTTCAACTGTCCATATGGGGTCATCCTCCATAGGAGCCACGTGATGAGACTCTAGCCACATGTAGGGCATCAGGATGGATCAGGCAGGTCTGAGGAGCAGAAGAGGTCAGCATCTGAGTCTGAGGATTGACATGTAATGCAGAGGGACAGACAGAGTGAAGAGGGGGATAGAAAGAGAGAGAGAAAAATCACAGGTTGTTAGGTATGCCCAATGTCACTTACAGTGGTGTTTGAAAGTTTGTGAATCCTTTAGAATTTTATATATTTCTGCATAAATATGACCAAAAACATCAGATTTTCACACAAGTCCTAAAAGTAGATAAAGAGAATCCAGTTAAACAAATGAGACAAAAATATTATAGTTTGTCATTTATTTATTGAGGAAAATGATCCAATATTACATATCTGTGAGTGGCAAAAGTATGTGAACCTCTAGGATTAGCAGTTGATTTAAAGGTGAAATTAGAGTTAGGTGTTTTCAATCAATGGGATGACAATCAGGTGTGAGTGGGCACCCTGTTTTATTTAAAGAACAGGGATCTATCAAAGTCTGATCTTCACAACACATGTTTATGGAAGTGTATCATGGCATGAACAAAGGAGATTTCCGAGGACCTCAGAAAAAAGTGTTGTTGATGCTCATCAGGCTGGAAAAGGTTACAAAACTATCTCTAAAGAGTTTGGACTCCACCAATCCACAGTCAGACAGATTGTGTACAAATGGAGGAAATTCAAGATCATTGTTACCCTCCCCAGGAGTGGTCGACCAACAAACATCACTCTAAGAGCAAGGCATGTAATAGTCGGCGAGGTCACAAAGGACCCCAGGGTAACTTCTAAGCAACTGAAGGCCTCTCTCACATTGGCTAATGTTAATGTTCCTGAGTCCACCATGAGGAGAACACTGAACAACAATGGTGTGCATGGCAGGGTTGCAAGGAAAGCCACTGCTCTCTATGTTATAGTCATGCTATCTGTTGTTGCCCAAATGAGGATGGGTTCCCTTTTGAGTCTGGTTCCTCTCGAGGTTTCTTCCTCATGTCGTCTGAGGACGTTTTTCCTTGCCACCGTCGCCACAGGCTTGCTCATTGGGGATAGATTAGGGACAAAATTAGCTCATGTTTTAAGTCGTTCAAATTCTGTAAAGCTGCTTTGCGACAATGTTTATTGTTAAAAGCGCTATACAAATAAACTTGACTTGACTTAAAAAGAACTTTGCTGCTCATCTGCAGTTTGCTGATCACATGGACAAGCCAGAAGGCTATTGGAAAAATGTTTTGTGGATGGATGAGACCAAAATAGAACTTTTTGGTTTAAATGAGAAGCGTTATGTTTGGAGAAAGGAAAACACTGCATTCCAGCATAAGAACCTTATCCCATCTGTGAAACATGGTGGTGGTTGTATCATGGTTTGGGCCTGTCTTGCTGGATCTGAGCCAGAATGGCTTGCCAACATTGATAGAACAATAACTTCTGAATTACACCAGCAAATTCTAAAGGAAAATGTCAGGACATCTGTCCATGAACTGAATCTCAAGAGAAGGTGGGTCATGCAGCAAGACAATGACCCTAAGCACACAAGTCATTCTACCAAAGAATGGTTAAAGAAGAATAAAGTTAATGTTTTGAAATTGCCAAGTCAAAGTCCTGACCTTAATCCAACTGAAATGTTGTGGAAGGACCTGAAGCAAGCAGTTCATGTGAGGAAACCCACCAACATCCCAGGGTTGAAGCTGTTCTGTACAGAGGAATGGGCTAAAATTCCTCCAAGCCAGTGTGCAGGACTGATCAACAGTTCCCAGAAATGTTATTTGCAGTTATTGCTGCACAAGGGGATCACACCAGATACTGAAAGCAAAGGTTCACATACTTTTGCCACTCACAGATATGTAATATTAGATCATTTTCCTCAATAAACAAATGAGCAAGTATAATATTTTGTCTCATTTGTTTAACTGGGTTCTCTTTATCTACTTTTAGGACTTGTGCGAAAATCTCATGATGTTTTAAGTCATATTTATGCAGAAATATAAAAAATTCTAAAGGATTCACAAACTTTCAAGCATCACTGTAATGAATAAGAACAGTACATATTTTGTGTTGAGTGCAAGCAGGGTCTCTGGCAAAACTAACTATGACAGAATAACTAAAAGGGGAGAGCCAGAAGGCAACACAGCCATGAGGGAGCCCGGGACATAAAGCAGCCAGCCACTCCACCATCAACAAGCCTGAGTGAGCGAGTGAGTGGGGGGCTGACAGCATCCATACATCCCAGTTTACCAAAACACTCTATGCCTGAGGGCCCTCCAGATCTATTCCTTTACCTCATAAAACTATTAAAAAAGGCTTGACTAAACAGATATGTTTACAGCCTAGACTTAAACACAGAGACTGTGTCTGAGTCACAAACACTACTTGAAGGGCTATTCCATAAATGTGGGGATTTGTAAGAAAAGACTCTACCCTCTGATGTAGCCTTCACTATATGAGGTACCAGCAGATAACCTGCACCTTTTGATCTATGTAGGCATGATGGTTCATAAAGGACCAGAAGTTCGTGCAGGTACTGTGGCGTGAGATCATTCAGTGCTTTAAACATCAATAGTAGTATTTTACAATGTTGAAGTTGAGTCACAAAACCTCGAGTTTGAGTCCAGCCTCGAGTTCCCAGTGTTCAAGTCCTAGTCAAGTCCACATCATTAAAAAAAATTCGAGTTGAGTCCAAATTGAGTCCACTATTGATCCGAGTCGAGTCAGAGTTGAGTCTGAGAACAAGACTCCAGGTGCAGCATTTGATGGTGGCTGTTTTTGCACCATTAACATTAGTTTGTTCCTGAACATGATGCATGAGCACGTGAATGTGCATTCTCTTTGTAAGGGAGTGTGAAGTATTCTGTCAGATGGTTGGGAGATTGATGTAAGTGCCAAAGGTGTGTTTATTAATACAAGTGAAGACAGGTAAACAATCCAGAAAGGCAGGCAAAATCGTAAAACAGTGAAACAGGCAATAGGTCAAGCGAGGCACAAACAGGCTATCATAGACTAGGCAGAATCAAAGATGAGAAGCAGGAAATCAGGGATCAGGAAATCAAACAAGGAAATAAGGAACGCAATGCAACTTAATACTTCACAAAGTAAGGGTGTTTTCACAGTTTTTATATAGGCACACTGATTGCACCTTAATCCTGTGCAGGTACGAGTTGTTTACAGAGTGCGCGCATGAGAGTCTGCTTGGTGCATGCGCTGTGCAGAGCATGTGCGAGAGTCTATCTGATGCACATGCCAAGGTGGCAGGTGTGACACTCTTGCACGAAATTAGTATAAAAATTAATGCAGATATAAAAAGCTTATGCCAAATTATTATGGCATGGTACAAAAAATAAAGAAAAAAAAATCAGAGTCCTCGTCTCCAATTTCCAAGTCTGAATGCAGTTAATGCATGAGTCTGAGTCCAAGTCTGAGTCATCAGTGCTCAAGTCCAAGTCAAGTCATAAGTCCTTAAAATTAGGGCACGAGTCGGACTTGAGTCCGAGTCCTGGACTTGAGTACTACAAGCCTGGTATTTTATAATCAATACGAAATTTCATTGTGAGCCAATGCAGTGTGGATAAGACAGGGGTGATGTGGTCATATCTTCTAGCTTGAGTAAGAAATCTTGCTGCTGCATTTTTAACTAACTGGGGGTTGTTTATGCACTTATTGGAACATCCAGACAGTAAGGCATTACAATAATCCAACCTAGAGGTAACAAAAGCATGAACTAGTTTTTCTGCATCATGTAGTGACATTTATATTTCTTATCTTCTCAATATTTCTGAGATGAAAGAAAGCTATCTGGGTAATGTTATCAATGTGAGTTTCAAATGAAAGACTGGAGTCAATTATCACTCCGAGGTCTTTTACTGCTGCATGTGAAGAAACAGAAAGGCCATCCAGAGTTACTGTGTAATCAGAAAACCTACTTCTAGCTGCATGTGGTCCTAGTACAAGTACTTCTGTCTTGTCAGAATTAAGCAGAAGTACGTTAATAAGCATCCAGTGTCGAATGTCCTTTCCACATTCCTCAATTTTATTAAGCTGGTGTCTCTCATCTGGTTTTGCAGAAACATACAACTGTGTGTCATCAGCATAACAGTGAAAACTAATAGCATGCTTACGAATAATATCACCCAGAGGTAGCATATATAAAGAAAAAAGCAGTGAGCCTAAGACAAAACCTTGTAGAACATCAAACTTTACCTCAGTATGTCTAGAAAAATCACCATTTACATCAACATACTGATAGCGATCAGTTAAATAAGACCTGAACCAGGAGAGGGCCATTCCCTTAACTCCCACAACATTTTCTAGTCTATCCAGGAGAATGGAATGATCAATGGTGTCAAATGCTGCACTCAGGTCAAGCAATATAAGCAGGGAGACACAGTCCTGATCAGATGCCAACAGTAGGTCATTTACAACTTTAACCTGTTCTGTCTCTGTGCTATGATGAGTTCTAAATCCTGACTGATATATTTCATGGATGTTATTCCTATGTAAATATGAGCATAACTGCTGTGCCATAGCTTTTTCTAGGATCTTGGAGATAAAGGGGAGGTTTGATATTGGCTGATAATTGGATAGCTGACAGGGGTTGAGGTCAGGTTTTTTTTTAATCAGGGGTTTGAAAACTGCCAGTTTAAAGGATTTGGGTGCATTGCCAATTCTAAGAAAAGAATTTATTATTTTTAGAAGCTGTTCAATTACTTCTGGTATTATCTGTTTGAAAAGTTGTGTAGGTAAGGGATCTTGTACACAAGTTGAGGATTTTGATGCGGAGATTAATGAAATTAGTTCAATTTCTCTGAGGGGAATAAAACATTCTAATTGCTGATTTGATACAGTTATATTGTTAAATACAGCATTACATAAATTGTCACTTAAATTGTCTGGCCTTAAATTAGTAGTTTGGATTTTTTTTTGTTGGATATTTTCAATTTTGTAATTGAAAAAATTCATGAAGTCGTTGCTACTACATATTGCAGGTGTGCATGTGTCTATAGTGGTCTTTTTCCTGGTTAATTTTGCTACAGTATTAAATAGGAATCTAGGATTATTTTTGTTATCTTCTATTAGGGTGGAGAGATCTGTTGATCTCGCAGCACTAAGACCATTTCTATACTTCAGGAAGCTCTCCTTCCAAGCTAATTTGAATGCTACCAATTTTGTTTGATGCCATTTACATTCCAATTTTTGAGTAGTCTGTTTTAAAGTGCGAGTGTAATCATTATACCAGGGTGCTAATTTTTTCTCTCTAATCATTTTCCTTTTAAGTGGAGCTTAAGTGTTAGCCCTGTAGCATTAGCCACTCTATTAGCATTAGCATCTCACTCTCGGTAAGGCAAAGAGCAGTTTAGTGGTCTGACTCAAGAAGCCAAACTATCATGGGGTTTAGTGGGTTTTCTGAGTAGTTGGTAGTTTTTTTTTTTCTCCTTTTGTTTTCCGAAGATAGCTGTTCTAGGACGATTTGAAACTATCTTTTATCAAAGCCTGCAAACATGCTAGCGCTCAGTCTGCCATCTGAGTGTGGGTAAGATGGCGGAGTGAGAGGCAGCACCTTTGGAGGCTCTGCAAAAAAATATCGTTTAGATATGTTTTAGATAGAGAGAGAGAGAGAGAGAGAGAGCTCAGCACAGCGCTTTCACCACTTTAAACTGTTTGTTGTGTCCGGAAGTTGCAGAATAGTAATAACCTCCTTCAAATACCTGCAAGTCGTATTTACCCGCAAGTATTTGCCCTGTTTTTTCTTTGCCCTTTTCCTCTGAGGATCTTTACCGAAAGAGCTGGATGTGGTGCCAAGTTCATACTTCAGCAACAGCAGAAACCTTCTGAACGTGTGAGTACGAAGATCTCATTCAGTAAACATAAACCATCACTGGGAGGGAACACGGCATAATGGCGACTGGCAAATTTTTTCTGACAACGCTCGTTATTTTTTCAAGTTTATATAATTTGATGCGAAGATCGAATGGTGATTTTCAACAAATAGATGTCCAAGGGTATATGAACTGTGAACTGAAGAAGCATTTGATGAATAGAGACAATTTTTGTGTGATATCTTGGATAAAACAGGCAGTGACAAGTTCACTTGTTTACACCAGAAGTGAATCCGTCTATCGCACCCATTGCAACAGATGTAAACAATCATGGAAGAGAACCATGAACAGTACAGACAGGTACTTGTTCATTCTCTTGATCCTGGTGTCCAATGATGTTCAGTGAACCCAGGGCCAGGATCATCGCCAGCCTTCCCCTGTCGAGTTTGTTCTGTGGAGGTGAAGGACAACCAGGCCGCTCTCTGTTGTGACATCTGCGATGTTTGGTCTCACCGTAAGTGCCTGGGCATCCCATTGAAGGAATACTATCGATTGGGCAAGAGCGAAGAGAGCTGGTTTTGCAGTCAATGCACTCTACCACCTCTAACAGATTCATTCTTCAATGTATCCTACCCAAGAGCTAATTACAACCATGTTAGTGATGATGCTTTGGTAGAGCAATCTGTCCACAGCCCAGAGTCCATACTAACATCATGCACTTCGGAATTCTGGCAGAGACTGAACACTAAAGGGTTGAACATGGTCCATCTTAACACACGTCTCATTCCGAAATTGGACGAACTCCGTCAACTCCGCAACTTCAAAGCTCGCAGTCATTGGCATCACTGAGTCCTGGCTGGATGACTCTGTTCCTGACGCTGAGATAGAAATCCCAGGATATATGGTCGCCCGCCGGGACAGGAATCACGAGGGAGGTGGTGTTTGTGTTTATGTCAACAAAGACATTCCTTATAACAGGAGAATGGATATCAGTGATAACACCAAATCAGTGTGGATTGAACTGTGCCTCCCGAAATCAAAGCCAATACTAGTGGGGGTTTGCTATAGACCTCCTAGAGATATGGACTTCTTCCACAGACTAGAATTGAGTTGTTCAGGTATCGATGATATGTGTAAACAGGAATATATTATACTCAGAGATTTTAATGTCAATTTGAAGCATGGTCATGAATATGGGCCAAAATCGTTGCATAAATCCTTAAATCATTTTATGTCTCTGTTTGATCTTAACCAGTTAATTGACGAACCAACTAGAGTGACTAAAACTACTTCAAGTATACAGTACTTGATTTGATTCTGGTCTCTGATCAGAGTAGAATAAAAGCATCTGGTGTCATTGATTTTTGTGTAAGTGATCGCCGTCTAATTTTTTGTACTCGTAAATTATATAAGAATCCAATAAACAAACATAATAATGTCACCCTTAGATCAAGTAAGAACTACTCAATAGATAGGTTTGAGAATATGTTGAATGAAGTTGATTGGTTACCGGTATATGAATGTGATGATGTTCATAATGCATGGGTGCTGTTTAAATCTAAGTTTCTTGGAGTTATCGATGCCATCTCGCCACTGAAAACTGTTAGAGTAAAACAAAATACGGCTCCATGGATGTCTGGTGAAATATTGCATATAATTAATGAAAGAGACAAAGTTTTCAAGAAATTCTCTCATACTAAGGATCCATTATTGTATGATCGATACATTTTTCTTTGTAACAAAGTTATGTATTATAAAAGAGTGGCTAAGTCAGATTATATTAAATGTAAAGTTAATGAGTGTAAATACCAAACGAGAAAAATGTGGAATGTGATCATAAATATGTCTGCACCCTCTAAATGTAAAACTAGAATAGATAACATTGGTCTGACTATAGATGAGGAAGTGTGTTATGATAAACAAAAAGTATCAGCTTGTTTCAATTCATATTTTGTATCTGTGGCAGCTAAGCTGGTTGATAAATTACCTAATGTCATTGGTAAATACGGTATCATTTTTGTTAAAGGTTTCTATTCATCTAAAGGTGTGCATTTGAATATGTTCTCTTTTTCAGAGGTTTCTGTGGAAAAGGTGTACAAGATCTTGTCAACTTTAAATTCAAGCAAGGCTACCGGTTTAGATCAGTTGTCCCCTAAGTTTGTTAAAGATGGAGCCAAGCTCATATCGTCGCCCCTTGCGCATATTTTAAATTTATCTATTGTTTCCGGTGAAATACCTGCAGATCTTAAAGTGGCAAGGGTGACGCCACTTCACAAGAAAGCAAGTAAACTGGATCCTGGTAACTATAGACCAATTTCAATTCTCAGTACCATCTCTAAATTATTTGAGAGAGTTGTGTTTGACCAACTGCACAGATATCTCTCTGAAAAGGATCTCATTTATGATTATCAATCAGGTTTTTGGTCGACATTTTCAACTGATACCTGTTTGGTTCACCTATTGGATTACATCAGGCATGAACAGGACAAGGGCAATAGGGATGGTGTTGCTGGACCTCCAGAAAGCCTTTGACATGGTGAACCATGATAGGCTCTTGATGAAGTTGGAAGCTATAGGGCTCTGACAATCTGCAGTTGACTGGTTTAGGTCATACCTGCAATCCCGTGCACAAGTGGTAGATATTGGGGGCACATTTTCTGATCCAGCAAATATTTCTTGCGGTGTTCCCCAAGGGTCAATACTTGGCCCATTATTATTTTTGATCTATGTTAATGATATTACCTCTGCTGTAAATTGCAAATTGTTATTGTATGCCGATGACTCCGCACTTATAGTTGCGGATAAAAGTTCAGAAGTACTTCAATATAGATTATCCAGGGAGTTAGAATCAATCAGAGAATGGCTGATTGACAATAGATTATCCCTGCATTTAGGCAAAACGGAGTCCATTCTCTTCGCTTTGAGGAGTAAACTCAGCAAAATTAAATCCATTCAGGTGCAGTGTGATGGAAATGTGCTTGCAAGTTGCCCGCATGTCAAATATTTGGGCCTTACTCTAGATCAATCTCTGAATGGAGAGGCTATTGTGGACAATATAGTTAGAAAGTCGAATGCAAAATTGAAGTTTCTGTATCGGCAGGCTAAACATATTAGCCAGGAAACTAGAAGACTGTTAGTCTTGGCTCTTATACAGTGTCACTATGACTATACCTATATCTGTACGTCATGGTACTCAGGGTTAACGAAGAAGTACAAAGATAGACTTCAAATTTCCCAAAACAAAATTATACAATTTCTTTTGGATGCACTGGCCAGAACACATGTTGGTGCTGTAGAGTTCAATCAGGTCAAAATGTTACCAGTCCAAATGCACACTACCCAACTCAAGCTGAACCTTGTATTCAAAATTATGCATAATATGGCCCCTAATTATTTATCAGATCAGTTCAGCTTGGTTCAAAATTTACACTCAATGAATACAAGATCAAGTGCTACCTCCCTGCAGATACCTCGTGTCAAATAATTTGGTAAATCATCATTTGTTTAGGGGCGGCACAGTGGTGTAGTGGTTAGCGCTGTTGCCTCACAGCAAGAAGGTCCGGGTTCGGGCCCCGTGGCCGGCGAGGGCCTTTCTGTGCGGAGTTTGCATGTTCTCCCCGTGTCCGTGTGGGTTTCCTCCGGGTGCTCTGGTTTCCCCCACAGTCCAAAGACATGCAGGTTAGGTTAACTGGTGACTCTAAATTGACCGTAGGTGTGAATGTGAGTGTGAATGGTTGTCTGTGTCTATGTGTCAGCCCTGTGATGACCTGGCGACTTGTCCAGGGTGTACCCCGCCTTTCGCCCGTAGTCAGCTGGGATAGGCTCCAGCTTGTCTGCGACCCTGTAGAACAGGATAAAGCGGCTAGAGATAATGAGAGGAGATGAGATCATTTGTTTATACATCCATTAAAGCATTCAATAATCTGCCATCTGACATAAGATCATGTAGGACATTAACTAGTTTTAAATTTGCTGTTACGCGTCATTTTTTTAGTGAATTGTATCGCCAGGAATTGAGCACTTTGTATTTTTAGATAGGTCCTTTTTCCGTTTTCCCTGTCATTTTTGTTATCTTATAGGTTTTTTCTATCATTATTTAGGTCTAGTCTATATTCTAAGTATATTATTTTTAAATAATTTTTCTATTTTTTATTATTATTATTATTTACAGTTTTTTTCTTTTTCCTGTTAGTATTATTATTATTATTATTATTATTATTATTATTATTATTATATACAAACTTTTTCACCTGTAATCATGATTGCCACGTGACCAATAGGACCACATTGGAAATAAGCTATTTTTGCTTTCATGTGTTATCCTGGTTTTTAATTGTCATATTTACATGTATAGTGTTTGTATGATTTATTATCTCATCTCATTATCTGTAGCCGCTTTATCCTGTTCTACAGGGTCGCAGGCAAGCTGGAGCCTATCCCAGCTGACTACGGGTGAAAGGTGGGGTACACCCTGGACAAGTCGCCAGGTCATCACAGGGCTGACACATAGACAGACAACCATTCACACTCACATTCACACCTACGGTCAATTTAGAGTCACCAATTAACCTAACCTGCATGTCTTTGGACTGTGGGAGAAACCGGAGCACCCGGAGGAAACCCACGCAGACACGGGGAGAACATGCAAACTCCGCACAGAAAGGCCCTCGCCGTCCACGGGGCTCGAACCCGGACCTTCTTGCTGTGAGGTGACAGCGCTAACCACTACACCACCATGCCGCCATGATTTATTATTTACTGAATAAACAAATCAAATCAAAATACATTATCAAAAGTATAGAAGAATGTTGACTCTAACCATTCAGTTGCCTGATCAATTTCTGTGGGGGCTGACAGTGATCCAATCAAAGTTGATAACTCTGGGAGATTATTTATAAAACTCTGTGCAGTAGTTGATGTGAATGTACATTTAATACAGTAGTGTGGTGAGGTGCATATATTATTGCTCACACATATTTTGAATAAGATGAGATAATGATCTGAGATAACTTCAGACTGTGTAAGTGTGACTATATTTTCTACATTTAACCCGAATGTTAGTATTAGATTGAGAGTGTGACCACCATTATGGGTAGGTCCTATGACATTCTGATTAACCCCTACTGAATCTAAAATGGACACGAACGCTGTTTTCAGATGATCTTCAGGGTTATTGAAGTAAATATTAAAATCTCCGACAACTAAAGCTTTGTCTAAGGAAATGACCAGGTCTGAGATGAAATCTGCATATTCAGAAAGAAACTCAGAATATGGCCCTGGTGGCCTATAAATAATAAGTAAAGGTATTGACTGGGTAGACTTATTTTTCGAGACTATATATATATTAGTATGAAGAACTTCAAACGTATTAAATTTATAACCAGGTTTTTGTGCTATGCCTAGATAATCATTATAAATAACTGCAGCGTCTCCTCCTCTGCCAGTTAGATGAGGCTGGTGTATATAACTGTATCCAGGAGGACTAGCCTCATTTAATGCCATATATTCATTTGGCTCAATCCATCTTTCTGTTAAACACAGTGCATTAAATTCCTGATCAGTAATAAGTTCATTAACAATTAGTGCTTTAGATGCAAGAGATCTAATATTTAATAGCCCTACCTTTAGATTAGAGGTGCTGGCAGTGGCTGTACAGTCAGTATGATATAATTTTATATTAAATAGGTTACTTGAACAAACTCTCGGACTATATTTCTACATTTTTGTTTAGCTCGGGGAACAGACACAGTCTCAATGTAGTGGAACCTGAGTGACGACTCTGTGCAGCTAGCAGACAGTCAGTTTAGCTTGTTCGTCTGCTCTCTGGCCTTGGCTCTGGATTGTCAGACATTAACTAGGCCTGTTCTGAGACTATGAGCTATGCTGCAAGAAATGAGAGCAGCACCTTCCTGAGTGGGATGGATACCATCCCACCCTAACAGGCCAGCAGTGCCCTCAAAATTAGTCCAATTTTCTATAAAGCCCACACTGTTTTCAGAGCACCACCTGGACAACCAGCAGTTCAGCGACCATAACCTGCTGTAAGCTACATCGCCACGCCACACTGGGATGGGGCCAGAGCATACTACAGTATTGGACATTGTCTTCACTAATTTAAACACCTCTACAAAGTTACTCTTAGTAACCTCAGACTGATGAAGGTGTATATCATTAGCTCCTACATGGATAACTATCTTTGAGAACATGTGCTTGCCTAGGACCCTAAGATCAACTGCTATGTCCGGCACCCTGGCTCCCGGTATACACCTGACTAAAGCTGCTGGTGCCCCTAAAGGCCTAGCTAATTTCACATGCTGTGTGATAGAGTCTCCTATAACCAGAGCTCTTTCAGGTTTCTCAGCAGGTGCATCACTGAGGAGAGCAAACCTATTTGACATGTGAAGCAGAGAGAAGTGGTGCTTCCATGGGTGAGCCTCAGTGGTAGCTTTGGCTCTACGTTTAGGCCGCTGAGTCGTCACCCATTCGCCCCCCTGTGAGGACTCTAATGCCAAAGTTGGGGGATTGCTAACTCCACCTTGAGCATCCAGACTTTTACCTGCAGAAACTATATTGTTCTCATTCTCACTAACCTTCTCTAAAGTCTGGATATGCACCTCCAAAGCTGCAATCTTCTCTGTCAGAGAACTGACTAATCTGCACTTATCACAAATAAAGCTATCACTGGTGACAGAGGAAGAATGACTAAACATCCTGCACTCAGCACACTGAACAAATTGAAGGTGTGCCATGATGAATGGATTCACATACCTTAATCGAAGATCTGTTGATATTAAAGCAGATCTTATGTGGATCCCAGTGGTGCATGGTCATGATCTTTTCCTCAAAGAAGACCACAAAGTCCTCTGCAGTGATGGAGGATTGAGATGTAGCTGGCGGATAGCTGAGGAGAGAAGAGAAAACAGAAAATGGTTGACAAGGGTTCGAGATGGAATTGTGAATTTTGGAATGATAAAACTTGATCTTACCTGATGTGAGTGAAGCTGTGAACTTGGCCAGGAGGGACTGACAGTGAGACAGTTCAGCTGGGGCCCTGGATTTTCTTCACTTCCTCTCAGCTGCTTGTAGGCTGCTTCTGTACACGTTAACTGGAGGCCAGTCTATCCAGTTTAACATAGATACTAGCATCTTTATGAGAGGTGGGGGGAAACTAGAAAACCTATTGGAAAGCATCATGTCTGTTATCTGTAAAAAAAAAAAACTATTCAGAGTTTACATAAAACAGAGAGGAAATAGATATGTTCCACAGCACACTGAATCTGGGCTAGGTCATGCTCAAGGAGAGTAATACAAAGCAAGAAGAATAAAAAAAACATCAAATTGTAAATGTCTTAAAGGATATGGGACATGGATTTTTTTCTGGGCATAATTATGTATAAAGGACATAAGAAATGCCATCTAAATCACTGCAGGGCATCAAAAATGTGAAAATCATCACATTATTCAAGTTTTTTATACATCAGCATAAAACAAGGATTCGTTAATGAGCTAGGTGGTCACGTGACCCGTGACGTAACAAAAACTTTCCAAGGAGCCAGCGCTTGGGAATCTAATGTAAACAGGTTACCGAAATGGACACCATCGACAGTGATATTCCCGATGTTTCACAGAGATGTGAAGTTAGACCTTATCAATTCGAACCGATAGCTGGAAATTCACATGAACATGGATCTTGTATTTACTCTGATGGGTCAGATGATTCTGAGAGTGAGGGTTCATTCAGTCCCCATGAAACTGAAAGTGGTCGGCTCGATAACACTTCCTGGTAAGTTAAAAACAATTCTGCTCAAAGGCTAATGATCTGTTGAAAGAAGTATTATTTTTGTATCATACATTGAAAGTTCATCATAGATCTAGCTAAAGTCCATTGCAAGCTATGTATTTTTTGCTGATATTTTTCGAGATTGATTGAGATACAATGCTTCCAGAGTCCATTTACAGACGTAAAAGCAAAACAGTAAACGATAGATAATAAAATTACATAAAATAAATGGGGAAGAAAAATAATAAGAATTAAACAATAGTAGAAATAAAATATAGAATAATAAAATGAAATAAAAGTTAAAAAAAAACCTCTTCTACAACTTCACCACAACTCTTTGATTCGGTACGTAAACAAAGAAGGACAGATATAAGAGTAAATGAGTCAGAATTATGATAATCAATAATTGATACACCCAAAATTATAATACTAATCCTTACCTTGGCTTTCAGACGCTTAGCGAATGCACCTTGTGGTGGCTGTAGCACTTCTGGTTTCACTCCGCCGTCTTGTTCCTGAATTGGGACGTTGGGAACGGCTCCATCTTTAAGTAGCCTCTTAAATTTGGCTTGGCAATTAATTTCGTTCAGTACCTGAGTATTAAAGTTGAAAGAATCCTCTGTGAAATGGTCCGAACACAGTTTGTGGGAAACAGTAGGTGCAAAGTTTTTTCTATGGCAGTAGTGAGCCCACACTTTCCTCAGCTTCGGGTCCTTGGGGAATGCAAAAAAAACTTACTCCAGGGCATTTCTCATTGGAATTATTGCAACCATAAGCAGCACAATACACCATGACGTCCAATGTATGATGTCCAATGTACTTTAAAGACTATAAAAACAATTTTTTTTGTCATCCACTTCTCCATTCATCTACCCGCTTGTGCTGTGCCCAAAAGTTTTTGTGACGTATGATCACGTGACAGCGGCTCTTCCGGTTGTAGAAAATGCATATCGGAAGTCGAGCAGAAATGCCATATAATCATCACGAATATAACGATTTTGCTGAATTTAATAGATGATTTTGTATTTGTTGATGCAATTAATTCATATTTTTAATGGAAAGAAACTGATATAGCGTGCATTTATGTTTCATGTCCCATATCCTTTAATGACAGATAAAACTCAATGGAAATGACACATAACTTGCTTCATTCTGTGCTCATCTCAAGCCATACACAGTAATGCATTCCAGACAAATCCCAGAAAGGATGTGATGAAATATTATAAGAAGCTATAGAAAAAATCCACATCAATAAGCAAGATATTTCAGAAAGGCTGCAACAAAACACTCCTTCAAAAAGTACTCCAGTGTGTTAGCAATGGTCCAAGAGAGCAGTCTTAGGAGACACAGGGTGGAGAAGCAGACTGGGTTAGTGGGAGACTGTTTAGGTAGGGGAATATTTAAATAGCAAGACAGTGAGGTCTATGACAAACCATTGCATAATGCCACCCAAAGGAGAATATTAAAAATCATGCCAGTAATTACACTACTGAAAGAATATTAGAGATGGAGATGGAGAGTGGCAACATTGCTCTGCTTTGCTAGTTGACTTTCAGGAATTTAGAGAGTTTCTGTGATTGATAGCTTGTATGCACTCCAATTTTTGCTAAATCACTGTATTTTATAATTGTCTACACTTTCTATATTAGAATAGACATTTTACATCCCATTTTGCACTTGCCAGTTATAGCATTCTAATTCAGTACTGGACCAGTTTCAATCGTTTTTGTCCCTAGTAAATATTTGGAACCTAAGAGATGGGAGAACAGGGCCCAGGTTCAAACAAACAGACAAACAAACAAACAAACAAACCCCCACAGTTTTCCTTTAATGTGGAGTAAAAAGCCCTTTATTTATACAGTGGCTCCTGCTACTATAGTTAAAATTCTTTTCTTGTGACAGTACAACAGTGTAAGGAAGGCGATGTAATGGGAGGCAATCAAACACTAATTATGCAGCCATTATCTCTATCATTATCATTATAATCATAAGTTATACATGATATTTCATCTACACTCCTTCTCATTTGCACGCGCACGCACACACACACACGCACTCATGCAACACCATGTTTGAACATGTTCCTCTATCTAGATCTAATGCATGCAAAGATTTTTGAGCACTTTTGTTCAGGCTTGTATCACTTCATTTCCAGAGAGCTGCCTTTAGCATTACATCACACACTCCAACAAAAGACATGATGGTATGGGTTGGGTTAGGTGGCGTGCTGAGAGTATGGAGGTGTGAGATTGCGTCTGACCTTAGGGTTCAAGAAGAAAGGTCAGACAAAGACTGTGGAATAAATGACAAAGATGGGAGGGAGAATGGATGGAACAAAGGGCAGTATGAGAACTAACTATGTGTTATATTCAAATACAGATTCTGCAGATAAAATTGTATGATGTTTTACAGATGACTCAAATTTATCCTCTGAGCTTTATAGACACCAACAAGTATGCCCATTTAAAGGCAAATATTTCAGGACTAAACAGTATGATGTACAGCTAATCTGACAGACTACATAACTTGAGTTAAATGATTAACACATGTCTGAACAAAAAGGAATTTGATGTTCACAGGCTCAGTGTCAGCCAAAAGGCCCAAGGACATACATTTATAAAAAAAAAAAAAAAAAAAAAAAAACAGCTGACAATAACTCAAATTAACAGAAGTCATGTTATTGGGATTTACTCTCTTATGATTTAGTCCCTGCAAGCATTCTACACAGTGAAGGCCAGAGGAAAATGCTGTTAGTGATACAAATCTATTGCAACACCACTCCCTAAATTAACATACCTAAATTAACTATTATATAGAGATATATAAAGCAACACATTGTCACATCTGCACTAACTCACACTCAAGACTTCACTTCCCAGAGTTCACAGTGGCCTCTAAACATGGCCGCCCCAGACTATGAAAACCAACATGGGCTGGGTTTCCAAAAAGCCTCTTAATGCGAAGAGCATCTTAACTAGGAGAGAGAGTGTTCATTGTGATGCTCGCTCTACCATTTAGTGATGATCTTTGTGCTACGATGCTTTTGGGAAACCCGCCCTTGCACTGCACTGCCTTCCATGTCCAGAATACTGATTAGCACTACACCTGTTCCTCATCTCACATAATCAGCACTGTACAGTGGTGCTTGAAAGTTTGTGAACCCTTTAGAATTTTCTATATTTCTGCATAAATAGAACCTAAAACATCAGATTTTCACACAAGTCCTAAAAGTAGATAAAGAGAACCCAGTTAAACAAATGAGACAAAATTATTATACTTGGTCATTTATTTATTCAGGAAAATAATCCAATATTACATATCTGTAAGTGGCAAAAGTATCTGAACCTTTGCTTTCAGTATCTGGTGTGACCCCCTTGTGTAGCGATAACTGCAACTAAATGTTTCCAATAACTATTGATCAGTCTTGCACAGTGGTTTGGAGGAATTTTAGACCATTCCTTCATACAGAACAGCTTCAAGTTTGGGATGTTGGTGGATTTCCTCACATGAACTGCTCACTTCAGGTCCTTCCATAACATTTCGATTGGATTAAGGTCAGGGCTTTGACTTGGTCATTCCAAAACATGAACTTTATGCTTCTTTAACCATTCTTTGGTAGAATGACTTGTGTGCTTAGGGTCGTTGTCTTGCTGCATGACCCACCTTCTCTTGAGATTCAGTTCATGGAGCGGTGTCCTGACATTTTCCTTTAGAATTCACTAGAATAATTCAGAAGTCATTGTTCCATCAATGATGGCAAGCTGTCCTGGCCCAGATGCAGCAAAACAGGCAGATTTATAGACAATCTGTCTGACTATGGATTGGTGGAGTCCAAACTCTTTAGAGATGGTTTTGTAACCTTTTCCAGCCTGATGAGCATCAACAACGCTTTTTCTGAGGTCCTCAGAAATCTCCTTTGTTCGTGCCATGATAGACTTCCACAGACATGTGTTGTGAAGATCAGACTTTGATAGCTCCCTGTCCTTTAAATAAAACAGGGTGACCACTCACACTCGATTGTCATCCCATTGATTGAAAATGCCTGACTCTAATTTCACCTTCAGATTAACTGCTAATCCTAGATGTTGACATACTTTTGCCACTCACAGATATGTAATATTGGATGATTTTCCTCAATAAATAAATAACCAAGGATAATATTTTTGTCTCATTTGTTTAACTGGGTTCTCTTTATCTACTTTTAGGACTTGTGTGAAAATCTGATGATGTTTTAGGTCATATTAATGCAGAAATATAGAAAACCTAAAGGGTTCACAAATTTTCAAGCATCACTGTATATAAGGACTCCATATACCCCCCCCCACACACACAGTGTTGCTTGAAAGTTTGTGAACCCTTTAGTATTTTCTATATTATATATTATCTAGAGGTTTATATAATATATAATTTTCTATATTATATAAACTTCTAGGATTAGCAGTTAATTAACCCCACCGACAGTAGTCGGAGGGGTTATTATTTTCACCTGCGTCAGTCTGTGTGTGTGTGTATCTGTCTGTCTGTCTGTGTGTCTGCAAGATATCTCAAGAACCAATGGATCGATTTGGACCAAATTTTGTACATGTGTTGCCAATCACCCAGGAAGGAAACCATTAAATTTTGGAGGTCAAAGGTCAAGGTCATGGCAGAACTTCGAAATTTTCGCCCAATGTATTTTAATAGGGAAAAGGCGGGTTTGCACTCGTTAGAGTGTCCCTGTCTAGTTTGAAGGTGAAATTAGAGTTAGGTGTTTTCAATCAATGGGATGACAATCAGGTGTAAGTGGGCACCCTGTTTTATTTAAAGAACAGGGATCTATCAAAGTCTGATCTTCACAACACATGTTTGTGGAGTTGTATCATGGCACAAACAAAGGAGATTTCTGAGGACCTCAGAAAAAGCGTTGTTGATGCTCATCAGGCTGGAAAACATTACAAAACCATCTCTAAAGAGTTTGGACTCCACCAGTCCACAGTCAGACAGATTGTGTACAAATCCCCAGGAGTGGTCAACCAACAAAGATCACTCCAAGAGCAAGGCGTGTAATAGTCGGCAAGGTCACAAAGGACCCCAGGGTAACTTCTAAACAACTGAAGGCCTCTCTCACATTGGCTAATGTTAATATTCATGAGTCCACCATCAAGAGAACACTGAACAACAATGGTGTGCATGGCAGGGTTGCAAGGAGAAAGCCACTGCTCTCCAAAAAGAACATTACTGCTTGTCTGCAGTTTGCTAAAAATCATGTGGACAAGCCAGAAGGCTATTGGAAAAATGTTTTGTGGATGGATGAGACCAAAATAGAACTTTTTAGTTTAAATGAGAAGCGTTATGTTTGGAGAAAGGAAAACACTGCATTCCAGCATAAGAACCTTATCCCATCTGTGAAACATGGTGGTGGTAGTATCATGGTTTGGGCCTGTTTTGCTGGATCTGAGCCAGGACGACTTGCCATCATTGATGGAGCAATGAATTCTGAATTGGAAATGTCAGGACATCTGTCCATGAACTGAATCTCAAGAGAAGGTGGGTCATGCAGCAAGACAATGACCCTAAGCACACAAGTCGTTCTACCAAAGAATGGTTAAAGAAGAATAAAGTTAATGTTTTGGAATGGCCAAATCAAAGTCCTGACCTTAATCCAATCAAAATTTTGTGGAAGGACCTGAAGCGAGCAGTTCATGTGAGGAAACCCACCAACATCCCAGGGTTGAAGCTGTACTGTACAGAGGAATGGGCTCAAATTCCTCCAAGCCAGTGTGCCGGACTGATCAACAGTTCCCAGAAACATTAGTTGCAATTATTGCTGTACAAGGGGGTCACATCAGATACTGAAAGCAAAGGTTCACATACTTTTGCCACTCACAGATATGTAATAATGGATCATTTTCCTCAATAAATAAATGACCAAGTATAATAATTTTGTCTCATTTGTTTCACTGGGTTCTCTTTATCTACTTTTAGGACTTGTGTGAAAATCTGCTGATGTTTCAGGTCATAGGTATTTATGCAGAAATATAGAAAATTCTAATGGGTTCACAAACTTTCAAGCACCACTGTGTGTATGCATGTGTGATATATATATATATATATATATATATATATATATATATATATATATATATGAGAAAGTTAAAAAAAAAATACATATATATATATATATATATATATATATATATATATATATATATATATATATATATATTTTTTTTTTTTTTTTTAAACTTTCTTTGTACTTTTGATTTTGCTATTTAGTTGTTTACCTCTGATATTCTGTTGTGCCTTGCCTGATCATTGCCTGCTCTTTGACTTTGACATTGCTTCATGATTTGAATTTGTTTGCCAGTTTGCCTTAATAAATTATTTGCCCCTTTTCCATCTATCTGTCACCTGCATTCCTGACATATTATTTTGACAACACCATGGATGCAGTGGATGAGAGAAGGCATGCTGTGGTATCCAGACAGGGGTGTATCCTGGGAGAACAACAGCAGTGCATGGGTGAAATGAATGCCTGCATTTCCCAGCTCACTCTTTCACTCTCCTTTCATGCCCGGTGCCAGTTATGAGCTCCAACTCACTCATTCCACAACCTGATAAGTTTTCAGGAGAAGTGTCTGATGGCAAGGATTCCTGCTGCAATGTTTCATTTTTTACAACCCAAAGAGGGACCACTGATCAACAGAATATAGCCCAATTTTCAACTTGCTCACTGTGAAAGTGCTTAAGTTGGCAACTGCATTGTGGGAAAAGGGTGACAAACAAATGACATCTTATGAGCATTTCATTGAACTGTTTCACTGGGTCTTTGGTTATAGTCCTGAAGGCGTGGAGGTTGGCGAACAACTGCTGACCATGAGGCAGGGGAGGAGATGAGTGGTGGAATATGCACTGGAGTTCCACACATTCACAGCTGGATGCAGATGGAATGTCAAGCCCTTAAATGGCATTTCATCAAGGGCTTGACCCTCAAGTTCTCACCGAACTAGAGTGTTGTGATGAGCAAGTCACATTGGACTCACTCATTGACATGTCTGACTCGATAACCTCCTCCAAAACCAACCATCACTGCAAGGCTCCATGTTTGAAACCCCTGTCACTGAAACCTCCATACACATGGAAATCTCTTACATGAGTGATCTGCTCAGAACATAAACAGAGATCCAAGGAGAGACTGTGCTTCTAATGTAGGGAAGCCACACATCATCTGGCACACTGCCCTTCTTGCTCAAGAGGCTCAAGGACATCCATGGGGGCTGAGAGAGCTCTGAGCACCACTAACCCTCTCTTGGTGAGTCCGTCTAAACATGTCTCTTTTAAATTTTTCAAGATTGATGTACTGGTATAGCTCTCAGAGTTGGTTCATGTTCTCTCTTCCTGAATAGACTCAGGAATCACAGGCAATTTCATTGACAGTGAGATCACTCAAACTCCATGTGCCTAAACAAAAACTCCAGCAGCCACTTAGCATCAAGGCCATTGATGGCAGGCCCATTGGAGAGGGGTTTGTAACCACATGCACTGAACCTCTCACTTGCCAAGTTAGTGCGTTACATCAATAAACCATTTCCTTCCTCCTCATAAAGACCCAGAACCAGGCCACCATTTTGGGGTTCCCCTGGCTACAACATCATAATCCTCAGACCTCCTGGCAGGACAGAGAAATTCTGCAGTGGCCCACATCTTGCAGACAACATTGTCTCCATCTACCCAAGCTCACAGTAGCCTGTGGAGAGCCCTGATGTCTCCAATAAGGTCCTCATTCCTGAGTGTTACCGGGCGCACATGGAAGTCTTCAGCAAGGATAAAGCCAGTGGGCTCCCTCCTTCACCTTCTGTATGATTGTGCCATTGAGTTTCTTCCTGGTACAATACCTCCTTGCTGCTGAATCTGGCCATCTTGGAGCAAAAAGCTATGGATGATTATGTACAGGAGGCTCTACAACAGGGGTATATTCATCCCTCTGCGTCACCTGCTTCTGCAGGATTTTTGTTCATGGAGAAAAAAGGAGGGTACCTCAGGCTATGCATTGCCATGGCCTAAATCAGATCACGGCAACATACCCATATCCCTTGCCTCTAGTTCCATCGGCCACGGAACAGCTCTGGTCTGCCAAGGTATTCACCAAGCTGGGCCTTGGTAGCACATACAACCTGGTGTGCATCTGTGAGAGTGACGAGTGGAAGATGGCATTTCACATGACCTCTGGCCACTATGAATAGTATGAATTACTGAAGTAAATGCTCAGTGTTCCCTTGCCTGACTTTACCAAGCTTTTGTTTATTATGTTGACACTCTGTTTTTTGACTTTATTTGTACTTTGGATTTTGCCCTTTAGTGTTTGCCTCTGATATTCTGTTTGTGCCTCACCTGACCATTACCTGCTCTTTGACCTTGACATTACTTCACAATTTGGATTTGTTTGCCAGTTTATCTTAATCAACTCTGACACTTACATCCATCTGTTGCCTGCATTTCTGACACACGTCTGTATATTTCAACAAAAGCAGCAAACTGTAGAATTATAGACTAGCAGTAACTTATAGACAAATAATAATCTCTTTTGATTTGTAATTGAGTATATTTTTTCCATATAAAAAGTGGTTTTAAATTTCATATGGTTATTATGAGGTGAATGAGTTGTACTACAACTCCTACAGTTTTATAAAGTAATGGTCATGGATTTGTAACTTATGTTTTTAGTATTATTTGGCATCAAAACTTCACCTCACTATTAATTTAGTTATTTGTGAGGCTTTATTATATAATATGTAATGGATGGTATTAGATCTGGTCATTCTCCTCTGATCTCTCTCATCAACAAGGCATTGCAGTCTGCAGACCTTCCACTCATAGGATTTTTTTTTTTTGCTTTTTGCACCTTTGTGTTTCTCTGTGTGTGTATGTGCGCACACACACACACACACACACACACACACACTAATCAGCCATAAAATTATGACCACTGAGAGGTGAATAAAATTGATTATCTCATTACAATAGCACCTGTCAAGGGGTGGTATATATTAGGCAGCAAGAGAACAGTCAGTTCCTGAAGTTCTTTTTGAAGTACTTGGAAGCAGGAAAAATGGGCAAGCTAAAGACCTGAGCACCAAATTGTGATGACTCAGTGACTGGGACTGAGCATCTCCAAAATGGCACATTTGTGGGGTGTTCAGTAGTTATTACCTACAGTACTAAAAGTGGTCCAAAAAAGGACAACTGGTGAACTGGCAATAGAGTCATGGGTGTTGAAGGCTCACTGATTTGCATGGGGCACAAAGGCTAGCCCATATGTTCCAATCCCACAGAAGAGCTACTGCAGCACATATGTACTACTGAAAAAGTCATTGCTGATACCTTTCTGTTTTAGCCAGCATTAACTGTTTTAGCAGTTTGTGCCATTGCAATGAGATAATCAATGTTTTTCACTTCACCTGTCAGTGGTCATAATGTTATGGATGATCAGTGTTGTGATTGTGGCCTGGGAAAACTGCTGCCAAAACAGCACATCACTCCTTGCACAGTCACTCCCATGGCACTGAAGAAACAGAAATACTTCAGCACCATTAGTTTTGACATCCTGAGTCAGTATGGCTATGGGGTGGAGCCAGCTGATCATGCATGGCTGGAACGGCATAATCAGCACCTTAATTGACCCTTCTCAAACAGCCATGGAAGTATAAAAAGGCGCTGACAGAAGTACACATTGGTCAGAGCACTCCCAGTATGTGCTCTCTCTTTTTTTTGTAAACTCCGGTCACTTCTTGGACATGGAAAATGAGGAGGATGAGCTGAAGCTCCACAGATGTCACACCAGTAACCCTTGTAAGTGTTGGAGTGCTTTCTACAAGCAGAGCAGCCAGCCCCTGCCTGTGACCTCGCCCTAGGCCAAGTGGGCTCCCTGCCATTTGCACTGACTGCACTAATCTCACCTCTCACTTCTCCAGCACTTTCACATTCCCTATTTTTCATTAAAATACCTGCACATTTTGCACTAAAATCTGGGTTGTGTGTCTGTGCTTTCTGACCCTCGCAGCACAAGTCCTACACTGGTGGAGATGACAGGCTTGAGCACAACACCCCCACCACCCTCCCCCATGGATTCCCTTCTGCAGCATCTCCTGGAAATGAACCTCCAATAGCAACAAATTACACAGGAGCTTGCAAAAGGGCTACAAGTTGCCACCCAGGAGATGCTGCAGCAGTAAGCCAGAGTCTCTTCCTGCTCACCTCCTGGATCCCCACCAAGAAGCCCTGCATCTGCTACATAAGCTCGCCCCTTCTGACAATATGGAGGTGTACCTCTACAGGTTCAAGCCTGTAGAGAAGGCTGGCCCAAAGATGAATGTGTTCTGGCTCTTCTCCTCACTGGGGAGGCCCAGCTGGCTTACTTCAATCTCCCACTAGCTGTGGCAGATGATTACTCAATCCTGAAAGAGTAGATCCTTGGGCACTGCAGGTTCTCCTTCAGCCAGGCTGCAATGGAGTTCCACTGCTGGGTGTATCAGGCCAATGTCAACCCTCATAGCCAGATGGACTCACTGCTAAGAACCACCACGTGGGGCTACAGTGCTGACTCCAACCTGAGCAGCACTCAGCAATGCAGGTCGCAGAGCAGGTCACCATGGATTCATTTCTCCAGGCACTTCCCTCAGAATAATGTATGGCCATCAGAATGAGGACATCCAAGACCCCAGTGGAACTGGTGGAAGCCCTTGAGTGTGCCCTGGCAAACCTGGACATAAAAAAGCGACAAGGTCAAGGCAGGAAACCATTGAGCCTGTCCCTGCCATGCCCTGGGCCAATGCCAGGGCTCAAAGGCATTTCCCTCGCCTGGTACACTCACCCTTGCCCAACAATGAGCCCATGCCCACTACACTCATGCAACCTCCTTCTGCCTCAGCCCAGAAACCATGGCTCACTGGCTGTGTCAGCCTCTCACCCACCAGCCCTCATCTACTAAGTGTCCCTGTGTGAGTAGAGGGCCAGCTAGTGAAAGCCCTCCTTGACATGGGCAGTGCCATCACACTGGCCCAAACTTTGACCCTGACTGTGGCTGCAGGGTGCAGCAGTACTGTTAAGGCCATCTGCATGCATGGGGATACATGAGAGGTGGCCACCACCCAAGTGAAGATTGGAGATGAGTCAGGTAAGTGGAAAGTCTCTCTACCGTAGGTGTGGTACCTGATCTCCCTGTCCATCTCCTCCTAGGTTGGGGCTGCCCCGGATTCCCAAAGGAATGACCTGCTGCCAGGAGGATGAGGAGATGCCAGGCCCCATGGAGACCACAGGACTTCACCTCTTCACCCCAAGATGTGTGCCTGGCTGGGGGACACAAGGAAGCCAAGGACTGTGCTGCTGAAGGTGAGTCATACACCACCTCTTGGGTGTGTTTAAGTAGGTGATATGCAAAAGGAATTTTAGGCAGGAGCAGAAGCGGGATGAATGACTGAAAAACTGCTGGGGACAAGTGTGCTTCATTGAGCAGTTTGTTCCAAGTTCCTACTTGCTGGTACTCTTTGCCCTATTTTATCACCACATGGAATGGTGGGGCCAAGACATCGACCTACTGGTGGTGCCCCACCCAAAGGTCGATGTGGTGATGCACCTGCCCCATTTCCCTCCCTTAGGCAGCCCCCTGGCCAGCCAGAGCACCCTAAAAAAGATCAGGGACAATTTAATTTGGCCAGAGATGAACACAGAGGTGAAAAACATCTGCCAGTGGTGCCCCCAGTGCCAGCATGCCACCCCCCAAAGACCTGCATATGCCCCACTTGTGCTGCTCCCGATCATTGACATTCCTTTTTGTGAGTGGGTATGGATCTGGTGGGTCTACTTCCCAAGTCTGCCTGGGACCACCAATACATCCTAGTTGTCATGGACTACACCACCCGATACCCCGAGGCAGCTCCACTCTGGAAGGCCACCTCATAGAACACCACCCAGGAACTGGTTCTGCTGTTCTCTCCAGTTCATCCAGACCATGAAACAGATACTGATTTTTTTTAGACAAATTGGTGTAAGGTTTTTTTTTTTTTTTTTCGATACTGAAGTCAAGAGAATCTGCCAATACTCCTTGGTTAAGTCCAGTGTTTAATAAAAGTAAGCTTAACTGAGCATTTCATCAATGTGAGGCATCGGATATGTGTCAAAGTTAGTCACCGTGTTGACTTTTCTAAAGTCCACACAAAAAATGAACTGACTTATCAGCCTTGAGAACCAAGACCACCAGGCTGCTCCAGTCACTGTTGTACTCCTCGATTACCCCCACGTCAAACATAGCCTTAATTTTCTCCCAAATCACATTTTTCTTGTGTTCAGGTAACTGGTATAGGCGGATATGTACAACCATGCCTGAAGGAGTATTAATGTGTTGCTCTCTGAGGTTAGTGCAACCAGGTAGTGTTGAAATATTGCACCCCAGCAATATTTCAACACTTCATGGACAGAACCTAGAGACAGAATGATATTATCATTTGAAATAATGATTGACAGTGGCATTTATAACATCTGAGGGCTGTTCTGAGATCCTTGAGATTGACAGGACTCACAGTCAACCTAAGTAAGTGTGCAATTGGGTGGGTGGAAGTACAGTATCTGTGCTTCCACTTGGATTGTGGGTAGGTGTGGCCCCAAATTGATAAGACAACACTGACTGTGGCATGCCCAAGACAAAAGAACACAAAGGATGCGAGGCAGTTCCTTGGGCTGGCTAGCTATTTTAGGAAGATTGTGCCTAATTTTTCAGATGTTACCTGTCTGCTGACTGATGTCACTAAAAAGAGATCACTAAATCTGGTCCAATGGACAGAGCCATATGAACAGGCTTTCACACAGGTAAAATCAGTTTTGTGTGGGGGCCCACAGTTGCATTCACCTGACTTGCTGCTCCCTTTTGTTCTGCAGGCTGATGCATTTGACAGAGGGCTGGAGGCCATTTTGTCTCAGGTGATGGAGGGGGAGGAGCACCCCATGCTATATAGAAGCCGCAAGGTCCAAGTGCAAGAGAGTACAGCATCATCAAGAAAGAGTGTTTGGGTAGTCCTCACCTCTGATACTACCTGCCAGGACACCCTGGGGGTGGGAGGTAGAATCAGCTGCAGGCTAGACAGTAAGTCAGCTGCAGAATCAGCTGCAGGCTAGATGGTAGGTAAGACAGTAGGTGTTTTGCTTGTGCTTTTAGGAGAAGAACATGACCAGAGAGTGAGAGAGCTGAGCAGCTCAGAGCTCTGTGTGTGTGTGTGTGTGTGTGTGTGTGTGTGTGTGTGTGTGTGTGTGTGCGCGCGCGCGCATTAGTGTACCATGTGTCATAAAACTGCTGAAAAGTGAAAGTGTGCAGAAATTAATCACACCTTTTTAAGTTGTCCCAAACCTGCCTCCTGGTTCCTTATTTCACCCACAAACTAACATGGTTCACTGACACAAAAAGGTCTTCAGGGCAGAGGATTTTGCAGCAACATTTCTGACGAACATGACAAGTTTCTTTTTTGTGTGTTATTCTTCTTATTATTCTTTCGGCTGCTCCTGTTAGGGGTTGCCACAGTGGATCTGTTCCACATACTGTATTTGATTTGGCATAGGTTTTACACCACATACCCTTCCTGATGCAACCCTCCCCAATCTATCCAGGACAAGGACCAGCACCAAGTATGCACTGTCTTGTACAACCCCAGTGGCTGGGTATTTTACCTCATCTGCATGGGTTTGAATTGTGGGGGAAACCAGAGCACCTGGAAGAAACCCACACAGACATGGGGAGAACATGCAAACTCCACACAGAAAGGCCCCTTTTGGCCATGGGGTTCGAATTCAGCCCTTCTTACTGTGAGGTGACAGTGCTAACCACTACACCACCATGTTGCCCCTTTTTTTTCTTCTTTTTAAATAAAAAAAGTAGTGGCTGGTAGCATAAGCTACAGCAGGTACTAACTTGTTTCGTGGATGTTCCACAACATCAATCATAACTTTAAATGCATATAAAGTATTATATTTCATTCTTCAATAAATTGAAGTTATCATTGGCAAACTGCTCTGTTTTTTTAATAACTTTTTATTTTTATTGTTTTTGGCAATACTTATATAAACACCAATATGTACACAGAACGAACAACAGACAGGATCATCTACTGCAATGTGAAATACTTGATATCATTCCAAGTGAAAATAGAAATGAAATGGGCTAGTACATTGAGTTGGGGGGGGGGGGGGGTTTCCATCATGTCAATAGCTGTCCCTCAAGATATCCTTGTTCAGAGGGGAGTGTTCTTGTCACAGTCCGGTCCAGTCCATCCATGCCTGAGTTTGTGGGACTTCCATGCTGACTCCAGGCCAGATCCTGGACAAGAATTCAGTCCTGCCCTGCTGGAGGCCATCTTCCCTGAAGCGGCACTCTCACACCTGCTACCACTCCTCTCTCATCAGCCAGGGCCTTCTTAAGAGCTGTTTGGAGCTACTCCAGTTGCCAGACTGTCTCTTGCAGACTTTCCTTGCCTCGCTACACCCCTTTGGTATTGTGACTTCTCGGTTCCCCCCTGCCTGTATTGTTCCATGGTTGTTGTTTTTTTTGTGTGTCTAGTGTTCTGTCTAGCTTTTGCCCCTGTTTTACCTGCCTGTTCCATTGGATTGTGTTTTTGCTTCCTCTGCCTGGGTTTCCTTTGTCCCTGTTTTCTTCAGTTTTTGTGAAGATCTTTCTGTCCTGTTTTTGTCCCTGACCGTGCCTGCCTGCTCTTCTGTGTTTTGACCTCTTGGCCCATTCTTTGACCACTGATTTTGCCTGAGCCCTATTGTACCTCTGCCCTGTACTTCATTAAAGAAGTTTCTTTTTGTACACTGCCTGTCTTGGGTCTGCTCTTGGGTCCTCACTTCACCTCAGCTCGTCATTTCTGACAGCACAGTCTGGCCAGCATGGACCCAGCAGATTTCACCCAGCTAAGAGCAGCGGTGCAAAAGCAGGGAGCTCTACTTGGGACCCACCAACAGGACATCCAACAGGTGAACCAAAACCTTGTCGCCATCTCTAACACTCTCACTCTCAATCTTCTTGCCACTCAGCTACAGCAGCTTCAAGTAATGTCTGCTCCTACACAACCCCCTCTGCCTACCACTCCTCCAGCTCCTGCTCCAGCCCTCTTCAGGGAGCCAAGACTTCCCACCCCACAGCCATACGATGGAGAACCAGGTACCTGCCCATCATTTTTCTCAATGCTCACTAACCCTTGAGTTTCAACCACTGGCCTTCCCCACAGAGCATTCCTGAGCGGTCTACACCATCATTCTCCTCACTGGCAAAACTAGGGAGTGGGGAACAGCTATGTGGGATGCCAATGCACCATGCTGTGCCAGCTTCAAGAATTTCACAGAGGAGATGAGGCAAACCTTTGACCACTCTCTGTCTAGCAGAGAGGCAGCAAGAGAAATCATGGGGCTGCGGCAGGGTGCCCGGTCTGCTTTTGACTATGCAATTGAGTTTCACACTTTGGCGGCATCTTGTGGATGTAATGAGAGTGCCTTGTTTGACACATTTTTGAATGGGCTGTCAGACTCCATCAAGGATGAACTGGTCTCACAAGAACTGCCACCTGATCTTCCCGGTCTCATGGACCTTGCCAGTTGTATTGACTCCCGGATCAGACAGTGGGTGAAAGAAAGACCTCTGACTAGTCTTGCTCCCCCTCAGCCTCCCATTCCCTCCGCTGAGCCAATGCAGGTAGACCGAGTCTGCATCTCACCTGAGGAACGACAGTGTCATCGGGATATGAGGGCATGTTTTTATTGCGGACAGCTGGGGCATTACTGCCAGTCTTGCCCTTTAAAAGGAAGAGCCCACCAGTGAGTTTAGGGGCCTTAGTGGGCAATGTCCAGAATCAGCCCCCTACCAATCAACCGCTACTCCCAGTGGTCATTATCCATGGCAATCAGCCCCACAACCTCCAGGCACTCATTGATTCGGGGGCTGGCAGAAACCTGATCTCCTCGACCACCACCAAGTGCCTGGGGATTCCACTACTGGCTCTGAACCCATCCCTCACTGTCCTGACCCTTAACAGTACTGGTCTGACCACTATCACCCACAAAACAGCCCCAGTCACCTTAAGAATTTCAGGCAACCATTCTGAATCCATCCAGTTTTTCATCATGAGCAACCCCCATGTGCCCATAGTTCTTGGTCTGCCCTGGCTAACTCTACATAACCCCCATGTCAACTGGACTAACAACTCTATTTTAGGATGGAATCAATTCTGTTGATCGTCATGCCTGAGATCTGCCCTCCCTCATGCTGAGCTGTTCCAGCCCACCATTAGTAAATATCCTGACCTCTCTAATGTGCCTCCCGAGTATAATGACTTAAAACCTGTGTTCAGCAAGTCTCAAGCTGTTTCCCTTCCTCCCCATAGGCTCTATGACTGTGGAATTGACCTTCTCCCTGGGATTGCACCACCTAAGGGGCGACTTTTACTCTCTCTGTCCTTCTGAAAGGCAAGCCATGGATAAATGCATCACTGAGTCCTTAGCAGCTGGAATTATTCATCCCTCCTCTTCTCCTGCAGGGGCAGGATTCTTTTTTGTGGAGAAGGACAAATCCTTGCATTGATTACTGGGGGCTAAATGACATCACCATCAAGAACCGTTACCCCCTACCTCTCATGACCACGGCATTTGAGTTACTCCAGGGAGCCCAGATTTTCACCAAGCTAAACCTGCGCAATGCTTACCACCTTGTGAGGATCAGGGAAGGGGATGAATGGAAGACGGAGTTCAACACCCCCATGGGCCACTATGAATATCTCATGGTCCCGTTCGGCCTGACTAATGCTCCTGCTGTTTTCCAGGCCCTCGTTAATGATGTCCTGAGGGACAACCTTAACCTTTTTTTTTTTTTTTTTTTAATCTGGACGATATATTGATATTTTCCTGCTCCCTTGATGAACACCGCATCCACGTCAGGCAGGTGCTTCAACAACTCCTAGAAAATAAACTCTTTGTTAAGGTCGAGAAATGCGAGTTCCATAGAAGCTTTGTATCCTTCCTGGGTTTCATTATCTCCCCCACACAGATTCAGATGGACCCCCTGAAACTCAAGGCAGTTGCTGACTGGCCCACCCCATCCTCTCGGTGAGAACTCCAGCGGTTTCTTGGATTTGCGAATTTCTACAGGCGATTCATCAGGAACTTTAGTGCAGTGGCTGGGCCCCTCATGGCTCTAACTTCCACCAAGGTCCCTTTCAGCTGGGGGGGAAGGGGCCGAGAAGGCATTCTCTGAGCTCAAACAAAGGTTCATGTCAGCACCCATACCATTCCAGATCCATCCCGGCAGTTAGTGGTTGAGGTCAATGCTTTAGAGTCAGGGGTCGGAGCCATATTATCCCAAAGATCAGCTACTGTAGTGATAACAAGCTTCATCCTTGCTCCTTCTCTCATCAGCTTTCCCCCCTGAGAGAAACTATGACTTTGGCAATAGGGAACTGTTGGCTGTGAAACTGGCCTTGGAAGAATGGAGACATTGGTTGGAGGGGTCAGACCTTCCCTTCATCATATGGACAGATCACAAGAACCTCTAATATCTTCTCTAACTTTCCGCGGTCGCCATTTTTACGCCCAGTGTGACAAGCGGGTGCGTGACCAGTGCCTTCATGGCTGCAGGAGCGGACGGCTGCTTGCTTGCGCTGGATTACCTCCTCTCCCCCTTACCCCCTACCCCTGATTCCCCCCCTCAAGTCCTGTGTTTAAAGTGTACTTGTGTTGTGTGCTTATGTGCAAAGGTTTTTTAAATGTTCCCACACTGTACTCCTGACAGGAGCATGGGGGTGTTTTTTTTCCTTATCTCTCCTCATGTTGTGTTTCCTTTTTATCTTCATCCCTGTCTTCCTGTCCTGTCTACACTGTCAATTGTATGTTGTATATGTACGGACAGGTTGACAGCTAATTTCGCTGGTACGTGTGACTAGTGACCAATAAAGGGCATCATCATCGTCATCATACCTCAGGACTGCCAAGTGCCTCAATTCTCACCAGGCCCGATGGTCTCTACTTTTCTCGCTTCAAGTTCACACTTTCCTTCCGCCCAGGCTCCAAGAATAGTAAGCCTGATGCCTTGTCCAGAATGTTCTCTCCCCTCCAGGAGGAATCAACCTCCTCTGAGACCATCCTTCCTCCGTGGTGCCTGGTGGGGACCACTCTGTTAGAGGTGGAAACCCTGGTCCAGAAGGCCCATAAGCAGGGCCCAGTAATGCACCTCCTAACCATCCTTTTGTTCCTGTTTTCTGTGTGGGCACAGGTATTGCAGTGGGGTCATGGTTCCAGAATGGCATGCCACCCATGAGCAGCCTGGACTCTGGCACTTGTCTGACAACGTTTTTGGTGGCCATCCATCAAGGAGGATGTCCAGAGGTTTGTGGCAGCTTGCGACATCTGTGCCAGGAACAAGACTGGCAACAGACCCCCTGCTGGCCTGCTGCGACCCCTCCCTGTTCCCCATCGGCCCTGGTCACACATAGCCCTGGATTTCATCACAGGACTCCCTAATTCAGGTGGCAATACTTGTATCCTCACTGTCAATCGTTTTTCTAAAGCTGTTCATTTTATCCCTTAATTGCTGATACTCCACGTTTTTCGTCTACACGGACTCCCCTCAGACATCGTGTCAGACCACGGACCCCAGTTCTCTGCCCAATTCTGGAAAGCTTTCTGTAAACTCATTGGTGCTTCTTGTAGTCTGTCTTCAGGTTTCCACCCTCAGACCAATGGACAGATGGAACGGGCCAACCAGGAGCTGGAAGTGGCCCTCAGGTGCATGGTGTCCAAGGATGCGGCCTCCTGGAGCAAGACCCTTCCTTGCATAGAGTATGCTCACAACTCCTTGCCCACCTCTGCTACAGGTCTTTCCCCCTTCCAGTGCTCTCTGGGTTGCCAGCCACCACTCTTCCCTGTCCAAGAAGAAGTTGCCGTGCCCTCTGCCCAGGTGTTTGTGCGCTGCTGCAGGAGAACATGGGCATTGACCAGGAAAAAGCTCCTACATTATGTCAAGATGTTTAAAGAGCAAGCTGACAAACACAGCTCGGCAGCTCCCGTCTGTCGGGTGGGGCAGTGGGTGATGCTTGCCACCTGCCCCTCAAGACGGTCTCAGGCAAAGTGGCTCCCAGGTTCATTTGGGCCTTTCCCCATCTCCAAGGTAATTAATCCCTGCTCTGTAAGACTGTCTCTGCCCGTAACCATGTGCCATATTCACCCAACTTTCTATGTCTCCCAAGTCAAACCCCTTGTCTCCAGTTCCCTATACCCACCCTCCAAACCCCCTCCTCCTCCCAGGTTCATAGATGGTGAGGTCTTCATGGTCAGGAGGTTGCTGAAGGTACAACGCTGAGGCAGAGGACTCCAGTACCTGGTTGATTGGGAGGGGAATGGTCCTGAGGAGAGGAGCTGGGTTCCTGCCAAGTTCATCATGAATCCCACCCTCATCACAGACTTCCACCAACAACACCCTGAGGCACTTCCCAAGGCGCCTGGAGGTGCCCGTTGAAGGGGGAGTACTGTCACAGTCTGGTCCAGTCCATCCATGCCTGAGTTTGTGGGACTTCCATACCGGCTCCAGGCCAGATCCAGGACAGGAATTCAGTCCTGCCCTGCTGGAGGCCATCTTCCCTGAAGTGGCACTCCCACACCTGCTACCACTCCTCTCCCATCAGCCAGGGCCTTCTTAAGAGCTGTTTGGAGCTACTCCAGTTGCCAGACTGTCTCTTGCAGACTTTCCTTGCCTTGCTACAGCCCTTTGGTATTGTGACTTCTCGAGCCCCCCCTGCCTGTATTGTTCTGTGTGGTGTTTTTTTTTTTTTGTCTAGTTTTCTGTCCAGTTTTTGCCCCTGTTTTACCTGCCTGTTCTATTGGATTGTGTTTTGCTTCCTCTGCCTGGGTTTCCCTTGTCCCCGTTTTCTTCAGTTTTTGTGAAGATTTTTCTGTCCTGTTTTTGTCCCTGACCGTGCCTGCCTGCTCTTCTGTGTTTTGACCTCTTGGTCCATTCTTTGACCACTGATTGATTTTGCCTGAGCCCTATTGTACCTCTGCCCTGTACCTCATTAAAGAAGTTTCTTTTTGTACACTGCCTGTCTTGAGTCTGCTCTTGGGTCCTCACTTCACCTCAGCTCTCCATTTCTGATAGTTCTTCCATACATTCATAAAGTCCATTTCAAAAGTCCCAGTGAAAAAGTCCATCCAGAGCAGACATATTGTGATACAATCATCTTGAATCCATGTAACATCTCCATTTCTTACAATATTTATTACCCTTCTCTGTATCATGTCTCAGGGAAAATGTTAATCTTTCCATGTTATGAATTTCTTTTACTATTTCTATATGGGCAGTGGCCAGACTTTGCTTGATGCCAGTCTAGAATGGAGATGTAAGGTGCCTCCTTCCCTCCTAGCCTGGGTGTAAACCTTGGGCAAAGTTTTAGCACACCCTTAGCCTTCCTTGGTCAGGGATACAGCCTGGGTTACTACACCCTATTTGGCGGTTCTGCCAGTCAATTTAGTGGCAGTCCTGGAAACCTGTCAGTCAACCCGGCTGCAGTTCTAGCTCAAGACCCCAACAGCAGAACAGGTAGTAGATGGGCAGCAACTCTACTGGCTGCTAAGGTGGATGAGGGTTGCATTAAATGGCCAATCGTCTTTGTTCTCCTTGCCATTAGACACGAGTCCCCACTTTGCCAAGTGATGTGTGGTGGCTGTCATACAGTAGCCTCTCCACTTTAATAGATTTCACACACTGACATTCTGTTATTGTTTAAATGTCCTGTAGCAATCGAGGAGTGGTGACAGGAGCAGGATTGTGACCTCTGGAAGCTCCTAGTCACAAGTTGGCATGTTAGGCGGTGAATATATGGTTCAATCATCTTGCTTAAGGATCTGAGATGGTTGGGCATTTCGGCAGCTGTACTCATGACTAAGCAGCCCTGTTTAGGAACTGCTCTGCTTACCCTACATTGCTAGGGAAGAGGCTAGAAAAGGTGCCTCAAAAATAGCCCATCTTACCAATTCCTGGCCGGCTTACCATGGCCAGTGGGATCATCATCTATGCGGTAGAAGACAGAAACATAATCACTGAATTTTTGGTACTTGGAACATACAGACTTTGAAGTTATGAGTGATTGTCATGTGCTAATCACATGCATCACACATGCTTCACAAGTGCAGCCTGAACTCGTAGCGCAGGAAACTGGTAAAATGCAAGTCTCACACACTCTACACTCACTGAGCACACACTGATCACATGCGTCAGATATACACTTTCCATGGGCTAACTGCGCAATTTTTCCCACACCTCAAGGAAGTCAGGTGTGCAACCTGTACTTGACAAGTACTTTGCCCGTACTCCTCCAAACTTTCCCCTGGGTTCACCATGACCTTGCGGCACGGCTGTGAGCTACCAAACCCTGGGACCCGTGCATGTCCAAAACACTTACGGTGGGTTGTGATTGAGGCTTAAGGTTCATTATCCTGATGATATTCAAGAGCACTGGACTGCCCTGAAGACTACTATCCTGGGCGCTTGTAGCAACACAATTGGCTTCCAAAAGCACATTCACCAAGATTGGTTCAATGAGAACGACTCTGAAATACATCATATGATAGACAAAAAGAGGGAAGCTTTTCAGGCTTGGCAAAATAATCCACTGGATAACAACAAAAAGGAGAAGTTATCTAGGATAAAGGCAGAGGTACAGAGAAAGATAAAGGACTTAAAGAATGAGTGGTGGTGCATGAAAGCAGATGAGCTTCAGCATCTTGCGGACACCAGTGCTACTCGTGCCTTCGGCAGTGTGACTAGAGCCATCTTTGGACCTACCAGCCATGGTCCAGCCCTCTTGCGATCAAGGGACAGATCCAAACTCCTGACAGATTGTGACGCAATCAACCGGCGTTGGAGAGAGCATTTTCAGGACCTGCTAAACCAGAATTCTGTTGTCGAAGAGGAAGTGTTTGACCACATCCCACAACTGCCCATCAGAGATGAACTAACAACCACCCCTAATTTGGAGGAGTTACAGAAAGCCATCAGTCAGATGAAGAACAACAAAGCCACTGGACCTGATGTTATTCCCACCGAGATACTTAAGTATGGAGGCCCTTTGCTAACCCACCAGCTGCATGTCCTGATTGTTAAAATCTGGGAAAACAAGAGAATTCCCACAGACCTCAGAGATGCTCTCATTGTCGATCTTTTCAAGAAAGGTGACAGGACCATCTATGGAAACTATCAAGGGATTTCTCTCCTAGCAATCGCAGGCAAAATCCTTGTGAGGATACTTGCCAACCATCTTATCCCAATCTCTGAAGAGATACTTCCTGAGTCACAGTGTGGTTTTAGGCAATCCAGAGGCACAGTGGATATGATATTCGCAGTTAGACAACTCCAAGAGAAATGCCGAGAACAAAACCAGCCGTTGCATATGGCATTTATAGATCTAGCAAAGGCCTTTGACATGGTGAATCAGCCTGCACTGTGGAATATATTGTCTAGAATTGGATGCCCCACCAAATTCATAAACATCCTATAGCTACTACATGATGACATGAAGGCCACCATACCGAAAAGGAATGGATCTGAAAGTGAGCCTTTCAGCATAACTACCGGAGTCAGACAAGGATGTGTAATTGTGCCTACTTTGTTCTCAATCTTTATCTCAGTCATACTCTGTCTTGTTGAAGGCAAGTTACCTGATGGCATCAAAATCTTCTACAGAATGGACAGTAAGCTGTTTCACCTTAGCAGACTGAAGGCAAAGACTAAGATATCTACAACCTCTGTCATCAAGCTCCAGTATGCAGATGACAATGCCGTGTGCACCCTTTCTGCTGAAGACCTCCAAACCATCTTGTGTGTCTTTATGAAAGCTTATGAAAGTCTTGGCCTAAAGCTGAATATCAAGAAGACCAAAGTGCTGTTTCAGCCACCCCCAAAAGTAGCTACAGAAGACCCATACCTTATAATCAGTGGCACAGTTTTGGAAAATGTCACCCATTTTCCTACCTTGGAAGTCACCTCTCTGCAACTGCAAATCTCGATGCAGAAGTACATCAGCTAAGCTGTGCATGTGCTGCTTTCGGGTGGCTCAGAAAATTAATTTTTGAAGGAAAGGACCTTCATCCTGAAACCAAAACTCATGTCTACAATGTGGTCATTATCCCAATGCTGTTGTATGCAAGCGAGACCTGGACAACTTATAGGCATCACCTGAAAAGCCTAGAAAAGTACAATCAACATTGTCTTCATAAGATCTTAGGTATCAGCTGGCGAGATAAATTAACAAACGTAAGTGTCTTGGAAGAGGCCAACTGTACAAGTATAGAAACTATGATTGTCTGTAACCAGTTGTGCTGGACAAGGCACGTCCTACAGATGCCTAATTACCCAAGCAGCTTCTGTTTTCCCAGTTACAAGAGGGCCAACAGACACAGGGTGGCCAATGGAAATGTTTCAAAGACAATCTTAAATCAAACCTCAAGAGATGTGATATTGACGTTGACAACTGGAAAGGTCAAGCAGTAGACCATCCTGTTTGGAAACATTTGGTGGCTGAGGGCACTAAGCTTTATGAAGCGAGCCTATGCCGAGATGATACTAAGAAGAGAGAGAGAAGGAAAGAACAGCAATGCAGCAACAACACCTCTCTTACTCCTGGGACTTCTACCGAATGCCCACACTGTCACAGGATTTGCAAATCTAGGATTGGCCTCGTTAGCTATCTGTGGGCCCACAAACAATAAGAGAACCATCCTACTCGTTTGTGAGTGATAGCTGATGATGAGGAACTATTTCTATCCAGTCCAAGATTGTCGGACTTTCACTGCTCAGCCATTTCTTGGTTATTGCTTTCTTGCTACTTGCTAGTAATATTTGTAATAGATATGTCTTGTTTATTCATTCCAACTGGTATGTTTCCTAGATATATAATGCTGAAACTAAGATCAAGCTGGAGGTTGATAGTTGATCTGATTGCTGCTAAAACGTCTACCCAAAATGAAGTGATATTTGAACACTCCTAGAATATGTGGAAATGGCCAGCAGACATATTACCACACCTTCTCCAACACTGTCCATGTTCTGGATTGTTGGTTTGTAAGCTTTTAATGTTTGGTGTAATGAAGTATCTTAAAATGTTCTTCCAGGTGAATTCCCTCCATAGATCTGAACTAGAGGTGGTGGACTGTCTCTTGCAAATATTAAGCCAGTCAACATCAGTTAACTGCATATTAGGTTCTTTCTCCCATCTTGCTTTAATATACATTGTAGAAAGCCCTCTATCCAGTTGTAGAGTGGAATAAATCCTGGAAATCAGTTTTCCTTTAGAGTTATTTTTACATGCATTAGTATATATTCCGATCAGGCCCATTCCCTCCTCTCCATAGGTTTTAATGTTTTTTTAATCATAATGTCTCAGTTGGCGATATCTGAAGAAATAATTTTTTTCCAGATCATAGGTTTCTGAAAGTCATTGAAAGGAGTCTAATCCAGTGTCAGATGAAATATTTCAGTATGAGGTGATACCCAAAGCTAACTGGTGTTTGAATCTGCTGTCCAGTTTGGCTGGTGTGAAGTCTGTATCGTATGCTATGCAGCATAATATTTGAACATTTCTTTCAAATTTTGAATCTCTAAGCTTTTTGTGCCAGATGTTAAGGGGGTTACAATCCAGTTAGTCAATTTACTCAATTTTTTTGAGTTTTGTCTCCCAATAAAGATGGGAGAGGTACATTTATTATTTTCTGTTCCAAATCCTTCCATTTCGCATCACACTCCGAATCACACCAACAGACCAGAAAACACAGTTGTGCTGCCTTGTAGTAATCTTCCAGGCAGGGTGAGGCCATTCCACCTTTATCTTTAGGCAACTGTAAAGTCTGAAATCTGATCCATGGTTTTTCCATCCATCCATCCATTATCTGTAGCCGCTTATCCTGTCCTACAGGGTTGCAGGCAAGCTGAAGCCTATCCCAGCTGACTATGGGTGAGAGGCAGGGTACACTCTGGACAAGTCACCAGGTCATTGCAGGTCCATGGTTTTTGTTTGCCCCAAATAAATGATATCATCCTATTCCATTCGTTGAATTACTTGGGAGATACATCAACTGGCAGGGACTGAAAGAGGAATGCAAGCCTGGGAAGTATATTCATTTTAATGATTTCTATTCAGGGTGGCATGGTGGTGTAGTGGTTAGCACTGTCGCCTCACAACAAGAAGGTCCTGGGTTTGAGCCCAGCAGCTGACAAGGGCCTTTCTCTGTGGAGTTTGCATGTTGTTTGCGTGGGTTTTCTCCAGGTGCTCTGGTTTCCCCCACAGTCCATGAGCAGGTTAGGCTAATTGGTGGCTCTAAATTGACCGTAGGTGTGAATGTGAGGTTCCTGATTAAAGATTAAAGTTTGGGCTTTGTGTAAATTTAATTTGTAACCAGAGTATGAGCCAAATTCTGTAAGAAGTAGTAATAATTTTGGCAGGCTTATTTTGGGGTTAGTAAGGGTCATAAGAATATCATCCACATACAAACAGATTTTATGTTTTGTGCTTCCAATCCATATGCTAGATATATTTTTGTCTTCTCTTATTGCCTGTACCAATGGCTCAATAAATAAAGCAAAAAGTGTAGGACTAAGGGGGCATCCCTGAAAACAACCCCTTTTCAGAGACATCATCTCATTCATTTTAATTCTGGCTGTGGGGGGAGGGCAGTAGAGAGAGTTCAAAACTTTTATCACCTGGTCATTTAAACCAAAACGTTTAAGAACCAAATATAGATAATCCCAATGGATGGAATTAAAATCCTTTTCAGCGTCAAGACTAATAACCATGGATTCCATGTTATTATTTCTCGCATGGTCAATGAGGTGGAGAGCCTGCTGCACATTATCCTGGGCTTGTCTATTTTTCACAAAACCTGTCTGGTCTGGGTCTATCAGGTGTGGTATGATATTTTCCATTCTTTTTGCCAATGTCAATGTGTATATTCTATAATTCATGTTTAGTACTGATATAGGTCTGTAAGAACTACAGTGCTCAGCATAAATGAGTACACCCCCTTTGAAAAGTAACATTTTAAACAATATCGCAATGAACACAAACAATTTCCAAAATGTTGAAAAGACAAAGTTTAATATTACATCTGTTTAACTTATAATGTGAAAGTAAGGTGAATAATATAACTTAGATTACACATTTTTTTCAGTTTTACTCAAATTAGGGTGGTGCAAAAATGAGGACACCCCACAACAAAAACTATTACATCTAGTACTTTTTATGGCCTCCATGATTTTTAATGATAGCACCAAGTCTTCTAGGCATGGAATGAACAAGTTGGCGACATTTTGCAACATAAATATTTTTCCATTCTTCAACAATGACCGCTTTTAGTGACTGGATGCTGGATGGAGAGTGATGCTCAACTTGTCTCTTCAGAATTCCCCATAGATGTTTGATTGGGTTCAGATCAGGAGACTTACTTGGCCACTGAATCACTTTCACCCTGTTCTTCAGAAATCCAACAGTGACCTTAGATGTGTGTTTAGGATCATTGTCATGCTGGAAAAGTGCATGACTACCAAGGGCACGGAGTGATGGTAGCATCTTCTGTTTCAGTATAGAGCAAAACGTCTGTGAATTCATGATGCCATCAATGAAATGCAGCTCCCGGACACCAGCAGCACTCATGCAGCCCCACATAAGGACACTGCCACCACCATGTTTCACTGTAGGCACCATGCATTTTTCTTTGTATTCCTCACCTTTGTGACGCCATACAGTTTTGAAGCCATCAGTTCCAAAAACATTTATCTTGGTCTCATCACTCCAGAGTATAGAGTCCCAGTAGCTTTCATCTTTGTCAGCATGGGCCCTGGCAAACTCTAGGTGGGCTTTTTTGTGCCTGGGCTTTAGGAGAGGCTTCTTTCATGGACGGCATCCATGCATGCCATTCCTCTGCAGTGTATGCCGTATTGTGTCATGGGAAATAGTCACCCCAGTTTGGCTTTCTACTTCTTTAGATAACTGCAGTGAACATGCATGCCGATTTTCTTCAACCCTTCTCATCAGGAGATGCTCCTGTCGAGGTGTTAACTTCCATGGACGACCTGGACGTCTCTGTGGGATGGTTGCAGTTACATCTTTCTTAAATTTTTGCACCACTTTTGCTACAGTATTCTGACTGATAAGTAAAGCTTTGCTGATCATCTTGTAGCCTTCACCTTTGTGGTGTAAAGAAATTATTTTCTTTGGGGAATTCTGAAGAGACAAGTTGAGCATCACTCTCCATCCATCATCCAGTCACTAAAAGAGGTCATTGTTGAAGAATGGAAAAAGATTGATGTTGCAAAATGTTGCCAACTTGTTCATTCCATGCCTAGAAGACTTGGTGCTGTCATTAAAAATCATGGAGGCCATACAAAGTACTAGATGTAGTAGTTTTTGTTGTGGGGTGTCCTCATTTTTGCGCCACCCTAATTTGAGTAAAACTGAAAAATGTGTAATCTAAGTTTATATTATTAACCTTACTTTCACACTATAAGTTAAACAGATGTTATATTAAACTTTGTCTTTTCAACATTTTGGAAATTGTTTGTGTTAATTGAAATATTGTTTAAAATGTTACTTTTCAAAGG